>NC_062216.1:173797203-174165328 GCF_902686445.1 Sciurus carolinensis
CCCCTACCCCGAGTCTCCCAGAGTACCTGTCACGCCACAGCCACCCCTGGTGCCCACCCCCAGGCTTGTGCCCCGGAAGCACCCTCTTGCCTGCGGCCCGATGAGCACCCAGGACACAAGTCTGCCTGACAGACGCCGCCGCTCTGCCTGGTCTGCCAGTGGCTTCTCCCACAGCCCCAGACGTAACTCAGACCCTGTCCCCACCCAGCATCTGCCCCGAGTCATACAGGTAGCACCCCGACCTCAGGACGTCGGCACTGAGCCTGGCGGCCCTGAGCCCCTGGGTCCCGGGCAGTGGTCCCCGCCCAGCACGGCTCAGGACCTTCTCACCCTGACCCCGTGCCCACTGCACTCAGGCTGCGGGCGTCCCACTGCGTTGGCCTCCCAACACCCAGTCAGCCCGGCCCCTTGCTGCCAGCAAGTCTCACCTGGCTCTGCTGGCTTACTGGAGGCCTGTCCCAGGAGCGAGGGTCACCCTGAGTGTGACTGGGTGCCAGGGAGCAAGTGGCGGGTCCCCAAAACACCCAAAGCTAGGTGCCAAGGTCCTCATGGCAGACAAGGAAACCAGAGCTGAGGTCAGGTGACTCATCCAAGTCACAACCAGCAGCTTTGGAAATCTACTGGAAAATCCTTTCCTTCCATGGTCCAGAGCCCAGGGACCCGTCGCTCAGATGCCTGTCTTGCCCAGCCACACCGTCCAGGGTTGGCTCTGGCAGAGTCCCTTCTGGTCAGTCCTCGTCCCAGAGTGCCTTCCCACCACCACACTGGGGAGCAGGCCAGGGTCTCATGGGAACAGCGACTATGCCACTCAGGAGCTGGCTGGGGAGGGCACCCGGGCAGGCGGCAGCCAGGCCCTCCTCGTGCCGAGGGGCGCTGCTGGGTCTTGCACATTTTGCAAAGCCACGTTTTCAACAGCCTGCACTTCTTTCTGGAGTGGAGCAATGGAGCCGGCCGGCGGAGAGCAGCTGAGGCCCCAACAGCAAAGCTAACCCCGAATGCCGTCACCTCTGAGCGTGCGGGCTCGTCTCCCACCTCTCCTGTGACAAGGAAAGGACCCACCTCAAGGGCAGTCAGTGCTGGCTCAAATACCACAACTGCTACAAATTCAGAAGAACGTTCTCCTCCAGCAGTCCTTCCCCCAAACGGGAGGGACACTTGCAACCACCTCTTGGCTCTGACCACAGACAGCTCCCCTCGCCCTCCTGACTAGTGTGACTGCCTTGGTGTGCGGTGCCCGCCAGCGCCAGCCAAGGCACAGTCAGATGGCCGTCGCATTCCAGAAAGCCAGGCGCCTGTCAGCCAGGGGGGCTCCTGTTGTCGACCACCGCGCCCGTTTGCGGCTGCCCTCTCTGCAGACCAGTGCAGCACCACAGCCCCGGGGACCTCGTGGGCTGGGCCAGCGAGAGGACTCCAAGGTCCAGCACCTGCGTTTCCATCCTGTTCTGTTTCTCAGCTCTGACGTCAGGGTTCCTGGACGCCCCGGCAGCCCGTGGGCTTCCTGTGTACCTTGGGGCAGCCAGGTCTGTCCGTGACACAGGTGTGCGGCACCTGTGGGGGGCGGGCTGGGCGCAGTGACGTGCTCCTCTGCCAGGCCTCTGGCAGCCACCTGGGAGGCCAGGGTCTCAGGTCTCACAGGGACACGTGACAGAACAAAACCAGCTCGCAGCCGAGGGCACATTGCTGGCCCTGCTGTCCAAGGTGGGCACTCCACTGCGAGAGGGTAGGTCCCGAGCTCAGGCGAGGCTCCCCAGAGGAAGGACACCTGGGAGTCACATTTCCTGGCAGCAGCCACGCCCCCGCCTTTGCTGTGTGAGCGCCTGACCCTCATTAGATTGCAGGTGAGCATTCGCCTGTGAAGACCGCTGCCCAGCGCCACTGGGGACCCGCAAGTGCCCTGCAGGTAAGGACGCACCTGTGGGCTGCGTGTGCAGCTCAGCGGGACAGCACACGCCTCACGCTCCAGGCCTGGGTTGGATCCCCAGCACTGGCAGAAATAAAAACAAAACAAGCCCGTGCACTTTAGGGTGGTCAAGCAACCGCACCCCTCCCTGCCAGGCCTGCCCACCCGCCGCACAGACCAGGGAAAGGCCAAAGCTCCAGGTCGGGTGGAGCGGTTTCCTCCTTAGGCTGAGACCGGCCTCTGGGATGGAGCCTGCGGCTGGAAGCAGCTCTTCTTGCCGGGTCACGGTCGCGCCTGCGTTTGGAAAGGATTGCCAAGGAGAGAGTCCCCTGGCGACCTGAAGCGACTTCTACCCCGGGGTTGGATCCACCACTGCCCACAGAGGCCACCACGTGGCCACGGGTTCCAGAATAGACAAAAACAAAGTCCCAGACGGGCCCAACCCCAGGAGCTCTGCACGGATCTGCAGAGCTTGCACACGGCCCTGGCGGGGTGGTCCTGGCTCTGCTACAGGAGGAAGGGCCGCTGTGCCCTCAGCAGACGGAGCATGGGCTCACTGCTCTGGCTGTTTTCAGAACACATGGGTGGTCAGCTGCTGTCCTGTCTGGGCACTTCATGTCCTGAACCTCCGTGGCCCTTTGAGTAGACCCAATTATAACCCTATAGGACACGCAAGGACACAGAGACACCTGAAAGCAAGCTGGGACCCCTGCAAGGCCCAGCTGTCCCCAACCACGCTGTCGGCAGGACATCGGACAGCATCCCCGAGCACCAGCATGTGAGGTGCCCCTGAGACCCAGCCACAGTATGAGTGGGGGCAGAGGCTCCTGGACCTCCTGCCTGGGCCTCCTACCTGGACCTTCTACCTAGACCTCCTGCCTGGGTCTCCGGCCTGGGCCAGGTGAGTGGCAGCACCCAAAACTGTAGTGTGAACTCAGAACAGGACAAAGGCCACACCTGGGGCAGACTGAAGCCTCAAGAAACTGTGCCTCCACTGAGGACGGAGGCACTGTGAAGACACACCGATGCCGGGTCTCCATGCGCTTCCCACAGCATGAACGTCATTTAAGGTGACTTTCCGTTCCTAAAAACGCAGCCAGGACCTTGCTGAAGTCCTGCTGCTGAGGACCCAGCGTCCTGCGTTCACCTCCCCTGCTGTCCAGGGCGGCCTCCACCAGCTCCTCGGTGAGGCCTGGGGCCCAGGGTGGCCTCCTTCAGCTCCTCGGTGAGACCTGGGGTCCAGGGCGGTCCTCGCAGTTCTGCTGGCGGGGCCTGGGCAGTGGCACCAGCTCTGCGTGCTTGATTTTTATGTGAGATCTTTGGGTTTTAAAACGTTGGCTGCAGTGTCAGAAGGAACAGAAGAACTCACCATGCAGGTCAGACAGATCCCCGGTGCCACTTCAGCTGAGGCCCCGGAGCACCGTCCCCGTGAGGCTGACTGATGGTCCCAGCCCATGGGTGGCAGCAGGACCAGCAACCGAAACCCATTCCTCCAGGCTAGTCTGAAGGCAGCTTTCCACCCGCCCCACCTCGCTCCTCATCCCCACCAAAGTCAAGTTCATGCCCATCTTTTGCTCTCTGGCCCAAACCAGGGGGATGGATGAAGTCAGGATCAGGTTCTGAGGTTCAGTCCAGCCCTGGCGCCGCCCGGCTGTGTACCTTGGGCCCCTTGCTTCACTTCTCTGTGCTTCTGTCACTTCATCTGCAAAGTGGTGTCCATGAGAGTGGATGGGATCAGCACAGGGAGCATGCCTGGCCCGGTCAGGGCTGATGAGTGGTGGCGGTCTTTGCTGCTCACTCCTCTGACAGGAGAGGGGCCAGAGGCCACCAGGCCCGAGGACACCGACTCACACCTGGTCACAGCAGGTTCAACACCTGGGAAGGGGCAGGAGGGGTGGAGGGCACTGCAGGAAGGGGAGGCAGGGACAGGACTGAGCCAAAGAGGGACCCAGAGGGTGGAGGGTGTGGAGAGGGCAGGCGGAGGCCGCCCAGGTTCCCACTGCTCAGTCAGGCATGTGCCAGGCCCGGGGAGGGGTGCCAGCCGGGCACGGGTGACGTCCAGCCAGCTGTCCAGTCCTGCTCTAGCCTTTCGAGATCGTTCGAGGCACAAGTCTTTGGAATCCTGTGCTCGACAGCACCTCCAGCTGGGCTATTCTCTTGGAGGGCATTCAACTGTCAAGTGCATCAGTGGATCACACAGACCAAAGAAGACCACCAGCCCCAGTGGAGACACCAGCCTCCATTCACGGTGGGGTGTGCGGAGCCTCTACCCTGCAGCAGAGGTTGGTCTAGACAGGGAGGCACCAACAGGAAGCCCTACCCTCTGGCAGTGAGCATTCTTACCAGAGGACGTCCAACAAATAATACAACCATACAAACCAGTTCACCAATTCACCAACTTATCCAGTGCCCCATGCTATGGAAAGCAGGGCTGGCAGTATGGAGGGGCAGGTGAACGAACCTCACGCTGGGGGCACAGCTAGTGCAAAGGCCCTGAGGCCCCAAGAGATTGGCAGCATATAAGCAGATGAGTGAGAGGAAGGAGCCTGAAACCACAGGCTTGAGGCCACTGAACTACTTCTTTTAGGGGAACTGGGGACCCCTGAAGACTAAACTACCAGGACCTGAGTCCCCCAGTCCTCTAGCTCTGGGTGGGGACAGCTGTGCCTCTGGTCATGTCAGGCCCAGTGTCTGGACACTTACACCTCCACCAGAGGCCTGGGGCTGCCCCAGGAAGAAGCTCACGGAGGAGCAGAGGCTGCAGGGAGGCTGCTGGGGACGGAGTAGCGGGCCCAGGAATGGGAGGAGTGGCGGGGAGGCGCTCCACCTGGGGCTGTGGCCTGCTGGGCAAGGGACAGCAAGACAGGAGCTCAGGGCCCCACGGTCCCCAGACCCAAATCCTAGCCAAAATCATCTGGCGGAGCACCACTCTGGCTAAGGAGCAGACGGGTGGAGCACTCAGCACCTCCCCGGAAGGTTCCAGATGGCCACCCAGGACAGGCCCCGCCAGCAGGCGGTAAGCCCGGGGCTCCTCTCTCCCCCACTGAGGACCACGAGCAACTCTGACAAGGCTGAAGAAAAGGCAACTGACCAAGGACACACCAAGTCAGCGTCCAGCTGACCCTGCAGGAAGGAGCGAGCGGTGGTCTCCGGGTGCTCCCTCTCTTGTCCCGGCCGTGTGCCAGGGGCAGCTGAGCTGTGGGACAGCAGGGTGGGCAACTCAGTGAAAACCAGAAAGCACCAACTCCTGGCCAGAGAGCCAGAGCACGCAGGGTGGGCTCCTCGTCCAGGGGAGGGCAGGACAAAGGTGGTCTGTCTGGTCCTGTGAGTGGACAGAGTCCTGGCTCACCCAGCTGCCCACGTTCAGAGCCTACGGAGAAGCCCAGCTGCCATCCACCCTGGTGACAAAGGCCACGGCAAGGGCTAGAAGGCTGGGCTGGCGCCACACGGCCTCCTCTGCGAGAGACTTGCCCCTGTGCCCAGCAGGGCTGAGCACCAGTGTGAAGAAAGGAGGAGCCTCCAGAGCCGAGGCCAAGGGGAGCCACGGGGCCACCTGAGCACGGCGTCCTGACCCGACTAACCCTGATCAGCACTCTGAGCGCCAGGAAGGGCCGGTGCTCCAGGGGGCAGTCGCCAGATGCCGAGCCCGGGGACCTGGCGAGGGGGTCGCCAGATAAAACCGAGGTGGCGGGGGTCCCCACGCTCGCAGAGGCAAACCTGTGCCTCCTAGAGTGGCTGCAGAGAGGCTCCTAGAGGAACAGGGGACCCCGCAGGGGTTTAGGACAGGAGCAGAGTGGCCGAGTCACTAGGTGGATCAGCAGCAGACCGCAGGACGCAGGAGGGCGCGCGGAGAGACGGCTCTGTGGAAGCGTCCAGGTTTCCAGCAGTCAGCTGACTGAAAAGAGACCGGCAGGTGCCATGGCTGAGACCACCCCCTGGCAGAACCACTGACCAGGACGAGAAAGCAGACACAACACACTCACTCCCACAGACAGCTCTGCCTGCAGAGACCAAGGTCCAGGAAACCGGCGCTGCAGGGAAGAGGCTGGTGGGGGTCCAGAACTGAAAATCAGGGACCAAGACAAAGGCCTGGGAGCAGCTGGCCGGGCTCGGTGGAGCGCTCGCCCAGCACGCGGGAGGCCCTGGCTCCAGCCTCGGCGCCACACAGACATCAGACACAAGGTGCTGTGTCCACCTGCAACTAGGAAGGCGTCGAAACACTGAAAAGGAAGCTGGCTCTGGGAGCGCGCTCGGCAGGACGGGAGGCGAAACGGAGCAGCCCGTCCGACGGCCCAGAGACGATTCAGGGCACCGGAACAGAGAGGGCCGAGGGCAGACGAGGTCAGCAAGCATGTGGGACACCATGCGCCTCACTTCCTGCTTCCCTGGAGCGCTCCTGGCTGGGCTCCAGGGCTGGAGATGAAACCATAACACCGGCAGGCCGGGGAGGCAGCCGGCCGAGTCCCCGGGAGAGCCATGGGAAAGGCCTCCCAGCACTCAGTCCAAGGGTCCGCGCACCCCAGAGACCCAGGTGCACGGTGCACAGGGAGGGTGGGGTCCCGAGCGAGCCCAAACGGCCTCAGAGAGGCCGGGAAACAAGAAGGGGCATTGTGTCCACAGGGATTAAATGAATAAAATGTTTGAAGACACAGATAAATCAAAATAAAACTAAAAAGCACGTCAGGAGGTGCTCAGGCCGTGGGGAAGGGAGAGAGGAACAGAAACTCAGAAACTAATACCAGACGGCAGCTACATCCCCAGCACCCCGCTGTCTACACTGGGAAAAGCCCAGTTGGTCAGGGTAATTTCACATTCACGGGCCGGGCGGTCGGAGTAGACGCAAGTGCATGCTGTTCCAGAAATCACAGCAAAACTCAGGGCATGAGCAGCTGGAAGCCAACGGACAAGGCCAGGCACACCACGCCAACCTGGCCAGAAGGAGGCAGGCGCAGCCATGTTAGCATCAGACCAAGGACACGACCAGAGACCGAGAGGACCTTGAGGTGGACACCCACCATCAGCAGACACCACCCCAGCATTTTCTTCCTTATGCCAGCCGATGGAAGGAACTTCTTGATTTTCACTTAAACATCCTTTCTGGATTCCATCTTTTTCAGGAAGGCCTCACTCCTTTCCAAGCCTACGAATTGTCCTCTATTTTCTTGTGAGAATTTACTTTTACATGAAAATCTTTAAGAAAAAAATTTTTTTTTAGTTGTAGGAGGACAGGATACCTTTATTTATTCATTTTTATGTGGTGCTGAGAATCAAACCCAGTGCCTCGCACATGCTAGGCAAGCGCTCTACCACTGAGTCTATCCCAGCCCCTTACAGGAAAATCTTAAATCCACCAGATTCCGATTTCCAGAAACTTTCTATCTTTAAACAGTAAAAAATATTTTCATAATGATCGTGTAGTGAAACACCACGCAACATGTAAAAATCACAACTTGAAGAGTTGGGCTGCCCACCTGAACTCGCGCTGGAGGGAAAGGAGAGTAGAGGACACAGAACCCTTATGCACAGCCCCAAGCGGAGCCAGTTCAAGAGTCCATCACCAGGGAGCCGTGAATAGCACCACACAATGCAATGTTAACCACCAAAAGATGGGCCACTGACACAGGGCGGACCTCCAGACTGCACTCCTGAGACGCTGGCAGAGTGACGCCCACCCCGGGAAGGCAGCAGGGCAGAGACCAGCTGCATGGGGACACTTCTGGGGTGTGGCTACTGTTCTTGGGCTGGGGAAAGCTCACAAGGTTGCAGAGTTATCAAAACTCATTGAACTATGCTCTTAAAATATGGGGATTTCACTGCATGCACATTAGACCTCAATAATGTTGTTCTTTAAAAAATCATGTTTTAGCTGGGCACGATGGTGCACACCTCAGCTCCTTAGGAGGCTGGCGCAGGAGTAGCCCCAGTTTGAGGCCAGCCTCAGCAACTCAGCAAGACCTTGTCTCAAAACAAAGCCTAAAAAAGAGGCTGTGGATGTGGTTCAGCACATGTGGAAGGCCCCGGGCTCAGACCCTGGTACCGCAAAAGAGGGTTCAAGTGGTAGCAATGGTAGAGTGCCCAGCACCACAATGAATAAATGAATGAATAAATAAATAAACATGAAAATACAAATCATGTTTTAAAAGATCATACTTACCCAGTTTTCTTTCACATATATTTACATAAAGAGAAATACCAAGTATAATTGTTTTTCTTTTTTCGGTTGTACTCTAGGGATAAACTGAAGGTCTTACACATTCTAGGCAAATGCTCTGCCACTGAGCTACAACCCCAGCCTATCTCTCTCTCTCTCTCTCTCTCTATCTATCTATCTATCTATCTATCTATCTATCTAGAGATGGGGTCTTGCTAAGTTGCTGAGGCTGGTCTCAAAGTTGCAATCCTCCTGCCTCAGTCTCCCAAGGAGCTGGGCATACAGATACGCACCACTGCGCCCAGTTAATTACTTCTTAAGTTTAAGACTAAGGGAGACTTCCAATTTCTCTCTCTCTCTCTCTCTCTCTCTCTCTTTGCTTTCTAGATTGTATTAAATCAACTTTTATTTTTTCAGTGCTGAGGATAAGACCAGGGTTTCATGCAAACCAAACAGGTGCTCTACCACTCAGTTCCGTGAATCCACAGATTATTTCTTAAGGAGAAAAAAAATGTTTTAAATATCTGTGGCTTGCTTACAATTTGTTAGGTACTTGCTATGGAGTCCTGGGACACACTTTATAAAGACAATAGTGACCTGCCCAGGAAATGCCCCCAGCCTTGGGGCACCCTGGTGGGGGCTGGTGGAAGGCAAGAGAGGGTCCTCCCACAAAAGAGGGACCTGGGCACTGGCTCCACACTACCCTGGAGCCCCAGCACACAGATACACAGTCTTTCCAGTCCCAACTCCAGATGAATGAACGCAGTCTGTTTAAGTGCCCTTCTCTACAGCTGGGGGAACAGGCCAGAAACCATTTCAGTCTGCTTCAAGTTCAACTAGTCACCCACTTTGAGAAACCTCCCCACCCGGGTTTCCTGTTTTCAGTCTGCCCTACTTCCGACCAGGGCCTGGCCACTGGATCATTGCTGGCTCAGCCTTCTTAGTGGAGGCCCGGGGAGGGCTGAAGCCCCGCCCTCCGGGTTGCTAGTCCTTATCTCTGCTGCTGGGCCCGGGTCACTTGCCCAGCTGGGCCCTGGGGAAGATTATGTGCCTGCGTTTAGAGCCCACTCTGGGCTGAGCACCATGTGCAAACAATTTCCAGCTTCTGCTTTTCAATCTGAAATAGGAGAAAATGAAAGAGCAGATGAAAGACCTGGGTAGCCACCCAGCCTGGTGCCCTGTCCCAGCCTGTCCCTGGATTCCAGGACGGCCTCCTTTGTCCTCTCACACCCTCTAGCAGCCTGGTTTTGCCAGTCCCCACCTCCCATCGCCGACCCAGTCAATCCAGGTGTGTCCAGACACACCTGGGAAGGGGCAGGACTGGGAGTGCCACCCACTAACATTAATTAAGTGTCCTGTGAATTGGCTCATAGTCTGCCCTACTGACTCTACTGACCTCAGATTCCAAAGGGCCTGATTCCCTTTGGGGACTGCAAAGTCAGGAGGGAGAGACAAATAGTGGCTGCGTTGGGCATTTCCGACCACTGCCCCCCAGCTGGCTCTCATTTTCCTGGTGCTGGAGAGCACCCAACAGACTGCTTCCGGAGGCAGCCCAGGCCTCTGAGGGCTGCTGCTGGCACACCAGGAAGCTCGGTGACCCCACACAAAAGCCCTGCATGCTCAGCAGGAGTGAAGCAGCCACCTCTCCAGCAGAGGAAGGGCGGGTGTGTGGAAGCACTGGCCAGCAGAACCAGTCAACCAGCAGACTAAAAGCAGTCTGCCACCACACCAAACCCAGACCCTGGGACTGGAGACTGTAATAGTAGCTGGCCAAGTACGTCAACACAGACGATGGGCAAGGAGCTACTTTCCACCCACACATGCTACGTGGAGGAGTCTGTCCACGTCCACACAGCCACTCGGGCCCAAGGGAGGCCAGACTGCCCAGTGGTTAGGAGCACATTTGCTGGAGTTGGGTCAGAGAGCCTCGAACCCTGCTGGGCCAGGCACTTAAGTCCCCTGGGCTCAGTCTCTTCCTTACTGAAATGCAGGAGTGGCTCCCTCACAGAAGCCATGGAGTCTGGCATGGCAGAACAGAGGCCCTGGGGCTTGCACACAGTGGGCACTCTGTGAAACCATATCCTCCTCCAAAGCCAAAGGTTTACAGGGAAGTGCGGCCCTCTTGGGCCCCAGGCCAGGCGTCAGTGTCACTGAGGCAGAAACAGAGAAGTGGGCCTGGAAAGTGGGGCAGGAGGTTGGAGGGTGACTTTGAGCATGACACTCTCCCAGAGGGGACATCAGGAAGACACGGGACAGTCTGGTCTCAGCCACTCAGTCACAGATAGGCTCTCGAACACAATACTGCTGGAAACTGGGTGTGGTCGTAGGTCTGTGGCCACCCTCGACTGACCCCACCCAGTTCCACTGGTCCTCAGAGTCCCACAGCCTCTGAATGCCCACCAAAGACACCTGAGCTGGGCTGCAGCTGGGGTAGAGCGCCTGCCTAGCATGTTCAAGGCCCTGGATCTGAACCCCAGCGCTGCAAAATAAATTCTTAAAAGGCATCTCAAACTTAGAACAGCCACCAGAGACTCTTGACCCCCACTGTCACCCCATAATCAACAACAAAAGCAAAACTCTGCTTCTGCCGTGGGGGCCCTCTCTGGGTCTTGCGGGTCAATTCCTCCACACTAACCCTGTGGCCACCATCATTCCCACCTGAACTGGACCCAAAGCCTCCCAGGTCCCCTGCCTCGTCCCTCCTGTGTGTCCATTTTTCAGAGCTACAGGAATCCTTTGAAAAAGTTAAATTGATTACAACCCTCCAGGGTCCCCCCACTCACAGTGAAAGCCAGTCCCCACCTTGGCACTTGCCACTTGCTGCTCTGCCTGCCTGCTTGGATCCCTCCCCAACACAGAGTGTCCACCTCTCCAGGTCTCTAGAGAGAATGCATGTGTGTGAGGGCCGCCTGGCCACCCTGTCCCAGACGGCAACCATCCGCCTGGCTCAACCGGATGCTGTCTCTGAGGCTCTCCTCCTGGGGCCCAGCTCCATCAGACACACCTGTCCCTGCTTCTGTCTCTGCTGTGATGCAAAACACCCTACAACCCTGCCACACAGGATCCACCTGGCCCATCCTGACCGGGCACTTCCACTCAGCATGCCCAGGGCCCTGGGTTCCATCCCCAGCACCAGGAAGAAAAGGAAACAAAAACTTGCAGAAGAGGGAAGAGATGAACCTGAACACTCCACACTTGCCAGCCGGGATTCCTCTGCCTTCAACATTGCGCGCTCCCTGTCCAACCGCCCCCTTCTATAATCCGCCCTCCTCCCCAGGCCAAATGACCTCTCCTTTATCAGCCTCTTCCAATCCGTCTGCCACCAGACAGCTCTGCACAAGGGCCTCAGGGAGGGCAGCCTGTGTCCTCCTCCACCCCAGCCGCTGCACCAGGGCCCTCCAGGGTGGGGTGTCTTTTCATGTTTACCTAAATTAGGTTTCTCCAAATGCCCAGGTCCTCAAGGCGGCCAACCTGTTGTCCCCGAATCACCCCACCCCCAAGCAGGGAGCACACCCCTACAGGTCAAAAGCCCCTTCGGAACCATCTTCTCACTCGGGAAGTTCCTGCCCTGCCAAGGTGCCTCTCCTTTGAGATCCCTGCTAAACAGAAGCATCTACCCGGGGTTCAGCGGAGAGGGGGAGGGGCCCGGCAGCCCCTGGGGGCCCATCATAACCAGTCTCCGGGCCGCCCACGGCACCCAATCCACGGCTGGAGGGCCCCAAACGGGTCTCGCCCCGCGGGGGGCTACCGGCGCCGCCCTCCCACCCCCTCTGGCACCTCCCTGAGGCTCACAGTCCTGGTCCCTGGAGTGATGTGCCCTCCGCGCCGCACGTTTCCCCCGGCCCCCACCGCCAGGCGTCCCCTTCCCGGAGTCTCGGAGTCCCAGCCTTCCCCATCCCGTCCCCCGACCCGGGTCCCCCGGCCGGGTCCCCGGCCTCCCCATCCCGGCCGCCCGCCCTGCCCGGCGCGCTCGGGCGGCGCAGGCCCGGGGCGGACGCGGCGCCGGACCCCGCCGGACCCCGGGGGCCACACTCACCGGCGCCGGGCGCGTCGGGCCCGGGCCCCGGGCTCCGCCACCAGCGCAGCAGTGCCCGCGCGGGCTCCAGGCTCACGGCGCAGCGCTGCTGCTTCACCCACAGCACCGAGCGCAGCGGCTCCGCCGCCCCATCGCCCCAGCGCGGCCGGCGCGGCCTGGTCGCCGGGCCGGGGGCGCGCGGACGCGGGGGGCGCGGGACCGTTAGCGGCCCCTGCAGTCGCCGGGGCGGCGGCGCGGGCAGGCGGGGAGGCGGCGCTGCGTCACCCCGTACGCAGGCGGCGGGCGGCGGGGACCCGGGAGGGCGCCGGGAGGGCGCCGGGAGGGGACGCTGCGGACCAGGTGCCGGCTGGGAGCGGCTGGTGGGCGCGCGGGGCAGGGGCGCGGGGGGACCGAGGAGGGGGCGGGACGGGGGACCGAGGAGGGGCGGGGCGGGAGGAGGGCTTACGTGGGGATCAGGGGAAGGGGCCTGAGGACAGGGCCGGGAGGGGGCCGGACGGAGGGACGGGAGGGGCAGGGGTCAAGGGCAGGTCTGGGTGGGGGAGTGAAAGGGGCCTGGGCGAGGTGGGGGGTCTGAGGGGGCCTGGGCAGGGTCGCAGCGCCACCAGGTGCACTGGCAGCGGCCGGGGCTGCGGGCGCAGGCGACTCTCCTGTCCAGCTGGACGCCGGTGGAGCTCAGTAGCGTCTGCCTGGAGGGCGGTAATGACAGGCGGGGTGGGGGCGGCACAGCAGTGCAGCCTGGCAGCGGTGCGCGGGCGTCGGGGCCGCGGGCCTGGCTGTGGGGCCCCGCGGCGGTGACCTTGGGCGTCGATCTTCCTTGATCCCTGGTCTGCTGTGGGCTGGGGAGGGGCCTGCGGCTCGCCGGGGAAGGCTTGCAGGAGAAGGAGGTGCCCTTCCCGGGGCAGAGCTCTGGGGCCTGCCGCCCCTAAGAAGGCAGTGGAGGGTGACCAGGTATCAGCGAACCCCTTGCTCCTGAGCAGGCCCAAAGGACAGAAGCCACAGAGCCTGAGTGCTTTGTGGAGCCATCACCCCTGAGGCCCCAGAATCTCCTGTCTCATTATCCAGCTAGAGGAGCATCCCCTCCCCTGGGAGGTGACCCTTCGTCCCAGCTAAAGGGACCTCCAGCACTACACAGGCAGGATCTGTCCCTGCCTTCTGAGCATGTCTGTCCCTCTTCATGTCCATCTCTTTCCCCAGAGCCAGCACATAGCAAGCACTCAAATATTGGTTTAGTGGGTACATTTATTCCTAATTTATCATTGAGGGGTCCACAACTCAGGCATTGAAAAACGTGTCTGAGAGTATAGGATTTTTTGCTGGCACAGTGGCAGATACCTGTGATCCCAGTGACTCAGGAGTCTGAGGCAGTAGAATGGAGTATCACAAGTTTGAGACCATCCTTAAGAAAAGGGGGGGTGCTGAGGAAGTAGCTCTGTGGTAAAGCACCCTGGTTTAATCCTTAGTATGGAGGAAGATAAAGAGAGAGAGAGAGAGAGAGAATACGGGGTTCTGACCTGGCATACCCAGGACTTGCCTCAGGGTCTTGCTCCAGGGCTGACAGGAAAGCCTGCCTTACCCCCCTGAGCTGTCCCTGTCCAGCCCTGGTGCTGCAGATGTAGGTGGGTGGGCCAGGTGCTGGGCCCTGACGCCGTGCCTGGCACTGGGTGGTACATGTGCAGGTCTGGTCCTGCCAGCTCCCTGTGCCTGTCTGCAGAGTAGTTACAGCCATGAATCACTGCTCCCTAGGAGCCCAGCTCCCACTTGTGTCACTTGCAGCCAAAGCCCCAGGACAGTCCTGCAACGTGGGATGGGTCCAGAGTTTGAGCCACACCCTTGGGCAAGCCGGACCTGATCTCCCAAGGCAGTGGGTGGATGGCAGAGAGGCCCGCCTCGCTTCCTCCCTCCCACACTACTGCTCTGAGGCTTGGGAAATATGGATATGAAACTTCTTTGGAAATCTTGTGCCAGTTTGAGGCTGGTGCAAATACCACGGCTGGTATGTGTGGAGGGGTTTCCAGCAAGGGCAGAGTGGGCAGGGGCTTGGAAATGCCAGCCTCCCTTCTGGAACCTCTTCCTCTGCCTCCCTGTGGCCAGGGACTTTCTGCTTCTTCAAGTTTATTCATTCAGTGTCCTACCGATGCCACGCATAGGTCGTAAAATCTTGCAGCCAGCCAGGGAGGCCCAGAACCTCAGGCCTCCAGGAGCTACATCCAGGGAGATGGCCACATCAGTGCTCTAAGCAGCACCCTGGTATGAAGGGGCCCTAGGACAGACCCTGCCCTCTTCACCCGAGGACTCAGCCCACTGGCAGGTCCAGGGGCTTAGGCCAACGTGCCCTAAGTCCCAGTGCATCAGAGCATGACAATTTGGAGACTATTTGAGATGATTAAATGAGACCATTAGTGGACCCTATCCAATCCCATGTCCTCTTTAGAAGGGAAAATTTGTACACACACAGCGACTTCGGGACATGTGTATCCAAAAGAACATCCTTCTGAAGAGACAACAAGAGGATGGCCATCTGCAGGCCTCCGGGCACCAGCCTGCCAGCTCCTCGGCCTCGGGCCTCTAGTCTCTATGAGCTAGAACCACAGGGTGTAAACATCAGTCCTTTTAGCCGCGGAGCTTGAAAGTGTGCCATGGAACCCAGCTGATGGCGGCAAGGCCTTTCAGCCCAGGCACTGTCATCCGTGCACAGGGTGGAGAGGGGCCTAGCCAGCGCAGTACCCCTGCTGCTGCTGGGGAGCAGAGGGTGACCTCATGAAGGATGTTTTCAGAGGAGGCACTTCCTGCAGTTGAGGTGCTCGGATTAGACAGGATCGGGCCCTCTGTGAGGCCTTGGGGGTGGTTAAACACAGCACGGGGGTGGAAGGAAGGAGGCAGCTTGGCCCAGGGCGGCTGCCAGGCCTCTGCTGTGTTGGGTCCCCTGGGGCCATCCAGGAAGCAGGTGTGAAGTCAACTGGAGCAGCCAGTGGACAGCCAGTGGGCAGCCAATGGACAGGGTCGTCCCTGGGAGGCCTGCCTCGTGTTGGGATACACCCCAGCTGCCCTGAAGCCTCTTAGTCACCTGGCTCACCTCTTCCCTAGCAGGCATCCCTTCCCCATGCTGGGCTCTGGCCACGATGCCCTTCGCGCACGTCTGCCTGGGAGACCTCCATGCATGTCCTTTAGCCGCAGAGGCTGCTGGCAGTTTGCCCCATGGTGCCTCTACCCAGGTGCCACGGAGCCTCATCTTTGCCTGTGTCCCTGAAGCACAGCAAGTGCCCCAGCCTGTTGCTGGCCTGGTGTGGGTACGGCTGGGGCCTAGTCCTGCACAGGGTTAGCAGCTCTGAGCTGCCAGGTAGGCCAGCGGCATGGCTTTAGCCTCGTAGCCCACAGCCCTGATGAGTCAGACCCTGCCTTGCCCCTGCCCCTGTGACTTGTTCCGTCTAGAGACTGGGCATGCAGCTGTGGCCAGCACCCTTTGTCCCTAGTGTCCAGGGTCTCTCATGTGGTTTTCCTGGACCCTGAGGTCCTCTCTAGGGCTACACATTGCTCCCTGAGAGTCATTAGTGTCCCACCCATTGGGTCATCCACCCCAGAGGCCCCCTGGCCACCAGCAGCAGCAGCCAGCCCTGTCGCTTCAGTGGCCTCTGATCTCCTTTGCTCCTGCCCTCATGTCCTAGAATGGTACTGCTTGCTTAGCTCCCAGGCCTCCTCTCAGATGAAGTCAGAGGACCAGCTGACATCAGAAACTAGGGTACTTCTGGGAGGGGTCAGGGCGGCCTGGCTCACCTCTGCACCAGGCTGCCAGCCATGCTGCCCTCTGCCTCTGCCCTCCAGGTGGGGCCGTTAAGCACGGCCCATCAGAGCCCATGGCCTGGAAGGAATGTCCTGGGCCCAAAGAGACCCACATGTTTGGAGAGTGAACTGATCGTTACAAAATGCACATCCCTATGTTGCCTGGGTGAAGAGAGGAGAATCTGGAAATGGGCAGCTTTAGTCCGTCTCACAGAAGGAAAACCGACCTGCGAAACTAAGCTGACCTGCCCAGGTCGCACAGAAAGGAAAGTAGATAGGCGAGCACTGCAGCTGCCCCTGCCCAAAGCGGCAGAGATCACACTGCCACAGGACAGTCTGACCCCAGAGGGCAAAAGGTGGCACGGGCTTCACCAGTGCGCTCGGCAGGCCCTGCTAACTGGGGACTCTGTGGGACGTCCTGGTGCCCTCAAGGGCGTGCAGGACAGTCCCGCCTGGGCCACTGTCACAGGAGTAGCTGCCCACCCCATTGACTTAGCCTGTGCATCTGGGAAAGCCTGGATCCAGGCTGGGATGCAGGTGTCCCTCGTGGGGCAGTTGCCTGAGGGCAGATCTGAGCTGGAAGGGCCAGTGAGGCAGGGCTAGGTGAAAGTAAGACTGACGCTGTGGCCAGGGATCAGGGTTCTCATGCACCTGGGGAGCTGGGGGTGACGCCATGCCCAGGGCCCCAAAGGCCAGTCTTGGCTCAGGTTTGTGAGTTCCCCAGACCTGCCTCAGTTGGGCACATCAGGATGCTGCTACTCTGCTAAGCATTTGCTCATGCAGCCCTCAGGTTTTACTGCCCTCCAGGTAAGGAAACAGTCCCTAAAGATTAGGGGACTGGCCAGGGTTACCTGTGGGCAGGCACAGGACTGAGAAGGAGCAGAACTGTCAGATTCAAAGCCTGCCTCTGCACTACCCTGCCAGCCTGTTGGCTCCCATCTGGGTTTCATCCCTGAAGAAGGATGTCTGCCCTGTAGCAGCCTATCTTGGGGAAAAGGCCGCTTCCTATCGGGCGAACTTGGGGCAACTCAGGAAGTTCCTCCTCCCTGTCCCTGCAGCTGGAAGAAAGATGACCAGCTGCGTGGGTTCACAGTACATAGCACCATTAGGAGAGAAGAAAGACCAAAGATGCAGGCAGGCCCCTGGTGTGGAAAAGAGAAAACCTGCTTGAAACAAAGGCAAGAACTTGGAAATAAGTCCCTCCAGAAGGAGGACACTCTTAGAGCATACAAAATAACCTGTGTACAATCAACAAACTGCAAATGATAAGTATCGAATCCAAAAACGAAAGCAGAAACCAACAACAAAGTAAAAGCCAAACAAAAGATTAGGAAAAAAGCAAAGAGCAACAACAACCTCAAAAATGAATCCCAAGGTGATCTTAGAGATGTATGGAAATGGGCTCTGAAGAGGACCGAAGAAGGCAAGCTGTCCTGGCCCCAAGAAAAACAAACTCAAAATATCCCTGCAGGGTGGTGGTCTGGAGGACCCTGCAGAGAAAGACAGGTGCAAGGTGCTTCGAATGCTCCAAGGGCAAACTGCCCCCCAACTTACAGCTTGCCAGACGGCAGGGGAGGAGCCTGAGGAACAGGAGTCCTGCCTGAGAACTGCACCCACCCATCTCCGCTCGCACCACCTTCTGCACCTACGATGCGGCTCAGGGCACCACACTCCACATCTTCCCATCTTCCTGTCACTTACTTCCCATTGTCATTGAGCCTAGAAAGCCCTCCTGATGTCACCTTCCTGCATTTGTGCCTGCCTGTCCACCCATTGACCTTTCCCAGTGACTGTCTGAGTCTAGCAGGGGCTGGTGAGAGCCAGTTATGAGTTGATGGGTCCCAGGCACAGCTGTACGCTGTACTACGATCCTTCCCGGGCACCTGTGGGTCAGCCTCGGGGTTGGCCTCCCCAGCTCTGGTCCTCTGGCTCATGCCCCACCCCTGGGTGCTGAGTCCCTGCTCTTCTGTTTTAGCATCACAGAAGACCTTGTCCTTCCTGGTGCCACATGACTGCTGCTGGGGCAACGTGGGGACCGGTCGGCCTGTAGGAGTGGGCGAGGTGTGGAAGGGTGGAAGGTGATGGGTGCAGACCAGAAGGCCCAAGAGCCAGGGGCCTAGTCTTTCTCACTTCTGTGTGCCTGGTGCCAACACAGAGCCAGAATGGCAGACGTACAATAAATGATTGTTGAATGAATAGTAGAAGAAAATACAAGCACAGGCAGCCAGGGGAGCTTTTTGTCCCCTTTAGTCCTGGGCATTGAACCAGGACCTCGTGTAAGCTAGACAAGTGCTGCATGGGGGCTTCAGCGCCAGCCCTTTTCATTTTATTTATTTATTTATTTGGTACCAGGGATTGAGCCCAGGGGCGCTTAACCACTGAGCCACATCCCCAGCCCATTTTAATTTTTATTTTGAGACAGGGTCTTGCTAAGTTGCTTAGGGTCTTGGTGCTGGACCACAATGAAGCAATTTTGAGACCAAATTGAGTTTAAATCAGGGGGTTGCTTATAGAAACATTGTTGGGGACAGACAGTAGGACCCCGTGGGGGCAAGGCAGATCAGACAGCTCCTGTACACTGTGCAGGATGGAGCTGCTCCATGCAGGAACGTGGACCCTTGTCACCAGCTCATCATTGCTATCAAGAGAAGCCAGAAACCCTCATTTTTATGTGAGCTCTTGCGATTTTTGAGTATTGGCAATTAATATGATTCTAAAATAGAGACTATTTCTCAGGATAACATTGTGGGATGACAAAGCCCAGATGCAGGCCAGAGGAATTCAGAGGCCCACACGTTTGTGTCCTTGTCTTAACACTGCAAGGAGTTGAGCTGGACTGCAAGGCCGTTAGTGCTAATGGAGACCGGTGCGTGCATCCTGGTATCGTGTGTATGTATATGCCTCAAACAGCAAAGGCACAAAACTGCAAAGGAAAAGCTGTTGGAAGTACCGGAGGAAATCAGGACAAACACACTAGGTGGGAGTGGACTCAGCAGGCTGCTCCGGGGTGCTGGCACTGTGGCACCGGGAATAGCAGCCTCATGCACAGAGCCCTGAGGGCTGAGCTCATCCTAGAGAGGAGCAGGTAGGAGCACGTGGAGCCACAGCCCTGGGTGTAGTGGGGTGGGTGGGCAGTCTGGATCAAGGGAAGGACCAGGGTAACAGTGGCCCAGGCAAAGTCACCAGACAGTGGTGGCCAGACCCAGTAACAAATCCAAGCCCAGCCTCCAGCCTGCCTTTGTTGAGACATAGCGCATGCGCCATGTGATTCACTCGCTCAAGGGTATTCATTCGTTATCAGGGTATTCACGAAAAGTCATGCAACCACCAGCACGGGGGTTTCAGAACATTTTCTTCTCCCATGAAGGATGCCTGTGCCCAGTAGCAGTTGTCCCTATTCCGTCACTCCACCCTCCTGTGCAGACACTAGTCTGCTTTCTGCCTCTATGGGTTTGCCTGTTCTAGATATTTCACATGAATGGAATCATCACACCCCAGGCCCTGTGCAGACAAGGGTGGTGAGCCACATCACTGAGCCTCATCCCAACACGTGGCCTTTGCATCTGGCTTCTTCACCCAGTACCTTAATCGATTCCTGCTGCCATAATAAAATACCTGAGGCCAGATGATTTATAAGCAAGAGACGTTATTACTCTCAGTTCAGGAGGCTAGGAAGTCCCTGATAGAGGCAGCAGCAGGTTGGATGTCTTCGTGAAGTCCTGTTCCTTATAGATGGTGTGACTGGCTGTCTTCATGTGGCAGAAGCCTACTGGAGGTGAAATGCTCTCTCACTGTGGGTTTTTGTTTTCTGGTTTTGCAACACTATGGATCAAACCTAGGCCCTCGTGCATACTAGGCAAGTGCTCTACCTCTGAGCTGCATCCCCAGTCCTCACTGTGGTCTTCACTGACGTGTCCCCGGTTAACTAATGCTACGGAACGTCTCGTCATGTACTCTACAGTCATTTATACATCTTTGGCAAAATGTCAGCATTGGCATCATGCACATGGTTCTTTGCATGGTGGCTATTTCAGATCTCAACCCTGTCATGAGTATTACTATTTTGTAAAAATACTGCTATAGAATTGGAGGTCAGACTCTCTGAACTTGGAGCTTTCTGGGGCTCTGACCCAACACAGCCTCCACCGCTGGTTCTGTAGACCCCCACCATGTGTGCCGCTGCCACCCCCAACAGTACAGACATCACTAATCAACCATGGCACTCCAGTACACTCATCCACTGGGTCCCAGTGGATGGGCAACTGGACAAGCTTCAGTGTTGAGAGGTTCACTTACAGAGATGAGGAAAAGGCATGAATGGACCTCAGTTTTCAGGTGCTGCAATAGAGATCTGTACCTGCAGATCTGCATCCAAGAAGGGTGCATTAGCTCTCCCTGAAGGGTATATTCCACATGGAAGTGGCTGTTGAGATTTGGGGGTCTAATAACTAATAAATGCAGCCACCATGGAAAGCAGGGCGGCTCCTAAAAAACTGAGCGTAGAATCAGCAGTGGTCAGCCGTGAGCAGGGACGCAGGTACTTGTCAACGCTGTTCAGAGCATGCCAACTGCAGTAAGCAAAGGAGTGTCCCTCAGTGGATGAGTGGATAAATGAGATGCAGCCTGTCGTACACTGGAATGTCACTGGTCACCAAGGGGAACGAAGCTGATACACACTAAACAAAGCATCCCCGCCTGACTCCAAAACTCCTGAGTCTGGCTCTGAGTGTCTAGGGGCCCTGAGGAGTGAGATTCCATGACTGCCAGAAGTCCCCCACAGGGGAGGCACACCCAGATCTTCCGGGCGTCCAGGGTGACCAGCTCCTCCTGCTTTCAGGGCTTCAAGTCCCATGTTCAGGGAAACTTTCTGTTTCAGGCTCTTGGTCACCCTAGTTGTCCTGATTCCAGGCTTAGGGCCTTCCCAGCGTTGGAGCCAGGCTGGCTGGCCCTGGGCCACTGAGCTCTTTCTTCACTGGAATCATGTGGGGTGGCACCAGGTGGATGACCTCATTTAGGCTTAAGCTAAAGTAGAACAACGGTGCCAATTAGCAGCTGCCCAAGGCAGAGCCTGCAAATTGGCCACAGTCTCTGCTGACATGTTGGAATAAGGAAAATTCTTGGTGCAATCTTCTTCCACTGGTGGGTGCGGCTGTGAGGATGGCCCCGTCCCTGGGGACATATGCTTTTTCAGTAGGTCGGGGGCAGGGTGGGGACAAGAACCTGCAGGTTTTATTTGCTCCCTAGGTGATCTGGACATAACCAGCACAATAAGGGCCTGCCTTGCTCTGTCCCACCCAAGGTCAAGGCCCTGAACCTGCTTGTGGCCCCAGCCTCCAGGGGGCAACTGAGAGGCAGATGAAGCCTGACGGCGCTGCGTAAGCAGCCTTTGCCTCTTTCCCTTCAAAGCTCTGGCCTGTGGCCCGGGTGAATGGAGAAGGGAAGAGCCCTGGCTGGGAGTGGGAACCTCTGCTAGCCGGTCAGATGACCGTGGTCATTCCCTTCCCCGCACTCAGCCCCCTTCCCTTGAAAGCAGACATGAGGGTTGAGGGAGCCGGAGGATCTCAGGGTCTCATCTGTCGACCGTGGGGCCTGGAATGTGCTTCCCTGAGGCCCCCCACATTACCTGGGTCTCTGTGGTCAGGGCACAGGCTGCTCTGCTCCTCCTGCAGGCAACTATTTAAGGACCTGGAAGTGGATGGACCTGTCTTGGGACTGCCCCGCTGACTTTCCGCAAAGCTCCTGCAAAGCTGCCCAGGAGCCAGGGCTAAGAGGGGAGCCCGAGAGGCCCCTGTCCTTCATACCCTCCTGCTGGCCTTCCTCCCGAGGCAGCTGCCCTCTGTGCCATGCCTTTTCCTCTGTCTCTGTCCCGCGTCCCTCCTCCTCATGGGGTCTGCTCACTGTCAAGAGTGGAAGGGTGGGGCTGGAGTGGCTCGGTGGCACTGTGCACGCGGGAGGGCCTGGGTACCATACGCAGCACTACAGACAAAACATCTGCAAACAACCAAAGAACCAAACACCAAAACAGACAAGCACGCAGAGGGCTAACAGAAACGACTTTCGCTGGGAGTCAGGGACCTAAAGCTGCTTGCCTTGGATGTGGCCTTGGTTTTTAGACCTCAGCTTGCCCGTCTGCAAAGTGGGGGTGCAGGAGATGATTCTCAGGTGCCCACCAGCTCTGACGCTGCGGCTTCTTGGACTCTTCTTCAGCTTCCAGTCATTGGGTCTGTTGGGTCTTTTTTTTTTTTTTTAAATCTTGTGACTCCCCAGGGAGCAACACGTAGGAAGCGCCAAGTCTCCAGGTGCACAGAGCTTCCTTTGTCTCAGGTCTAAGCTCTTGCAGAAGAAGGAAGAAAGAAGCAATCCCCCTCTCACCTACCCTCTTCCTCTCCCAATAAGGAGCAAGCATGGCAGGGCTTCACAATGTCAACTCGGAGCCACAGGAAGACATTGGGAAAAGACACTCCCCTGCCAGGCAGCCAGCACCCCTAGGCTCACAGCCTCTGGGGAGGGCGGCAGGGTCCACTCACAGCAGGTCAGAGGTCCTCTCCAGGAGCTTCCGGTTGTCCCTGAGGGGAAACTCCCTGTGGCGCCTCACAACCCAGTGGGATTGGGCTGCTTGGGAGACCCGCCCTGTGCCGGAGCTCGGGCTGGCCTTGGAGGAGGAGCCCGCAGAGGCGGGCGAGGCGTGGCCTGACTTCACAGGAATGGAGTTCTGGCCCCTGACACTGGCGGGTGCCGGTGTCAGCAGCTCCCTATTTATTACCTCATTTGATCTGTAGAAGAACCTGTGAGGTGTGCCGAATGGCGGCCACTACCCATCCTATAGATGGAGCGGGGAGGCCCAGCAAGGGGCTGGGGCTGGCCTGAGTCACACAGCGTGGGGGCTGCCTGACCCCTGGCCACCTCTGGCTGCACCTGCCATTTCCTGGTTTATTGTGGGTGACGCGATGCCTGTGCCAGGGGAGCCACAAGATGAAAGCAGAGGAGCCTTGGGGCAGCTGTGGGCACCTTGCGGGATGTGGGTCAGGGCTTTCCCGGGCCTCCAGCCAGGGTCCAGCATGGTGTGGTGCTAAGGTCCAAGAGCAGGGCTCCAGGAGGCTGGCACCACCTCCCTGGGTGGACAGCACAGGCGCTGTGGCTCGGACATCATCCTGTACCGGGGAAACAGCACCCAGCCCTTGTCCGTGTCCACCATCGCCCCAGCAGTGGCTGTGATGACTCAGCCGCACAGCTCCCTGGGGGAGGAGAGGGCAAAGGCCAAGTTCCCGAAGACACCACAGACTCAAGCTCAGGAAGAGCAGGGGACAGGCGGTGGGAGGGGCGCACTGTGGGGGCTGGAGGCCTTGAGGGGTTGGGGTCTGTCAGCATGCAGTGATTTTGGCAAGAGAAGGCTGGGGGACACCAGCAAGAGATGAAGAGGCACCCTGAGTTTTGAGGGGCAGAGAGTACCAGGGATCTGGCTGTTCAGGTTTGGAGGTGAGGTGTCCCAGAAGCTCACGTGTGAGACAGTGCAGGAAGGTTCAGAGGAGGAATGACTGGGTTTCAGGGTCTTCACCCAGCCAGTGATCCAGTCCCTGATGGGATTAACGGAGTGGTAGCTGAAGGGGTGAGGCTGGAGGCGGTGGGCACTGGGGCGTGGCTGTGGGGTACATATTTTGTATCTGGAGAGTGGAGTCCCTCTCTGCTTCCTGATGATGCGAGCTGCTTCCCTCTGCCGTCATGTCCTCCTGCCTCACTGGAGCCCCAGAGAATGAGGCCGGCCTGCTATGGACTGAGACCTCTGAAAAAACCGAGAGCCCTCCATTAAACCCTTCCCCCTCTGTAATTGTGCTGGTCAGAGCCTTTAGTCACAGCAGTGAGACAGTTGGCTGAGACCGGCCACCTTGGAGCGGCTTGTGGCTGGAGCGTGGAGATTGTCCCTCAGATACAGTCACTGCCGGCTCTGGGCCACACGCTCTGGAGCAGTGAACAGCAGTGGTGGTGCGAGTTCCCTGGGGGGTCAGCAGGAGTCAGGGCCCCTTCCTTGGCTTGCACAGCCCCCACCGTGCTGTGGGCAGGACACCCGGAGGTTGGAAAACCAGGTGTGTCTGAGGCAGGCAGCTGTGAAGAGGCATCTGAGGTCAACGGTTGACAGGAGTGAACGAGGAAACAAGGAAATGGACAGGGCAGGGCAGGTGTGGCATGCGCCTGGGCCAGGTCCCCATAGGTGCTCCATCCCCCACACACCCCTAGCCTTGGCCCAGTGCCTGAGAACTGCCCCTGCTGGGACCTGGGCCACAGCTCAGCTCTGATGGCCCCTGGGAGTGAGCGTAGGATCCAGGGGGACCCTGGTTCACCTGCTCAGATGGGGCTAAGATGACAGAGGACCTTCAGTGGCCTCCTCCATCTTCTCTTCCTCCTGCCTCTTCCCTTCCTCCGGCCTTCCTCCAGGTCACCCCCTTCTCCCTGATCTTCCGAGAAATCTTGCGTTAGGGAGGGACATGGCTTGAATCCCTACCTTGCCCGTGGGGAAGATGAGGCCCAGACAGGAGCTCAAACGTGCCACGGCCACTTCCGTGCCCTACCAAATCACATTCTGTACCAGGAACAATACGAGGTCGGGTCTTGGGTCTTTCCAAGTCGAGCTAATTTTCCTGGAATTGCCATTAACGTGAGTAAACAGCCTCGCCCAGCTGGGGAACCAAGCCCCTTTTCTTTGATAACAAACCTGGCATCTGAATCCTGAATCCTTTGCAGGTCCTTGTGGTCACAGGCTGGGCTCTGGCAGTAGAGCTGGGGTGAAGGCCCAGGAAGGTATGAAAGGATTCTAGGCCTTGGGGCTGAGGTTCCACGACTCCACATGACCCTATGGGACAACGGGTCCCAGTTCTATACAGTTCATTTGATGAATGGCCACCTGTGCTACTGACCGAGTGGTCTGGAATGGCCAGGTGAGGTACAGAGGCAGGTTGTCACCCGTTGGAAATCCTAGTAGCCAGAGCGATGGAGACAAGAGTGAGGAGCTGGCTTGCAGACTGAGCTCACTGCAGCAACATGCAAGATGTGGCCCAGAGCAGAGCGAGGCAGGCGTGGCCAGCAGCATTGGGATTCCTGTCCGTTCGGAGGGCCCGGGTCACTGTCCCCTGTGGAGGCCACACCTCTGCCTGCATAGCTGGCCTGGCTTCTGCTCCTGCTAACCAACATGGCCCACACCTGCTTCATAGAGTTGGTTCCCTCCTGCCCTACACGGGAGCGGGAGAGGGCTACTGGTGGGAGGGAGGTCTTGGGGATTTTGTGCACGTGACCCAGGGTTCGTGTCTGGAACACGGATGCATTCTTACTGCTCAGGCTCCCCCACACGCAGCTTCAGGGGTCCATTCATTCTGGCCGGGGCTTGCTCATCATGGGCTGCAGGTGGCTCAAAACTGTGCTTCGCCCTGCGCCACCTAGAGCCGGCCAGATGACATGGGCAGGGGGAGGGGTAAGTCTGCGGCACTGAGCAGCGTGGACTGGCCCATGTGCAAAGGGTTGACCTCTCTTTGCCTCACCAACCCGCTGTTCTCACCTTCACCACCTGGAGGCATGGGGACCACGCTGGCCCAAGGCAGTAAGCAGGTGAAGCAAGAGGGCCATGGGAAGCTGGGGGAGCAGAGGCCAAGCCTGCCCCTGGGAACCCAGGCCAGTGTTCCTGCACAAGGCTGTCCCCTGGAGACTCCCCACCAGGCACCACCCTGCATCCCCTCTGACCCTGGCCACCTCCCAGCTCTTGCCCACCCAAACCCAGTCCCATGCCTCTCCTACCCTGCTCCCCTTTCTGGTCCCCTGCCCTGTTCTGTGCCTCTCTAACCCTGTTCCCCCCTCCCCCTCATGTCTCCGCCAGTGTTCTTACGTCCCCATCAAAGCAGTATGGACGTGGGCTTGGAACCTGGGCCACTTGCCACTCTCTGCAAACCAGACAAAATCTCAGTCCAGTTGTGGTTCTCTGCCCTGGCTTGCCTCTATCCCTTGCCCTCAGGCTGCCTGTGGCACTGTTCTCCCATGGGGCGTCCATCCAGTCCCTTCCCAGGCCATGACCTCCAGGTCTCTATCTGCCCAAAGGTGCTGTTTGGGCTGGTGACCTACCTGCCCTGGCCATCCTGCCTCCAGGGTGCCAGGGATATAGGGGCAGGCCCTGTGTCCTGAGTGTGTGTTCCCGGTCCTCAGCACCTGGCGGGGCCCAGCCAAGTATCTGGGGACACTGTTCTGGTCCTCTGGCCATGTTCCCTGGGGAGCTGATTGACAGACCAGCCTCTTCCCTTCACTGCAGGAGCAGCTGCAGGAAGTTGGGGGAGGGCGTGTGCCGCAGGGCTCTGGTGGCCACTGAGGGATGGGTGTCCTGTCACAAGCTCACCTCCCCACTCTGTTCCTCTCGTATTTGCTCAGGGATTTTAGTTGATAAAGTGCCTTCGGATCCTTGTCTGAGGGGATTCCCACCACCCTGACAGACACACGGGCAGGTCACCTCACCTCTCCCTCACGGGGGGAAAACTGGCTGGCAGTGTTGGGCATGACGGTGGCCACCATGGCCATTAGCGGGGACTAGAACTCAGCTTGCAGATGGCCATTCTGGGCCCCTCCATGACCTTGTGCTGTCCTGCCAGTCACCCCAGCGCTGCTGGCTATGAGTCACACAGACTCGTGGCTCCCTGCACATTTGCCAAGGGTGGGGGAGGAGAGCCACGTGCTGCAGAGGATCCTGGGACCCAGCTCCGTGGACAAGGGAGGAACTGCACTGCTGATTCTACCTCCTACCAGCTGTGTGGCCTTGGCTGAGGTCTGGCATGACCAAATCAGCTGAGCTGAGCGTGCATTGTAGTCGCCTCCGAGGTCATTTTAAAGATGAGAAAGTGGGAGCTTTGAGAGACTAAGTGGCCGAAAAGTCCACTGCGGGCGAGAGGGGTGGGGGGCCTGGAGCCCCGGAAACACCAGGTCCTGGAGCTCAACCCAGAGTATGTTCTGAGCAGCTGCAGCCCATAAGGCTGCCCTTGACTTGTTTGGGGGATGGCATGCCCAACTGCATTTCTTCAGAGACACCGTGAGCAGCACTGGTCTACTGTTGAGCATTCCCATTTGCCAGAACATTCCTGCAAGAGGGGAGTGAGGCTGCAGGGCAGGTGGTAGGGTGGGAGTAGATGCCCTTCTAAGTATTGTCAATAAACAGAAATAAGGGCAGTTTATATCAGGTCTCTCACTTTTTCAATTTTCAGACCTAGCACAAAGAATTTTTGAACAAACCTTTGAATGTACATATTTATTTATAAATTATATACATATGCTTCTATCAGTCCATGTATTGCTGGACAGGGATCCAAGACATCCCTCCAAGGGGGTAGTAGGACCTCAGTTTGGCCTGGGCAGGTTCTTGACTTATGCCATCAAAAAGAATTTTAGGATGTGTTAAAAGCAAGTCACAGGCAAAAATTTATTAAAGGACAGGAAAGAGCTATGTACCCTAAAAGCAGGGTGTGGGTGCCCCTCACCTCTCAGAGAAGAGAACATGAGCCTCGTGCCCAGTGTTGAGCTATCTAACTGGATACAGGATGTTCCTGGGAAGAAATGTGCAGATTCTCAGACATGTTTTTATGAAAATCAAGTCCCATGTCAGTCATTTGAGATTTGGGGTTCCAGATCTTTCTTCCTGGTGAAGTGGTCCAGCTGTAAATCAACTGTGGGTACGCTACGTGGGTCTTTGAATCTGGTGACGTTTGCTGGCAATGTTTCTGTTCTGGTTGACCTAGAGCATGTGCAGGAGGGTTTGCACACCTTGCTAGGGCCAGTCCTGCTCACAGATCTGGGTTCCGTCCGGCAAGGTTCTCTTTCTGGCTCCCTCTGAGAGCCCACCTACCTCATATGTGCTGAGTAGTAGTGAGGGAGCTGTGGAGGGCCTCGGCAGCCAGGGCAAGATGGCGGTCAGGGGTCGGGCAGGGCCAGAACCAAGGAGCGTGGAGAGGGTCTTCTGGTGAGGTCAGCTTCCTGCCTGACGGAAGTGCTGGTGGACACAGCAGGGTCCCAGTCAGACGGACACTTCCGTACTCGTGTTCCTAAGCCGGGATCCAGTAGAAAAACTAAAGCAGATGTGTGGACAGAGCGGGTGTCAATCAATAATAGTGAGGAGAGCATGGACGGGGGAGGGGATAAGGACAGGAGGAGATTCCAGAGACCTTAGAAAGAGCAGCAAACTCCCCCACCAGATTCCCAGCTCTGGGCCCCTTCTCTTTGGAGAAGTCTACCTGTCCCTTTTGCAATAAACCTACTTGGGCTGGGGTTGTGGCTCAGTGGTAGAGCGCTTGCCGGCACGTGTGAGGCACTGGTTTTGATCCTCAGCACCACATGTAAATAAACAAACAAAATAAAGGCATTGTGTTCATCTACAACTAAAAAAAAAAAAAAAAAAAACCTAGTTTTTGCTTGCTCTCTCAGTGTTCTATTATTCAATTTTTTTGCTGAACAGAGATAATGAACCCAGCATCCCGAGACGGTAATAGCAGCAGAATTTAATTTTCCTTCTTTAGGGAATGCACTCAATGCATCGCTGGGGCATCTGGTTTATATCGTAAGCTGGACAGGTCAGTCATAGCTGAGCCCCACTGCACATGCCTAGAATTGGCCCTGGCTCTCCTCTCAGTTGTTCTCAAGGCCACTGTCACGGGAGTGGTGGACTTCTGTGTGATGTAAGAAGAGGGATGGGATACCTGGGGCTCGGGAACAACTGATCCAGGGTCTTAAAGTCACAGTCACTCCTTTTCCTCCTTCTCACCTACTGCTCTTTGTGTGTGGCTTCATTCTCTCTCAACACAGCAGGGAACTTGGCCTCCAACATGCCCCAAGCCTCCAAACCTGACAGCTTCTGCCCTGGGGTAGGGCCAGGGGCCACTTTCTCAGCCCAAAGCTCTCCTGTAAGACCCCTGCTGCTCTATCTAGTGACTGTGGCCACAGGGCAGGGTTCCAGGAGATGTGGGAACTCCCAGGGAGATGTGTGTGTGGAGGAGGAACCCAGAGCCAGGTGGGCTTTCTCAGAGGACATCTCTGTTGCAACAGGGCCCTACGGCACCTGTCTGCTCACGGGCCCTCAGTGATCCGTGTTCTTAACCTTTTTATGTTAAAACAATTAAAAATTTTTGTGATTAAAAATATGTGAGAGACTATCAGAAGTCACAGAATGACCTCATTTGGGAGCTGGACACAAAGAGAAAGCACTGCAGTTCCACTTGGAGGAGATGCCCAGGAAAAATGTAGCCAGGAATGGGGGCAGCCTATTTGAAGAAACTATAAGCCCACCTGAAGGACTGGAAAGGTATGGCCAGGATCTACTAACAGCACTTTACTGTAGTAAAATTGGTCAAGTAATTCATGTAAAAGATGAACCTTGAAAGACATTTCTGAGTCATCACATACAAAGTATTTCCAAACTACTCCTCCTCTCCCGATGGGGTAGATAGAAGGAAGGACAGGTAGAGAGGGCCAACAGGGAAGAGAAAGAAACTCTAACTTTAAACCGAAGAAGCTCTAGGAACACCCCACCTTGGTTCCTGGGCCTGTTTTCCTCCAGACCATAGTTCTTACAAAGAACTTGAACTTGAACTTGAACTTGAACTGTAGCGTGTGGCTCTAGGTGATGAAGGCCTGGGCCCCTTGCAAGTTCCTGCACATGCTGTCCTTAGACGAGGTGAGGCGGGAAGACGCGGCTGGAGGCGCGGGCGTGATGGCTTCCCCACACTCTCTACTGAGGCACAGCCTCACGGCTGGCTTCGCCCCCAGGCCCTGCCACGCTGGCTGCCGCACCACTTCCTTTAAGGAGCAGCGCCCCCCGCCGTCCTCCCGTCCTGCTCCTGAGCTGCTCTCCTCAATGAACCTCCTCGCTCCTCTCTTCACGCCTCTTCCCACGCGTCCTGAAACTCCTTCCAGTGGCTCAGTCAAGGGCTCCTTCTCCCTGCTGGCCACCTCCTGGACCCCTTTTTGAGGACACTGCTCCCCAGAGCAACCTCTGCCAGTATTTTGCTGCCTTGAGTGGGTGGACACTGTGTGGTCATCCATCCCCCACACACCCCATTTTCAGTGGCGTGGGAGTGGAGAGGGGCTATTCAGGGGTGAGCTTGACAGGTGCAAGCCCATCCTGTGGAACTGTCCCTCCTCACACAGTAATTGCTGGAAGGACAGCAAGTGCAGCGAGCCTGTGGCATCTGCAGGGCATTGGTTCCAGGACACCCCCTGCCAACCCAACCCTCAGGTGCTCAGGTCCTTGGTGGGAAACAGAAATGGCGTGGTGTCCACACACAACCTATGCAGCCTTCCATAAGCTTTTTTTTTTTTTTTTTTTTGGTACCAGGGATTGAACCCAGAAGCATTTAACCACTGAGCCACTTCCCCAGCCCTTTCAAAAATTTTATTTAGGGATAGGGTCCCACTAAGATACTTAGGGCCTTGCTAAGTTGTGGAACCTGACTTGAACTTATGATCCTCCTACCTTAGACTCCCTAGCCGCTGGCATTGCAGGTGTCTGTTATCATACCTGGTCCCATTTTTTTTTCAGGGGACTAGGAATTGAACCTAAGGGCACTTAAGAACTGAGCCAAGCCCCAGCCCTTTTAATTTATTTTTTATTTTGAGTCAGGGTCACGCTAAGTTGCCCAGGCTGGGCTTGAATTGTGATACTCCTGCTCAGTCTTGAGTCTGTTGTGTTCAGTTCTTTATGAAGCAAACACATACTTAGCTGTGTGTCCTGAGGTTTGCACTATGAGTCTTCAGTGATGAGTGCTGTGAACAGAAATGCAGACAGGATTTCTCTCTGGGCAATACTTACAGCCTTGACCTGCCCCAGGAGAAAAGGAAAGTGGGGGATCTAGAAGCTGTGGTGGAAGTGTTCGTGGCATTAAGCATGTAGACAGGCAACGGCTATCTGAGATTTGGAGTTTTCTTCAGATTTCACCCTGGAAACCACAAAGACATCCACGTACATGGCATCTACTGGCTACTTCAATACTATTTTGAGAGTCGTGTCCTCTGTGAGGTCCCAGGGTACCCAGGCACACTGGGAACACAGAATCTTTCATTGGAAAAACCATTTTCAGTTAAAGCCTTGGAAGGAAAGACCCCAGTCCACCAGTGGGAGTGAGTCCTCATTCTGTCACTGTGACCCTCACTCTGAATAATTCAACTCCCCACCTTTTTTGGTGGTTCTGGGGAGGGAACCCGGGACCTCTTGCATGCAAGGCAAATGCTCAACCACTGAGTTGCACCCAGCCCTCAAATCAAACTTCTGGTCTCCAGTGAAGAGTCTGTGAGAGCACAACTGACTTGTAATATTTAATGTGGGGCAGGGCAGGCCAGTGGGAGGGAGCAGGTTCCATGGGGGCTCAGGGAGGGTGCATCTGGTCCCACTGAGTCTCCTCAGTAGAGAAGCATGGAATGAATTTGCCCTAGTTCAGCTGAGTACAGGGACCATATTCTTAGAAGTCTGCCCAGTCAGATCTAACCAACTATAACCTCCTCCATTGAGTTCAGCTACACTATCAGTTAAATTGATCAATATTTGGAACAGTGATAGTCTTTTGTTGTTTTTAGTAAGTTTCTATTATGAATTTGAAATCATAATAATTGATTCATTTTTGGATATTTTGTTAAACTAGGTTTTATTACAGATTCCCTCTCTGAGAAGGATGAGATTTTGGTTGTATTATTTGCTAGGCTGTCAGGAGATAGCAGATTATAGAGCAGGCCTAAGGACTGCCAGCCAGAGCCAGCCCCTGCCCCCCAGCACCTGGGAAGTGGCTTAGCCTGCTGCCTAACCAAGCGCGCCTACAGTTCTCATTTTGTAGTTTCTTCTCTCCGTGAATATTCTTTGGCCATAGACTTCCAGATGCTCTAACTTCAACATACTTATCCTAGGTTTCATAGAAGTTTTTAAAAAGTAAGATAAATGTGTACTCATATACTAATATTAACTTTCTCAAACTAGACCTGTGTGTAATGTGTGTGTAATGTGTGCATTAACTGCTGTTAATATGCTTATATTTTGTGCTGGGGATACAGCTCAGTGGGTAGAGTGCTTGTCTCACAAGCACAAGACCCTGGCTTCAATTCCCAGCACCACACAAAAAATATGCTTATATTTTTATAAAATTGTGTCCTTTTCAATTATTGATACAACTTGAAATGGAATGAAAAACAATAAAACTGTTTTGGCAAAAACAACAAAAATTGCTTTGGAACACAACATTTTGGTCGTCTAATTCATGGGTTTTCTCCCATGGTTCCTGAGTGGACACTGGATTGCTTGCTAGAATCAACTCTCCCCCTACCACACTGGATAGTAGCCACAAGATTTGGCCAGTTCCTAAAGGCCATCTGTAGGAGGATGAGTCTCCAAGTGACTCTAGGCAACACAGCCCTTTCCATCTTGCTTGCAATTCTTAGGTAGAACGTACAGAGAATGCAGTGTCCTGAGATCAGCAGGAGCTGTCTGCAACAGCCCAGGCTTCGTCCTTGGTCCTCCTAGAACAGAACATCCTGCAAAGACTTAACCCCGACGAGCAAGTGACATTTGTTACGCAGTCGCTGATGGTAAGTTCTTGGGTCCTTCAGCTGCAGTGGAAAAGGAATATATGCAGACAAGGCTGCAGTTTCTGTGCAGTTTCCTGAGCCTTGGGAGACCATCTCAACACCCCTCCCAGGTGTCTGCTGATTCCTGCCACTGAGAGTGATGAAGTAGCTTTGCCTGACTTGTCTAAGTGTCCTGCCTCACAGGGCCAGACACAAGGATGCAAGTGGTAAAGGTCTGGCTGCTGTGGTGGGATCTGCAACAAGCCCCTCCAGAGTCAGCTGGGCTTGTGCATGGCCTCCTCCCAGACCAGAACCCATGGCCTACTTAGGAACCTGAGCAGAAACTGGTAAGGTATTTGGAGTCCTCCCCTGGGACTGGTACCTTCTAGAGACTGACACTAGTGCACAGTATTTCTGTTTACTAGCAGCCACATTGACCAAGCTAGTGTGGCATTTTTTTGGCCACAAGTTGCTCAGAGGTAGCCCATGAGCCCAATAGTCCAACAAAGGCAACCTGTAACCTCAAGGGCAAAGACTAAACAGATAGAAATGGCCCCTGGGTCACTGTGGAACTGCTTTATTGGCCCTTCTCCAAACGGAGTTACCTCTGGACTTTTCCAATCACATAACCAATAAATTCCCTTTATAGTGTAAGCCATTCTGAGCTGGACTTTGTCTTTCTTGCAGAATTTCATGCCAGAAAGTGGGATGCTGGCAGTAACTAACCCTACAATATAGAAATGGCTGAACTGAGTTGGAGGAGGGGCAGTGAGAGGACCCTGTCTCTCATGGTAGGGAATTGAGGTTGGTTGCTATTTGTCATGAATCATAGTGGTAGACTGAGAAATGGTCCTCCAAAGATATTCATATCCTAATCCTGGAGCCTGTGAATGTTGCCTTACATGGTCAGAAGGGAGTTTGTGAATGTGATTAAGTAGGAACCTGGGTTGTCCAGGGGTCTGGTGCTGGCCCAGGGGTTCATTTAAGGGAGACCCAGGGGAGTCAGGAGAGAAGATAACTGTGTTGACAGCAGACTGGGGGGACGCTCTTTCAGAACAGAGGAAGGTATCACAGGCCAAGGAACGCGGTGACCCCTGGAAGTTGGAAACAGACTCTCCCCAGAACCTCCAGGAGGACCTGGCCTTTCCGAGTCCTCGACTTCAGCCCTGTGAAGTTGATCTCCAGAACTGCAAGAGAATAAATGTGGGTTGTCTTCCATCACCAGCTCTGTGGTGGTAACTTGCTAATAACCATAGGAAAGCACAACAGATCTCACTGTACCTGTTCCCCTCGAATGCATGTTAAGTTCCCGACAGAACTGCACCTTCAGGAAACCTCACAGGAGAACGTGCCATGTGGAAGGTGCTGGATCACTCAGAGGGCCTTGGAGAGGAGTCAGCTGAAACGGCCCGTCCAAGGGCACAGAGGGCAGAATACAGCTTTGCCCAGAGAGCTGCTTTCTGCCCCTCCAGGGCGCTTGACACACGTAAATAAAAACAGGTGGAAAGACACCTCCAGCTCTTCTCAGGACTGCCGTTCACCCGGGAAAGACATTAGTCATGGACAACTAGAAGCCTCCTGGCCCTCTGAGACTTTGGGATTGGGATCCCTTCTCTACCGTAATGTTTGGCTTGTGGGGAAAAAGAGTTCAGAAAGAATGCTGAACACGAAGGTCTTTTTTTTTTTTTTTAAGTATTATTTAGTTGTAGATGAACACAATACCTCTATTTTAAAATTTTTATGTGGGTGCTGAGGATCAGACCCAGTGCCTCACACATGCTAGGCAAGCGCTCTACCACTAAGCCACAACCCCAGCCCATGAACAGGAAGGTCTTATAGCCACCCAGGAGCTGGACTTTCCCCAGAAGGCAATGGGAATCCCTGCAGGGTCTCAGGCAGGAGGTTAATGTCCCATTACCACCAGTTTTGAATGCCATACAGAGGTGAGGAGGATGACTGGGAAGAAAGAGGTGAGAAAATGAGCTGGAAGTTCTGTTTGTTGAATTTCAGGTGATTTGAGAGTCCTGACCCATGGTTTCTGGCTTCCGCACTTGTGAGGGTCACTCTGTACTTCCCCAGTCAAACCCACCCTCTTCCTTTTAATGGACTGACTATTCCTTTGAGGGAAAGTGGTCCCTTCTGGTTCCAGAGAGGAAGTTCTGATTGGTCCAAACCAGTCACGGAAGTCTACTCTTCACAGTGATTGGTCTAATCTTTGGTGCTGACTTAGTTCTGGCCAATGAGAAAGCTGGCTGGGTGTAAAACACAACCTACTAGATAAACTCAAGAGGTGAGAAGGGTTTTCTTCTTTTGCTCCCTTCTAACCTGTTTTGGTTGGGACCTGGAGAGCCCATGAGGGAATTATGACACTACCCTGTGACCATGAGCCAACCAGTCTGGGTTTGATGTCTGTCTTGTCTGAGACAGTAAATGTGGGCTGGTGCTTCTGCAGGAGGTTTGAGAACTGGGTGTGTAAGGGATTGAGGGGCAGAGCCCTGAGAGGAGAGGTTGAATTGCAGTGTGCAGTCACAAGAGCCCCAGCAGGTCCATCCTGAGCTCGTAACAGGGGCTGCCCTCCAGAGATGGCCTGAACTGGGACAGGAGGCTGGCCTTCGTCTTTCTACATTGACCAGTCATTACATGTGGCCTGTCCTAGTGTTGAGGTGGCTCTATGGGCAAGGACGGTTGCCAGAGAGGGGCTCTGCTGTGTGTGATCTTGAAAGAGAAGCCCGGGGCACCCACAGCATGCCCTTCGTCACTGCCAAGCAGCTGGGCCAATAGCTGCCTGCCTCTAAACTTTTTCTGAAAGGGAAATGGATTATTTGTTTAAACCATTACTGGTCAAGTGTTGTTACTTTCAGTTGAAAACCTGGTCAGAGCAACTGGACACTCAGGGACATAGAAAAGGTATAGTCAGTGGGTAGAAGAACACAGGACAGGCATGCCAGCAGAGGGGAAAGCCTGAATGATCGACGTGTGGAGTGGCATGGTTGGCCTCATTCTGCCAGGTGGTTGATCCATTTGTCAACACCAAAGGTCAGTGTCTTCCAGTACATCCATCCCTACGCTGTCAGTTATTTCACTTTCACCCTTGGGTTCTAGTTGTGGGACCTGCTAGTGCATTTTGTAAGTGTGTTAGAGACCATTGTTGCCCACCAATGTCCATTCTTCCATTCCTCAATAGGACGAGAGTTTTAGGTGGAAATATGGACACCCAGTAGAAGACTCCCTTCCAGCATCCTAGCAGTTGCATGGTCAGGGAGAATGTGATTCTCTGGTTCAGTGTGGGTTTCAGTGTCTAGTCCACCCAAGGGATATCCTGAAAAGACTTGCATTAAGTTGAGGGGTCATCCTTTTGCAAAGGAGGTGATAAAAACATAAAAGGAGGGAGGAGGCCTGTTTGCAGCACATATTTATGACTGGTTTTGGACAAACTGAATTTGAAGTCATAGACATTAGATCTCGGTCATGCCCTAGATTAGAAAACATTTTGTCCACAAATGACACAGGGGCTACAAGGGAGGCCAGTACAAAGTCAGAACACTGATAGTCAGGAACAGATCAATGTCATGAGCAACACTGTCACAAAGACAAGGACAAGATAGAGACTTTCTCCAGAAATCGGCAGCATTTGCGGGGTGAAAGCCTCAGTCCTAAACGAGGGCTCTGGGCTGTATCTACAACAGGCTTCCCTTGGCTTCATGTATTTCTACCCACCTGGGAAGAGCAGCTCCAGGATTCTGGTTGATGCCCTTTCCTAGGGAACTTACAAGAGGAAGGCTGGAGTGTTCTTGGAGCCATAGCAGGCTCTCCTTGCCCCCAAGCCCTGGCCAGCACCTCTGCTGTTCTAGATGGCTTACCCAGTGGAGTGACTCACTGGATGTCTCTTGGTGCTCTTTTGCCCAACTCCAATGGCAGGTGGACAAGTACAAAAGCCATGCCTGTGAAGGGCACAGCAACCATGGGCCCTTGCAGACAAGAAAGGAAGTTGCCTTCCTGGGGAACTGCCCTCAGCCCAGGGCCTTTTGTCTCCCAGGATTTTGTGCCCCCTCCCTGAAGACAGTCTATGAAGCATTGTGAAGGTCCACTGATTGTATCTGGACAGCTATCTCTTGGGTTTGCCAGATGCCTCCAATGTAGCTCATTGCAGTTCAACTTCTCCTCAATAAGCTGCCTGCATGCAAAGATGTTTCACCACCTGTTCCCTATGGAATCCAACCTGAATCATAAATCTCGCCATACTGAAAAACTTATCTGTTACCCAGTGGTTCAGTGTCCTTGTCTCCTTGGGTTAGCACTGATGTTCTTTGCATTCTGTCCCATCACATCTACTCAACCTTAAATGATGGCCACAGGAGTCCCAGATCTGATCAGCCCTCTGGACTCCTGGAAGCCTCCCAGAGTGCTGTCTGGTCACTGTTGTGTTGTTTGCCTTTGCCTACTTTTGCAGTTTGCAGTAGCTCTACACACAGTGTAGAGCCCAATAATTACATTTTAATGTGTTATGAAAATCTTATACATGGAAATGTCATAAAACTACATCAAACACCGGAACACATTTCATTTGCCTTAAGAAATAAGGCACAATAGTGCAACTAAATCTCCTGTGAGTTCCGTACTGATTATCCCCACAATACCCAGAGGCAACCACTCTTCTGCTTTTAGCATTTTCATGCTTTTAAAAATTGGTTTTTAAGAATTAAGAAAACAATGGTATTAAATGGTAACACACCATATGCATTCATAAGAAACTTTTCTCAACAGTTTGTGAAATTAATGCTGATGCATGCAAAACCAATTTATTCCTTTTTACTACCATATGGTATTTTATTGGGTAACTGCAAAATTTGTCAATTCTCCTGTAAATCACACTTTGTTTTTTCCTCTAACCCTCCCACTGCCACTAGAAGCAGTGGCACAAAAAACATTCTTGTCTTTGCACATCTTGGCAAGTTGCTCCATGGCAAATACCCAGTGGGAATTGCTGGGTTGCAGGGTATCTTTACTAGAAATTTTGAAATGGTCACCCAAAGTTATTGAATCATTTATAACTGTTCTAGTAAGGCATGAGAGTTCTTCTCTTTTCACAAAAACTATGTTCTCATCAATTTTGACATTGATAGATTTTTAATTTTTTTCCAATCTGTTACGTGTGAAGTGGTACATTATTGCTATTAGTTTGCATTTGTCTAAATCTTAGCAATTGTAAACCTAGTAAGTTTGTTGTTCAAGAATTACCTTTTGCATCTGTAGTTCTAGCTACTTGGGAGGTTGACCCAAGAGGATAAATTGAACTCATAAATTTGAGATCAGCTGGGTGATATTTTCACATCTTGTCTTAAAGAGAAATAGAGAGCTGGTGATGTAGCTGGGATAGAGCACTTGCCTGGTGTGTGAGGCCCTGGGTTCCATCTCCAACAGTGTGCGTGTGCACACACTCTTTCAACTAGAATTTCCCCATGTGTTCCATTAAAAAAATGAATAAAAAGGATTCTGCTCATTTAGTAGCTCTGGGATTTGGGCATGTGTCCTGTTTGATTCCTGAATAGGCCCCATTCCTAGACTCCACATCTGTATCACTTTGACTTTCAAACCTGGCCTTCTACCAGACTCTGCTTTTGAATTCCATCTGTCCCCTTTGCTTAGATTCATCTCTAGAGATGATATGTCTTGGCTTTGTCTTTATGACTGTGATGACTGTGACCTACTCCTGATCACTTGTCTTCCAACTTGGCACTGGCCTCCCCTCTAAACCCCTGCCTCATTTTTGGCCAAATCGTGTTCTCTAATCTAGTGCATGGCTGAGATTTAACATCTATGATCTCAAATCTGGTCTGTTCAAAACCAATTATAAACTTATGCTGCAAACTGGCTCACTCCCTCCTTTCATGCTTCTGTTGGTGGCACCAGTAATCTTTTGCTTAGCCAGTCTTGCAGGCTTCAGGTCATTCAAAGTTTTACTACTTCTTCCAAGTCAGCAGTTAGGAAAGCCTACAGTAAACTATGGGGAAGGACTGCATCTAAATTGCTAAGGTGTTATAATCACATCTGATCAGTCACTGTCAATTTTTTCTGGCAAACTTTGTTTTCCCTTCCTTTCTGCTTCTATCATTTTAGTATCTGTCTTCACTGATTTTTTTTTTTTTTTTTTTTTTTTTTTTTTTTTGCAGTACCAGGAATTGAACCCAGGAATGTTCTACTTCTGAATTACACCCCAGACCTTAAAACTTTTTTATTTTGAGACAGGGTCTTGCTAAGTTGCCCAGGTGGGCCTCAAACTTGCAATCCCTGTCTCAGGCTCCCCAGTAGCTGGGATTACAGGCATGCATCACTTTGCCCAGCTTCATTCACTGATTCATGCAATAAGCCAGACTGATTCGTAGAGAACCTCCAAGGTCCCCAATGCTCTGGAGAGGACCTAAGAGTGTATTTGAAGTTCATCTCTGGGGCTGTCCTGAGCTCCACTAGTAGATGATTCCAGGAGAGTTCTTGAGGCTGTCAGTAAAGGATCCTTATAAAGTCACCACCATACAGATCTCTGGAAATTCATGGAGTTTGTATAGAAACAGAATTCGAGGAGAGTTTTTAAAGCTATGCCTCAAAGGATGTGGAAGTGGCAAAAGGGGAACACCTGAGATCCTGCAGTTGTCATTCATTTTTCAAGCATTCATGGAAGGCTTACTGTGTGAGGTGTTGAGGCTGTTGTTGTGGATAAGATTAGGATAAGGCACAGACCATACTCGGCAGTATCTTACAAACTAAATGTGGACAGATATAAAAATGTGGTCAGGTAGATTTTGCAGGGTATGCAGAGTTGTGGAAGGCTTTGCTCTTAGAGAGCAGGTATAAAAGTTGAGTGTTATGAGAGTTAACAGAGCCTCTCATGCTGCTGTGTAGTCCTGAGGACATGGCTGGCATATGATTGAAATTATGAATATAAAGTACCTTAGTGTGACACCTGGCAAGGAGCAAGTACTAAATCGATTTTACTTATCAATAGATGAAGAGGCATGGAAAAATCTTTTTTTTTTTTTGGGTACTAGGGACTGAACATGGGAGCACTTAACCACTGTGCCATATCCCCAGCCCTTTCTATTTTTCTAAAATTTTGAGACAGGGCCTCCAGAAGTTGCTGAGACAGAATTTTTACCTTGCCATCTTTCTCTGCCTCAGCTTCCCCAGCCACTGGAATTACAAGTGAAGGTCACAGTTAATCAGAGAACATAATTAGGAGCTGAGGGTGTAACTCAATGGTAGTGTGTTTTCACATGCAGGAGGCCCAAAAAGAATAAAATGTGATTTGTTTCTAAAGAAAACCGATGGCGTTTCCTGGAGCTCCCAAATGTTATACTAAAGTTCACCTATATGGGGGAAACAACAAAACTCCAGCCTGAAAGCCAGATCCCTCTGTCTTTGGTTTAAGGCCATAGAAATACAATGCAAAACTATTCACAACTTCAACTTTTCTGGTAGTGACATTGAAAAAAAAAAAAAAAAAGAAAGAAAGTAAAAAACAGTTGGGTGCAGTGGTGCGTACCTATAATCCCACCGACTACAGAGATGGTCTCAAAATAAAAATATAATAAGAGCTGACAGCTCTGTGGTAGAGTTCCTAGGTACAATCTCCAGAAGGGGAAAAAAAAAAAAAAAAGTAAAAACCCGCGAAAGTGATTTTTAACAACGCATTCTATCACCCCCAACATATCCAAATATTATCATTCAACATGCAAATCGACATAAAAATTATTATTTTCACACCAAGCCACTGGAGTCCCGTACGTATTTCACCCTTAAAACACATCCCGGGCTGGGGCTGTGGCTCAGTGGCAGAGAGCTTGCCTAGCATGTGTGAGGCACTGGGTTCGCTCCTCGGCACCACATAAAAACAAACAAATAGAAGGCCTTCTGTCCACTTAAAACTACAAACAAACAAAAAGCAAAAATACATTCCAGTGCGCGCGGCCTGTGGCTCAAAGCGGTCGAGTTCCGGCTTCAGGCTCCTCAGTGCTCATTCTTCGGCTGAAGCTGGCCCGCTGCCTCGGACACGCTCCACGTCACTTCGTGGTTGTGTCCCCCGCCCCGCCGCATGGTAAACGCGCTTGTCCTCAGCATTTGCTGACGTCCACTCGTGCACGTCGATGCGGCGCGGAGCACTCCTGCAGCCGAGTTCTGCTTTCCAAGCGCCAAGCGGCCGTCGGGTCCAGAAGGGGCCTTGCTGCTTTTGTTGTAGGGACAGTTTTTAGAAGGCTCTCAAATAACGAACAGGGGACGGACACCCGGCCGACTCCGCTGTGCGAGTGCTGCGCTCGGGTCAGCGGGCCGGAGCCTCCCTGACAGCCACTCAGCCACCTACGCGTCCGCGGCCACGCCGGTGACGCCCTCACCTCCTGTCGTCGCGCTGTAATGCCGTCACGCGCCGCCTGGACGGAGGCGGGACTTCCGGGCGCGCGGAGCCACAACTTCCGCTGGGAGGCGGAAGAACCTCTCGGCTGTACGCTCGGGAGTCCCGGGAGCGCTCAGGGACCGCTTGGGTTACGGGAAAGGGCTGCCGGGGGCGGACCGGCCACACTTGGGGTGTCGGGGCTGCGGGCGTGAGGGATGAGGAGGGACCATGGCCAGCGACGGGGCCAGGAAGCAGTTCTGGAAACGCAGCAACAGCAAGGTCCCGGGCAGGTGGGTGTGACGGGGAGGGCCGGGTCGGGTCAGGGGTCAGAGGTCAGGTGCCGCGTCGACTTGCGGGGCTGCGGTTGGAGTCAGGGTCTGGGGAGGGGACCCCGCGGGGTCCCGAAGACCCCTGTGGCCGCCGTGAGAGCGGGCCGCGGGCCGACCGGGAAGGCAGGCGCCGGCGTGGGTCCCTCTCGAGCCCGCCGCGCTTGTGCCGACTTGTGGCTCCCGGGAAGCCGGGCGGCTGGCTCGGCTCGCGTCCCCAGCGAGGGCGCGCTGGGACCCAGGCCGGGGCGAGCGTTTGGCCGGCGCCAAGGGCCTCCTGGCTGCCCTCCTCTGCGGCCCTGGCCTCGAGCGGGGAAGAGCGTTGGAGGCGCCCTGTAAATCCCACCTTCCCACTTTCTGGCCTCTGAACCAATTCCAGTGCCGTGTCAGCCGCAGGAAGCAAGTTACAGTATAAAAAAAATGAACACCCGGGTGTACCTTGGAAGTCGCACAGCTTCAGAGTCCTCCGGCGTGGCCGAGTCCCGCAGGGCCCTGGGGAAGGCGACGTTACCTGAAAAATACCTTGGGTGAAGTCAGCCATCGGTGAGAACAGATCAGACAAGCGCTGCAAGGTTTCACAGCACCTTGTTCCAACCTGAAACTAAAGCCTGAGATACTGAAAATTAAGAATTGTGATATTAAAATAAGTAGAATCCTCAAAAGCACAGTAAACTGACCTGTGCTCCTTTGTTTCATAGTAGACCCCATTGTGTAAGTTTTAGAATTGTGAACTTCTGCATTCACTTCATCCGCTCAGAGAAGCTTACGTTTCAGAGTGGTGGGGAGTTAGCCGGGAGTTAGATTGCTCAGACACAGTGACTTGAAGGGAGTCATCAGAGGTGGCCAGAGTCCCTATTTTACTCTGCTAGTATTTGGCTTGATTGAACAATATGAATTTTCATCAAAACCAATATCAGGGTCCAAAATGAGGTGGAGATTCTGGAATAGTAGTGTATAGGAAGTCCCAGTAGTGACAGGGCAAAGGATCCCATAGCACTGTAACTTGTTTGTGTTGCTTTCAGGTCTTGAGGTTTTGGTTCCCCTTCATCCAGAGCCTTCTAATTAGTTAAAAAAAATTTTTTTTTGTCTTATAGTTGTTGATGGACCTTTATTTTATTTATATGTAGTGCTGAGAATTAAACCCAGTGCCTCACACATGCTAGGCAAGTGCTCCATCATTGAGCCCCAGCCCCAGCCCTCTAATTAGTTCTTAACTATCAAATGAGAAATAAGACTAATAGAACTGCTGTATAGAGTTAAAACAGTGAATAAACCTTTGGATTGAAGACTGTGTCTCTTGGTAGTTTGTCTTTGTACTGAGTTGAATGGTGTCTTAAGTTCATGTCTGTCTTTAACCTATGAGTGTGACCTTATATGTAAATGGGGTCTTGGCAAAAGTAATAAAGAAGATGAGGTCATCCTGGATTTGGCTCTAATCCAAAGACCAGTGGCCTCATAAGAAAAGGAAAATTTGTACGTAGACACAAGAGATATAAGGAAGGTGGCCATGTGAATATGGAAATAGAGATTAAAGCCATGTGTTTACAACCAATGAGAGCCAGGGATGACTGGCGACCATCAGAAGCTAGAAGTGACTGAGAAGGATACTCCCTTGGAGACTTCATGGAGACCATGACCCTGCTGACACTTCAGTTTCACAATTCTGGTCTGCAGAACTGACAGTAAATGACTGTTACTTTACGCCACTGAATTTGTGGTGATTTGTTATGGTAGCCAAGGAAACTATTAATAGTCCCAAGTTTCTTTTGTGAAAGTGGCATTAACCAGCCTTGGAGTTTGGTGCTGTGCTGTGTCTTAGGCCCTTTTGAGAGCAGCTCCCAGGTGTTAGAGGTTGTCACTGAAGAGGGCAAGACAAATGGCAGAGGCTGGGCCCACCAGAGAGGCCTGCCCAGCCTCTGGGTTGCTTTCCATCCTGTGGCCCTCACCCGTGATAGACTGAACTCTCCATGAAGGAGAATTTTTGATGGTGTGTTGTTTCTATCAGTAAGTGGTGGTGGTCGTCACTGCCCACCCCGTGGGTCTTCACCTATACCAGTGCAGTGCCAGCAGAGCTGCTAACTAGGCTCTTGTGGCTTTGACAGTGGTTCCCATGATAACCTCCAACAGGGAAACTAAGGAGGGAAGCTACACCTACTTTAGCATACCATACTCGACTGCGGAGGGACCTCTATATGGCATACCCTTAACTATGCCCTGATGTGTGTCTTATGTTCATCAGGCACTCCGTTTGCCAGGTCCTATTCTTGGTGCTTCACAAGTGTTCCGTCGACCTTTGTTTTGTAGTTTGTAAAACACTCCTTTGTCCTGAGGCAGGAGGGTTTAAAGCCCATTGGTAATTTCTCCTGTAGTGCTGTGCCACGAATGGACGTTTTACATGACGTCTAAGGCCCTTTACAACCTCATCACTACTCGAGTGTTTAGTCACATCTCCTACCCAGCCTTTCTTTGAACTTTGCTCTAGCAGTGCTAATGGGCTTCTGGGTTCTTTGTTCCATGCTGTTCAGTGCCTCTCACTTTTGTGCTCTTCCCTCCTCTTTGCCTGGCTTGCTTTTTTTATTTTTCAAAATTCACCTGTAGCATGCCTCTTTATGAAGCTTTGCCTGTTGATATGCAGCTTGAACTTGGGTATTTTATGAACTACCTTTTTTGCCAGGCAGTGAACTCTGCAAGTTTAGGGAGTGTGCCTCATCTTTCGTTGTTAGGTACTGAGTGATGGTGGTTCATCCAGACCCTCTTCCACATGGGTCTGAAGAGAATAAGTGATTTGGTCAAGTCATATGCTGCGTGAGAGTTGATCTTATTGATAAACCCTGTTCTGTGCACACCCTGGTCTTTGGTTATATATTCGAGACTTTCTTTTTCCCCTGAAATTTCTTTTTGTCTGAGCCTTTCTTAGAAATATCCTTTCTGGTTGAGGCAGCAAGTGTGGTCTGGTAGAAAGACCTCTGAGTAGGAGTTGGGTGGTTCTTTGCTTTCTCTTTCTGTTAACTGTTCACCAAATCTTGTCACCCTGAAGCCATTGGTTTCTGCATTTATAACGTGAGAGGATTGTATGAGACCTGTGTGGCTGTGGTGACCAGGGGAAGATTTGTTTGGTTAGGTGGAGTTTCTTTGGTGAGAAAAGGAAGAGGCCTCTTGGACTAGTTTTGAGAGTTTGATCTGTCATTTATCCAGTATTTATTTGACCCATGCTCTGTGCCTGAACTGGCTCCAGGCGTGAGGGTTACATCAGTGAAGAGAAAGGTCTGTGCTTTCACCGAGCTCAAGGATGTGGAAGAGCAGAGGATTGGTAATCATGAGAGAGTTTCACTGTTGGGAGTGATAACTACTGCCAAAATGTGGGGCAGGGGAGGCGGGTAGGTAGCTTAGAGGCAGGTGCCCCAGGGAGACTTTCATGGTGATAAAGTACCCAGGGACCTCCTCACTGAGAAGATGCCATTTGAGTAAAGATTTGGAGGAGGTGAGAGAAAACCCCCTGGGCAGCTGAGAGAAGAGCAGTTCAGGCAGAGGGGTGAGCAGGTGCTCAGAACTGGCCCAGGCGTGAGGCTGGCATGCTTGAGGAGGAGCAAGGGACCAGTGTGACTACAGCCAGTCATGTGGTCACAGTAAAGACATGGGCTGTTGTTTGTCCATCCTGAAGGGGCAAGGGGCTTGTGAGGCTTGAGCAGAGGTGTGGCATGAACTGCCTTCAGTGTAGCAGATGACCGGCTGCTCCATTGAGACGGAGGTGTGGGGGGAGCAAGGGCAAAAGCATGGAGACCAGGTAGGAGGCCCTCGCAGACCTCTTGTGAGACCTGGCGGAGGCTTGACTGGAGAGGCAGAGGTGTGGTCTGAGTCAGGAGCTCTGGTCTCTGCTTCTCTGAGGCGTTCTTTCTTGGGCCGTGGGCTCACTTGGTCTTTGAAGGCTGTTGCTTTCTGCAGTTGCATTTGGAATTCCTGCCACATTTGGAATGCCAAGACAAATGCCCACATGCTGGGCTTGCGAACACAAGCAGCCTTTCAGTGAGGCTGTGGTGTTGGTTGTTTTAGCATGGCTCTGCTGACAGGAGGGTGTGCCGCACTGTGACGTTTGTAAGGCGATGTGGCAAGAAAGTCCCAGCCTGACGTCGGCAAGGTCATGGTGCTTGGGATACAGCTGGAGCAGAGGAACTGTCTAAGTGCATGGCTCTGTCACCAGGAATCTGAGCAAATGGGACAGTCAGCTCAGCAGGCCAGTGTCAGTCACCCGCTGAAGGAGAGGTGTTGGGGGATAATGAAGTCATTCAGACGTGGTGAACACCTTTGAGGTCCCAGCGACTATGCTGAATGTGGGCAAGGAGACATGACCGGGGGAGGTCAGAGGAGCAGGGGTGGCAGGCACGCAGGTGTGGATGCTGGCCATTGTGCTCTGGAAGGCAGCAATCTGAGCATGCTGTCATAAGAGCAGGATCCTGTGTGGGTGGATGTTGTGTCCTCCCCGAGCACACATCCTGCTTGATAAGGCCTGGAAGCAAGGCAGGAGCCAGGCTGCCTGAGAGTCCTGCTGCAGGGAGGAGTGGGCAGGCTCACACATTCACTGACAGGTGCAGGTGCAGGTTCTGGGCTGAGGGACAGGAATGTGGTGGGCAGATTCACAGCTCCCCAGAGGGGTCTGCTTCCTCATCCCTGGAACTGTGAGTATGTTTTTTTATACCACAAAGGGGAATTGAGGTTGCCAGTTACCTGAGCTTGACATGATAGGCTTGTGTGGAACCACTGGTGGCCCCATGTAACCATATGGACTCCTGAAAGTAGCCAGAGGGATTCAAGGTGATGTAGCTTGATCCGTAGTTGCTGGCCTTGCATGTGGAGGGTGGGGTCACGAGCCACAGAATATGGCGCCTTTAGAAACTGGGACCGGCCTTCTGCTGTCAGTAAGGAGATCCCAGGAGATCCTACGACTGTAAGAAACTGAGTTCTGCCCACAGCCAGAATGAGCAGGAAAGGGCTTCTTCCTTTGAGCTTCCAGGAAGGAAGGCAGCTGACTGACTCCTAGACTTTAGCTGGTGACATCCGTTTGGACTTCTGACTCTACAACTTTAAGATAGTATGTGTGCTGTGGTGGGGAGTGTGCTGAGGGGTGCCTGAGGGGAAGGAATTGCAGGTGGCCCTCAGCACTTCCCTCAGTAGAACCCTGCTCTTGAATGTGGGCAGGAGGCCTTGGTTAGTGGCCAGGAGTCTGCTGGATGAGCTCTGCAGGGTGCCCTCAGTTCCAGGTGACAGGAGGTGGTTGGAGGTTCGGCCCAGGAGCCGAACAGAGGTGCCTGCCGAACAGAGGTGCCTGCCGTCTCTCTTGTCAGATGCTTAGCTGTGGCCTGGGACCCGCCCGCTCTCCTTCCTATGTTCTTTTGGCTCGTTATGTCCTGCTTGTGGGTGTGAAGTGGCTGTTTATTGGGGAAGAGCCCTCACTGCTGATATCCATGTTTTAGAGCCCAGGAACCCTGGAGTGTGTCCTGGCAGGGACTCTGTTTTGGGTGGGGAGTTGGGTTTGTCTCCTTGTCCCTTTGTGTGCTGTGGTCTTGGAAGCACTGTGAGTGAGTTTTCACCATGGTCCTAGTTCCTTTTACTTATTTTTCTCCTCACTGGTCACTTTTCATGTAACTAAATGTCTCAGAGACATTGTAAGACTAATTTAAGGTGAATCATATTTTTCCTTTTACACATTTGTTTAATACAGCAAATTTATATTCTTGGTAATTTAATCTTTATTTGTTTGAACCCAGTGGTGCTTTACCACTGAGCTACATTCCTGCTCCCCCTGCCTCCCTTTTTTTTTTTTTTAAATTTTGAGACAGGGTCTTGCTGAGTTGCTGAGGCTGGCCTTGAACTTGTGATCCTCCTGTCTCAACCTCCAGAGTTGCTGGGATTATAAGTGGACATCACTGTGCTGGTTCTTGTTAATTTTAAATGAAGACAAGCATGATTTAAAATAATAAATCCTTGATGATTTATTTGTTTATTAAATCATGAGGGTAGCAAGTGGTATCTTATCCTTGCAGATTGTTAGGGAAAGGTCAGGCCGTGGTGGAACAAAGAGAATATAGTCTGACTTGTCTCTTTTCCTTTTCCCCAGATCACTGTGGTTCGCCTGGCCCATGTGCAGCCAGGAGGAGTGCAGTGGTGACTGGACAGGGCTGTCTTGGCTCTGGGGCCAACACGTGACACCCACCCACTCCTCTGGCAGGTTCAGTCTTCTGCTGCTCTCTGGCTTGCTGTGTCAGGACTACCCAGGTGCCGCGAGAGCTCAAATGCCTGCTGGGAGGTGGTGGGAAAGGCAGAGTTACTTCTGCCAGAAGGGCTCTAGGGAACCTGGCTAGCAAGCTCACCTGGGCGGGCAGGCTGCCAGCTTATCCCTAAGGCAGTGCTGCCCCTTGCCCTGCTAAGAGCCATGCAGGGTGGTTACAATCTATATGATTTTTTAAAATGGGGGCAGGCAAAGGGCAGGGCTGTAGTTAACATGGCTGCAGTTGGATCTCACTCATTAAGGCTAACGCTGTATTCTGACAGTGGAGCGGTGCACTTTCTATTTCCCGTGCTAGTCAGCCTAGATACCTGCCTTGTCCAGGCCTGCTCTGGGCAGCCCTTTTGATGCAACAGGGTCCTGGAACAGATACTGGTGTCCTGCTATCAAGAGAGTGAGGGGTGGAGGACCTGAGCGTCACTGTTTGGCCCTGGGAGCGGGAATGACTGAGCACATGCTTCTGTCTTGAGGACTCCCGGGAGAGGTCTGTGCAGGGCAGGTCCAGGGCAGGTGCTCTGTGCTGCGCTCATGGTGTGGAGACAAGCCCAAAAGGGCCTGGCTGTGGAGGACACCTTGTTCTAGTGATTGTGTAGTGCTTGCCTTGGGCCATTGCTCACAGCAGCCGCAATGGGGAAGGGGACCATGGATTCCCTGTCTTACAGATGAGGAAGTAGATTTGAAAGCTGAGTCATTTGCTCAGTCATTCAGTTTGTGAGAGAGCCTGGACTTGAATCCAAGGAGTCAGTGTCCATAGTCTGTGCCTTTGCTGTCCTTCTCAGGGCCTAGAGACCAAACACCACACAAGACAGTGCGAGGCTGCCTCTCTGGGGGTTCTTCTGGGGCAAGGTGAGCAGCTTCTTCTAGGTTCATCTTGGTGCCCTTTGCAGAGAGGAGGAAGAGGTGTCAGAGCCCTGAGTGGGTGGGGAGGGAGCAGGGCTGCTGTGCTCTTCCCGTTTTTTGGGACCCGTGCTATGGGAGACTTGTTTTGAGTATTCCCAGCCTTCTTGTCTCCCTTTCTGAAATGTTATTTCCATTTTCCTGGGGATTAGTATGAGAATGCCACCCCAAGTGCTAAGGGTCACGATGGGGCACTTAACACGTGATGTGCTCAACTGGTTAGAGCAGCTGCATGTTCAGACTGAGGGCCGAGGATGCTCTTGGACCTGCGGACCAGGTGCAGGCAGAGCCAGCGTTATGGGGATCCCCTTCCATGACTGCCTGCCTCCCTGCTTGGGCTGCAGTGAGGGAGCTGAGTTTCTGCCCCAGGCCCATGCTCCGTGGTGAATGGGGCTTGCCTGCACTGGCCCACCCGTCCAAGGCAGAGGCCTTTCTGGCTCTGTGGCCTCCCGTGTGTCTGGGCATCTGAAAGCATTTGCTCTGTCCCCCATGTTTCTTCCCAGGTGTTCTTGCTTGCTTCAGGGTTCACTCTCCCAGGTTGGATGCCAGATGGATATTGTGCCCTGGCTTGTGGTAGGACTCCCATCTTTCTTCTTGGCACGCTGTGCCAGAGGCCAGACCCGTGGTAGAGCTCCTCAGTGTGCCCTGAGCCGCAGCTGCTTCTCCCCTGGTGTGCTTTTCCAGCTGCATCGATGGAGAGACAAACCTTGCCAGTCTCTCTCCCCTGGATGAGAGATGAGCCCTCGGCAGGGTGGGTTGGGGCATGTCATGGGCCCAGAGGCAGAGCAAAGGACTGGGTCTTGGAGAGAGGAGGAATCCCTCCCTGTCATTGTGGACGTCAGAGGCTGGGGCAGCCCCTGAGAGTGTGCAGTCCATGGCTTCCATTGTCTTCATGGAATGTATTTGCATGTGGCCAGCCAGCAAGTGGGTGGGCCTCCCCACAAACTGGCCCTTGAGTCAGGAAAAGGGAGCACTGTCTTGCTTCTTTCAGTTGAGGTGGAGTCTGGGAGGAAGACCGGTTAGGAGCGTCAACCACAGTTTTGTAGGACCTATGCCGATAGTTTCCTCCTCCTGTCAGGGCTTGGGACTGGCTTTTGTGGTGGTGGGGGACCCTGGTGCAGTCAGTGTTCTCAGGTGCACTGTGACCCTTGTACAGCGACTGCTGCTTCATGCAGTGGTTCTTAAAGAAACATTGATGTGGCGCCCTGTTTTGTTTTCTCTTTGAATTAATCCTTGGCTTGGTTAATTTTCCGTATCAAACTGGTCACCAGAGCCTGGGTAGCATTTTCTGTGTCAGCCAGATGGGCTTTCCTAACTCATCATGACCTGGCTCTGGTACAATGGGCCAAACGCAGAAGCACAGGAACTTTTAAGAGATGTTATCTGGTTATATTTATTATGAGGGATGTACTGTGTTTTTGAAAAATTTCTTCAAAGAAAAGCTCCCTAGTCATTCAAACGTTTGCATTGTAAAAAAGAGAGACCGCACCAAGCAGTCTCTGGATGCCCTCTGTGCACACTGGGCCCTGGGGTGTGCAGAGGAGGCAGAGATGCCAGCAGGTACTTCTACCCCAGGGGAGCTTGTGGTCAGCATGGCAGTGGTGGGAGGAAATACTGTGAATGAGGTAACATCGTCTTTCCCTTCGGGCTCTTGTCTGGAATATTCTGTAGACAGGGGCTGGGCAGGACCTTCTTGGCTTTGGAAGGGTGTGAACCCAGGTGGGATTGAGGAAAAGTCTTATGGGACAGCTCCGTAAGAACAGAGGAGCCTGGCGTCAGGGACGAGGGCAGACTGTGTGGACGGCAGGCAGGGAGGGGTCAGTTGCTTAGAGTGGTGTGCTTGGGAGTTTAGACTGGAAGCTGTTTTGTGTTTGCAGCTGGGGAAGGTTCTGAGCAGGGACAGTCTGATCTGAACTCAAGGACACTTAACCACTGAGCTATACCCCCAGCCCTATTTTGTATTTTATTGAGAGACAGGGTCTCACTGAGTTGTTTAGTGTCTCGCTTTTGTTGAGCCTGGCTTTGAACTCGTGATCCTCCTGTCTTAGCCTCCCGAGCTGCTGGAATTATAGGTGTGCACCACTGCGCCTGGCATCTTGTGCTCTTACTGTGTGCGAGGCTGAGGCTCACTCAGGTCAAGGGGACAGACCAGACTCATGTGGCCTAGGTAGGACAAGGCCAAGCTGGGATCCAGGATGAGATCCATGGCCATGGGGAAAAGCAGAGTGAGAGGAAGTGAGGGTCATGGTTGAGGGGAAAAGGGGTCAAAGGGTAGAGGGGTAGAGGAGGTGAGGCCCATGGCTGAGGGGAATAAGGAGGTGAGAGCAGGTGAGGGCCATGGCCCAGCTGAGGAGGGGAGTGAGAGGAGGGGACTGTTGGAGTGGTGACAGTTCAGTTTACCCAGCAGCATTTATTACAGATTGTGTGTCCTGCATTGAAGAAGGTGACGACTGGGAGTGTGCATATGAGCCAGAGAGGGACAGGAGAGCACGTGCAGCCCTGGCAGGGAGCCTGAGAGGTGCTGAGTTCTTTCTTAGGGCCTTGAAGGATCGTAGGCCATGAGTGGCTTTCCCTGACTGGCACAGGAGGTCAGGGCTGATGCCAGAGCTGGAGGCAGCTGGGGACTGTTGCAGTTCCTCCATGGGCTGAGGGTGGGCCTGGGTTTGGGCTGACAAGGGAAGGTTCCGGGGCATCTTGGGAGACGTGGAGACCGACTGTGGTGGGGTGCTTCCTCTGGGAGACACCATGGTCCTTAGGCTTTGTGCTTTGCTGTTCATGGAGCTTAAGTTGTGGAGAGAATGGAAATGTGGCCAGGGTGAGAGGAGATGGAATGATGGTCCAGGGCAGTGGGACTGTTGGAGTTCAGTTGCCAGAACCTGGCCCATGAAGAGCTAGGAGGCCACTGGATGGAGGTGGCGCCTGGGGGAGGTGTTAGGCAGGATGAGCACTGTCTTGACCCTGCAGGGCTAGTGAACAGTGCCGACATTGTCCAGGGTGGGCTTTTGTGAACAGGGGCAGAGGTGACTCTCGTGGTGGACCTGTTAGTGTGGGCTGGTTAGTTGGTGGCTGAGCTGGCAATGGTTCCAACTGGAGGCCCTTGTTTGAAAGTCATTTTCCTGGAGCTGGTTGAGGATCAGGAGAGAGCATGACAGGAGGACTGGGGACTGGGCTTTGTGGGTAGAGCCTGCAGGTGTCCTGGACAGACCCACACTGTCACTGGCTCAGTAATTGCCCAGGTGCTCGTGGACTCTCAGTGCTCTGGTGCGCATGGCCCAGGGGACACCAGATCACCGGGAGCCGAGGACAGGGGGATGTTATTGCCAGGCAGAGTGGTGAGGGTATTAGTGGAGGGACAGCCCTGATGACCCTCTTCAGTTGTGTCCCTGGGGCCACATCTTTTCTGCAGTTAACACACATGAATTTCAGATCATGCTGTGGGCGGAGGGGACTGTTGGAATGGTGGTGTTTTGGTATATTTTTCTCCAAAGCCCTCTCAAGTTAATTTCCTTGGAAAAGTTAGTTCTTATAAATCTGGGGAGCATCACTATGTGTTAGGATGAACCTGATGGTAAATCATTTTCTAATTTAGTTCATAATTCAGAAAATTGCTTTTGAACCCAGAGGGGGCAGTGAGTAGTGGCCACGCTTGGGGCTGAGAGGTGGCAGAGCCTGAACCATAGCTGGCTAGGTGATTGGCTTGTTTACTTTCTGTATGTGAAACATGGAGGCAGTCATTGCTCTCATTGTGTCATGCTCAGGACACTCAACACCTCTCTTCTCCGTCTTCACTGTTGACTCACCCCTGTCTTTGCCAGCTGCCGCTGAATTTGCAGACACAGCTGTCTGGTCTGTACTGCCAGTTTTGTTTTCAAGGCCAGTACCTTGGAGCAGGGCTCCAGATTCAAGCCCAAATCTCTCAAGGACCCTGGGGTGCCTCCTGCTGTTGCCAACTCAGTGGTCTCCTGGCTCCTGCAAGTGCCCTGAGACCAGGCTGTCACTTGTGTGCTGTTTTCCTTCTGGCACCAGCACTGGGCATGGCAGGGCACAGCGTCTGCCGAGTGACTCCGTGAAGGTGTTGTAGGAAATGTGTCTCATGGTGCAAGGGAAGCCCATGCCAGGAAACTTGGCTGCCCACGGGAACTTTTCGGAAAGGATTGGATTCCGAGTTTTTTCTTCTTTTAGACGTCGCTGTCTGAGATACAGTGGGTCTGGACTGGTGGTATTGCTCTCAAGGCCTTTCGGTGTTTCCTGCCGACGGTGCCTGTCCTCCTGCAGACCTGCCTCCCTGGAGCCACCCTCCACTTTTGCATGATGCCTTCCCACCTGTTCTTTGTCCACTTCTTGGCTTCCTAGTGGTGGCATTAAATGGAGTTTCTTTGTGTGAAAGGTAAGTGAGCCTTGTCATGAACCCCAGGGGCCGTCTGGGAGGGTCCTCTTCAGGAGACAGTGCCCTGGGCGTCTGGCTGCCTCCTCAGGTCTGGATCATTCCACTTCACCTGGACTGTGTATGTCACAGCTTGGAACCTTCATTCGTTTACTTGTTCATTTCTTCCACCTGAGAGTCTCCTTCCTGGCCGCACAGTGGGGATCACCAGAATGGCCCCTCCTGTTGCTCGCTGGTACCAGATCAGTCCTGAAGTTTCCATTTTCTTAGTTTGGGGGATGATAAAGTTTCTGTCATTTTCACATGAAGCATGCTGAAATTTTTACTTCTGTGGTGACACCATTAGGAACTTTAGTTATTCAGGATGGGGAGAGGTTTAGTGGGTGACAGTGTTCAGCCAGGTGCTCAGTGTGGAGGAGCCTTGCTTACCTGGCCTCTGCCTGCATGGCCTCCTGACGTTCCTGGACTCAGTGCAGTCAGGGAGGAGGCCTTTGTCCCTCCCTTTCCTTCCCTCATCTGTCACATCTGTTCATATAGAGATGTCACTTACATACCATGCAGTTCACCTATTTGAAATGTTCAATTTAAGTGTGCTCACAGTTATGAAATCATTATCATAATCAATTTTAGAACAGTTCATCACTCCCCATCCCCTCGTCCCTAGGAACCACTCATTACCGTCTCTATGGTTTTACCTGTCCTGGGTGTGCATAGAAATGGGGTCATACCATATGTGTTGGCATAATATTCTCAAGGTTCCATGCTGTAGTATACAGCAGGACAGGTGCTCCTGACCGCCAGTGAGATTATGTGCTGATAAGCACCTTGTAAGTGGACAGTGTCCTTCAGGTGGAAGAGAAGTTGACACCTCTGATCTCCCACCCTTCTGGCTTAACTGCAGAATGCATTGCAGAGCATTGTGATCTGCGTGATCTTGGCCTGATGGAGAGCTGCAGTCACTGACACCGCCCAGTGCTGAGGGAGGCATTTTATGTGCATATCTAACCTGGGAGAAGATCAGAAGTATGCTTTCTGCTTGAGTATGTGTTACTTTCACGCCATTGTAGATTTGAAAATTGAAGTTGAATTATCAGGAAGTGGGGACCATCAGTGCTTTGTTCCTTTTATGACCTGATATTCCACTGTGTGGATAGGCCATGGTTTGCTTACCCGTTCTTCAGCCAGTGGACATTGGACATGTCCACTTTTTTGGTGCTTATGAACAGGGCTATACGGGTTCTTGTGTGGACATGTATCACTTTTCCGGGGTGCATACCTTGGAGGGGAGCTGTGGATTGTGTGGTGACTGTTCAGCTTTGAGGAGCTGCCAGGCTTCTTCCTACGTGGCTGCACCATTTTTCATCTCACCGGTGGCCAGAGGCCAGGGCTCCTGTTTCTCTGCATTCTCGAGGCAGTATTTACCTCTCTGTTCAAAATTTTGCCATCCTGCTGGGGTGAAGTGGTGTCTCACTGTGTTTTTTTTGGGGGTACCAGGGATTGAACTTAGGGGCACTAAACCCCTGAGTCACATCCCCAGCCCTTGTTTGTATTTTATTTAGAGACAGGGTCTCACTTAGTTGCTTAGTGCCTCGCTTTTGCTGAGGCTGGCTTTGAACTTGTGATCCTCCTGCCTCAGGCTCCCGAGCTGCTGGGATTACAGGTGTGTGCCACCGTGCTTGGCTCTCGTTTGTGTGTGTGATATTTTTTTAGTTATAAATGGATACGATACTTTTATTTCATTTATTTATTTTTATGTGGTGTTGAGGATGGAATCCAGCGCCTCAAGGATGCTAGTCAAGCGCGTCACCACTGAGCTACAGCCCCAGCCCTCATTGTGATTTTGATCTGCAGTTCTCTGATGGCTAGGGAGGTCAGGCTGATGTTTTGGCAGTCTTCTGTGTACAAGGTGAAATGAGTGGAGACTGAAGACTTTTCAGAACCCCATTATGGGGAATCCTTCCTTTTCCCGCCCTTCTGAGTAGACAGGAAAGTGCTGCAGTGGTGTTGTCTGCTGCCACAGCACGCTCACCTCCCAGGGCCTGCGTGGTCTTGACTGAGAAATACACACAGTGCTCAGGCACCCCTGCTCCAGCTTCCCGGGCCAATTTCCTTCCCCTTCCCCTTGGGTGATCACTACCTTGAATCATGCATGCAGGGGTTTTTACCACTTATGGGTGTTCAAAATTGACATATAGTATTGTACATTTACAACCCCCTCCTTTTTTTGGTAGGGAATGAACCCAGGTCCCCACCATGTGAGGTGTGTGCTCTACCCCTGAACTACATCCCAACCCCTTTTCTTTTGTTTTTTAAAAATTGAGACAGGGTATTGCTAAGCTTCCCAGACTAGTTGCAAACTTGAGATCCTCCTGTCCCAGCCTCCTGAGTAGCTGGGATTACAGGTGTGAGTCACTGTGCCTGGCTTAAAAAAAAAAAAAAATTAATAAAGGATTAATGCTGTGTGTCTTTGTGTGTGTGTGTGTGTGTGTGTGTGTGTGTGTGTGTGAATACATACATATTCAGGTTGCTTTTCTCTCCAGTGTTCTATTTATGAATTTATCTCTGTCAGTTCTGTTAGGTCTGGTTCATATTTGTTGTGGTTAGTATCCTATTATATATAGATGCATCACTTTGTTTATTCATCCTTCAGTTTGTAATGGACATCTGAATTTTTCTCAAAAAAGTCTTTTTTCTTTTTTAGTATTGCAAACTTAGCTGACTCTGTCTCCTGTACTTGTGCAGGGATTTTTTCTAGGCTTGTGTACCAGGAGGTGACATTGTATCATGTGGATCTGCTTTTCATGAAGAATCACTGAGGCTGTCTTTAAGACGGTAGAATGCTGCAGAATTTTACACCAGTATGACTTATGTAAAAAGATTGTTAGTTAATGTACTGTTTTGAAGAAAGATTTCATTATCTGAATGAGGTAGGTGGCTTAGTTGCCACTTCTTTTCAAATAACTTTATGGAAGTCTGTTTTTCTTTTTAGCTATGCAAGACCAAATAAAAATGCAGTTTTAATTAGATGAACTGAGGTTCCTCTGGTCTGAGCTTGAACTTTGTGAGAACATTTTCTGCCCAGGAAACACAAGTGGCTTGCCTATGAGGAATTAATGAGTTTCCAGCTCTGCTGGAAGGAAAAGCCTGAAGTCTCTGGTGCCGCCACAGAGGCTCTTGTGAAGATGGCATGCAAATAGTGCACTGTAGCCCAGACTGCTACTGTTGTTGAATGTGTAAATGCACTGGGAGTTACAGGAGGAGTGTGAGCATGGAGTGAAGACAGTATGCTGACAGTGAGTACACCTGGTTATCTCATTTCAGGCACATTGTTTTTCTTTTGTGTGTGTGTGAGATTCCCAACCCTTTTTGTTTTTTATTTTGACACAGGGTCTCCCTAAATTGCTGAGGGTCTCACTATGTTGCCCAGGCTGGACTTGAATGGGGCACGGCCCTTGTTTCGATCCCCAGGACCGCAAAACAAGCAAACTAATAAACAACAATAAAACCTACCAGCTACTAAGTGTTGGAGCTGAAACTTGATCCTGGACCTTTTGATTCTTAAACCTGGAAGCTTTCTGCCAGTATCACAGAGGCCTCCGACCAATTTTAGGAAAAGGACACAACAAATGTGTTGTGCTTGACCTAAACAGACAATGTGCCTTAAAAAAAATCTGTCTATCCATATGTAATTTTTTGGCATATGGCAAGTGTTTGATTCTACTCATAGATTCTGTGGTCAGAAAGTCTGGTAGGATACAGTGGGGACTGCTGCTCTGCTCTATGGTGTCCTGGGTATCACTGGGAGGACTTGAGTCAGGGCTGGAATAGGAGGCTGAGTCACTGGTCCAGTGGTGGATGTAGTTGTCAGCTGGAGCCCCAGCTGGTGGGCACCCCTGGCACTCCTCAAGCTGGTGGGTTTCCTCACAGAATGCCGACTGGGTTCTGAGAGAGAATCCAGGAAGCCAGTGGCAATTGCATTGCCTTTTATAAAGTGACAGTCTCTTCATTGAGGTCCCGCTGAAACACAGGGCACCTGTTTAAATTCACACATAATAGCATTTGCCATTTAAATTAGTAATTCAATGTTTTTAGTTTTTTCAAAGAATTGTATAGCCACAATTTTAGAACATGTTTGTCATCTGAAGTAACATTCCAACAACAAAACAAAAACAATCCCTGTGTCACCCCAGCCTCCCTTACCCTGAGCCCTGAACAACCAATAATAGATGCTCTCTCTGTAGAATTGCCTCTTCTAGACATTTCTAGTAAATGGAATCATGTGTGTTTTGATTGGTTTCTTGTACTTCTTGTTTTCAGGGTTCGTCCTTTTAGCATGTATGTTTTATAGCAAAATAATACTCATTAACACGAGTTATTTCTACCTTTTGTCGTTATGAATAAGGCTTCTGTAACATTTCTGTACAGATTTTTTTAACATAAATTTTTTAGTTGTAGGTGAATACAGTGCCTTTATTTTTATGTGGTGCTGAGGTCCAAACCCCGGGCCTCAGCGCACGCTAGACCAGTGCTCCAACACTGAGCCACAACTCAGCCCTCTGTACACAGTTTGGCATGGATGCCTTTTCCTTTGTCTTGGGTATGTAATATTGGGAGTGGAATTACTGGGTTGTAAGAAACTATATTTACTTGTTTGAGGAACTGTTAGTCTGTTCAAAGCAGCTGCACCACTTTTCACTCCCCTCAGTGACCTTTGAAGTTCCATTTTCTCTACCACCTAACAAACATGCTATTGTCTTTAAAAAAAAATTTTTTTTCCCAGTACTAGGCATTGAACCCAGGAATGTTTTACCACTGAGCTGTACCCCCAGTCCTCTCTTTTTGAGAGTAGGTCTTGCTAAGTTGCCTGGGCTGGCCTTGAACTTGAATCTTCCTGCTTCAACCTCCTCAGTCACTGTGATTACTATAGACATGTGCCACCGAGCTCAGCCCTTTGCCTCTTTCTAACATTTTTTTTTTTATTAGTGAGGTTTAAGAATTCTTCATATGTTCTTGATACAAGAACCTTTATCTGATATATGATTTGCTAAGAATTTCTCCTGTTATTTGAGTTGTTTTTCTACTTTCCTGATGGTAGCCTTTGAAGCACAAACATTTTTTAGTTTTTTATTTTTGTTGGTTTTGGTGTCATATCTAAAAAGAGATTATCTAGTGAAGATCACTCTTATATTTTTGCTGATTAAGGTTCATAGTTTTAGTTCTCTTATGTTTGGGCCACTGATTTTTTTTTTTTTTAAAGAATTGAACCATTGTATTTATTTGTTTTTATGTGGTGCTGAGGATTGAACCCAGTTCCTTACCCATGGTAAGCAAGCGCTCTACCACTGAGCCACAACCCCAGCCCCACTTGGTCACTGGTTTTGTGTTTCGTTTTGTGTGTGGTAAGAAGCAGGGATGCACCTTTATTGTTTTATATGTGGATTTGGACTTGTCCCAGCACCACTTGTTGACCAGACAGTTTTTCCTCACTGATTCGTTTTGGCACCCTTGTCAAGCCCAGGTGACTGTAAAGACAAGGATTTGAGTCTGGACTTTTAAGTTCTGTCCATTGATCTCTATTTCTCTCTCTGCCAGGACTCTACAACCTGGGTGCTGAATTGTAGTAAGTTTTGAAATCTGAAATTATTATTATTTTTCCTGATTGCTTTGGCTGTTCTTGGTCCCTTGAATTTTGCATGAGTTTCAGGATCAGTGTGTGAATTTCTGCAAAGAAGGCAGTTGGAATTTTGGTAGGGATTTCACTTGAGTCTATTGAGTTAGGGGAGTCTGGCCCTCTTAATATTCAGTCATTTGATGCATGAACATGGGATAGCTTTCTGATTATTTAGGTCTTCAATTTCTTTCAGCAATGTTTTTTAGTTCTCAAAATGTAAATTTTTGTACTTTTGTTAAATCTATTCCTAAATATTTAATTTTTTTCTGCTCTAGTGGAATTATTTTCTTAATTTCATTTTTAAATTTTTTTTTTTGCACATGTGTAGACATGCATTTGACTTGTGTGTTGATCTTGTATCCTGGAACCTTGTTTTTTTTAGTTCTAATAGATTTTTAATGAATTTCTTAGGACTTCTTAAATACAGGATTATTTTTTCTTGGGCTGGGGATGTACCTCAGTGGTAGAGCACTTGCCTCGCATGTGTGAGGCATTGGGTTCGATCCTCAGCACCACATAAAAATAAATAAAGATATTGTGTCCATCTACAGCTAAAAAATATTTACAAAAGGAGTGTATTTAAAAAAAAGCTTATTTTTTCTTGTCAGTATTACTCTAGCCCAGATACCTTTTATTTCTCACTGTATGATTTACCTGACTGGGACTTCTGGTACAATGTTGAGCAAGAGTGATGAGAACAGTTATGCTTGTCCCCTTCCTGAACTTAGGAGGAGGATCTTTAGTTCATCACCGTTAATTGGAGTGTTAGCTGTGGAGTTTGAAAATGTTCATCAGCTTGAAGATGTTACCTTCTCTTCCTGGCTAGTTGAGAATTTTTATCATGAAATGGTATCAGATTTTGTCAGATGCCTTTTCTGTACTTGTGTAGAATGATCATATGGTTTTGTCCTTTATTCTGTTAATGTGGTTTTTTATATTGATCCATTTTTGGTAGTGAAGCCAACTTGTGTTCCAGCACAGCCTTGGCCTGGACTTCCCCTGTGGGCAGAGTTTTGACTCCTAATTCCAGTTTTTCTCCCACCGGAGTCCACCCATGTTTTCTCTTTCTCCTTAGATGAATTTTGGTGATGTGCTTCCTTGGGCTTTGTCCGTTTCCTCTGAGTCCTCTAAATTGTAGGTGTATAGTTGTCCACTGTCTTCTTGTATAGTTTTAAAAAATTCCTCAGGTTAACAGTCTCCTCTTCCCTTCTGGCTTTGGTCGTTTGAGCCTCCTTCCTGCCTTTCAGTCAGTCTTGGTGAGTTTGTCCTCTGTTCTTCCTGTCGTTTTTGAGGCCTTCATTGGTGAGGAGGCCCGCAGCCAGGCTTCTGCGCCCTGCCTGCCGTCTGCCCTGGTGCTGGGCGCCTTTTCTCTGGGGCGGGGTGGGCAGGCTTCTGCCTCTGCCTGTGTCCGAGCAGCTCTGCCTCTGCCCTGGGAGTGCCTGTGCGACACTCCACTGGAGGAGTTGGTGTACTGCTGGAGCCCCCTTCACAGGCACTCAGCGAAACCCTGCAGAACAGAGTCACGCTGTACGTCTTGACGTTGCTGTGTGAAGAGCCAGCCTGAGAGAGCTGGGGTGCACAGGTGCACCTACGACAGAGCTGTGAACCTAGTGCATGGTGTGGTGACCTGTGCTGGGCCCACTCTCCGAGCACTCGCCAAGGCTAAGCACTTGCCTGGGCCTTACAGGTGCCCAGTCCAGTTGGCAGCTGGAGAAGGTAGTAGAACTGGGGAGGACTTCAACTCTGGGGTGACAGGTGTTAGGATCTGGTGGAATTGCATCTCTGGGTGGTGCTCCTATGGTTGTTTCTCATGTTGTACGTGTCATTAAGCTGACCCCGCATCCGCAGGGGTGTGTGACTCTGGGCAGACCTCAGGTTTCCATCTTGGATGGGAATAGTCACGTCTGCCTTGTTCGGTTGCGGGGACCTGGATTCTGAGTAAGTGAAATCTCATTTTGAGATGACTTCTTCTTCTTCTTTTTTTAAAAATATTTTTTAGATGTTGATAAATCTTTACTTTTTATTTATTCATATGTGTTGCTGAGAATCGAACCCAGTGCCTCACACATGCTAGGCACGAGCTCTACCACTGAACCACAGCCCCAACCCAAGAGACAACTCTTCTTGAGGTTTTATAGCTTGCAGTATTTCATATTGAGAAAGAGACAAGGACTTGGAGCAAACCTGCAGGCTCTCTAGAGTGACTGAAGCTGAGTGGTGGTCACAGGGCTGTCCCTCTGCTTCTTGGTCTGCATCATTCTTTTTGTGCCCTGCTGTGGCTGTGATGCGAGCACTCAGGATAGTGCAATTCCTTGGTGGCTGAGCAGATGGATCTGTGCTTTCCCTCTGGTTTCTGGTTTTCTGCACATCCTGATCATGTGCAGAAATAAATGTGGTGTTTGGTTTGGAGTTCCTTCAGAATTGTCTTCCGAAACCACTCAGTTCTCCTTACTCACTTACTTGGGAGGTCGGAATCATAGCAAGCTTCAGGATCCAGGGTCTTTGAATTCTCTTCTCTTCCTGGTCTCCTTCCTCCTCTGTGGAGTGAGGCCTGCACTGACCTGGGGGTAAGAGAAGCCTGATGTGAGCATTTTTCTGCTCACTGTGGTGGTGGCCCCTTGCTGCCACTTTTATTTCCCCCACTCTTTTGCCCTCAGACCTCATGGTCTGCTCTCTTCACCTCACATTTTCTACCTGCTACATTTTTCTTAGGTCTAGGTGTCAAGGAAAACCCAAGGTTGGCATGTTTTGCAGGAATTATCATAGAGCATTATGTATGCCACCTTATTTTATGCTTCTATAACTGCTGTAAAGTCCTTAATGATTTGGACTATATTGTACTTATTTTTGCCTCCTCCATCCTGTCATAGAGTTAGATTCAACAAATGTTTGTTACATTTTACTGAAAAATCTGATGTAATTAAAATGTTCTGCTACAGGCATAGAAATGAATAGAAAGTAGAACACTTAAAAATGACCCAAAGTAATAGTTTTAAAAAATATTTTAGTGGTAGATGGGTACAATCTTATTTATTTTTATGTGGTGCTGAGGATTGAACCCAGTGTCTCACATGTGCTAGGCAGGTGTTGTGCCACTGAGCCACAACCCCAGCCTCAAGTAATATTTTAATGTATATTAAAGGTGACATTTGCTGGTGTGGTGGTGCACGCCTATAATCCCAGTGGCTGGGGAGACTGAGGCAGGAGGATTGCCGGTTCAAAGCCAGTCTCAGCAACTTAGTGAGGCACTTAGCAACTTGGTGATATCCTATCTCTAATAAAATATAAAAAGGGGCTGGGGATGTGGCTCAGTTGTTGAGTACTCCTCTCCCCAAAAAAGGGGTTCAGATCCCCTCCCCCGCAAAAAGACGTTCTTAAACCAGTGAGGAAGAGAGCTTATAATAAGTGGTATTGGAACAATTGATTAAAAAAAATTTTTTTTAGTTGTCAGTGGATCTTTTGTTCAATTTTATTTATTTATATGTGGTGCAGAGTATCAAATCCAGAGCTTCACACATGCCAGGCAAGAGCTCTACCATTGAACCACAACTCCAGCCCCTTGATTTTTTAAAAAAGTTTCCTAATGAACATTATGTAGTGAAATAAAACAAATTCTAGATGAATTTAAAAGTGTTAAAGATGAAAGCATAGAAGCATGAAGCAAGTGCATACTTGGGTATTTATGCAGTTTCAGAAAGGGAACCTTCTCCTGCATGGTCCCCAAAGTGGATCCTATGTGAAGGGACAAGAGTGGTGGACCTTGCCACCTGTGACTGGGAAAATAGATTTTCCACCTGTGTTCATTTTCTGTTGCTACTCTAACAAACTGGCACAAACTTAATGGCTTACAACAATGCATGTATCATCTTAGGACTCTGGAAGTCAGAAATCTGACAAAGATCTCTCTGGGCTAAAATCAGGCTGACAGTAGGGTCTCCTTCTGAATCTCCAGGGATAGCCTTTGTCTTTCCCTCCAGCTTCTGGAGGTGCCTACATTGCCCGGGAGTGTGGTGGCTTTCTCTGTCATTGAAGCTGGTGATGATGTGTCTGTCTGGCCTCTTTCATAGTCGTGTCCGTCTCTGGTCCCTTTGGCCATAGTTGGCAGAAAGGGTTCTGCTTTTAAGTAGGTTAGAGTGGGCCCACCTGGAAAACCCAGGATAATCTCCCGCCTCATTGTGTGTATTCTTAATCATATCTAGGATGTCTCCTTTGCCATGTAACTTGCATCTATAGCTTCTGGGCATTGGGACATGGACATCTTTGGTGGGGCTGCTATTTTCCTGCTACAACACTTGAATGATCAAAAACCAATTCTCTTTTATAAATGGGTTTTTACAAATCAGCAAGAAGGTGAACTTCTATTAGTAATGGATGAGGGGATCTGAATACTTCACAAAAAAAGAGGTCCACCTGACCTCGAGCTTCACTCCTCATCAAGAGGCACATGGCCAACCCTGAGGCTGCTCTCCTGTCCAGTCAGCAACGATTGGTGGCCTGCCAACCCCTGAATAGGAGCTAGGTGCTGTCCTTGGGCAGCACGGACCACAGCCTCATTGTTCAGGTGCCTGTGTCCCAGGGTCCCCAGGAAAACGTCCTCAGGAAGCTCTCAGAGTGGCATGTGAGTTCTTGTCTCCAGAGGTATGTTGCTTTTTTTTTTTATTTTTAAATTTTATTTGTTCTAATTAGTTGTACCTGGCAGTAGAATGCATTTATACATTTGGGCAGATCATACATAAATAGAGTGTACTCTCATTTTTCTGATTATACATATGCAGGATGATAGCAGTCATGCAGTCACATGTACATGAGGTAATACTGTTTCACTCTACTTTTTTTTTTTTTTTTTTTTTTTGGGGGGGGGTGCTGGGGATCGAACCCAGGGCCTTGTGCTTACAAGGCAAGCACTCTACCAACTGAGCTATCTCCCCAGCCCCCTGTTTCACTCTACTTTTGTGGTCACAGTTTTACGTGAGTTGAGCGTTCCCCAGTCCACATTGACTGAACCCATTAGATTTTGGCTATATGGTGGCAGAGTGTGAAGTTAGAAGTGGCATTGTCCAGGGGGTGGTCAGGCCAGTGACAGGGAAACTGGAGCTCCCTGTGTTCCTGTCGTTCTAGAAATTTTCTATTGTGAAACTGTCGGATTTGCAAGGACTTGCGGAGGTGCAGGGTACTCTTTGCCTCATGTTCTTCTTTTGAATTTACTTCAGCTGAGTATATTCTCCTTGTGCATCCAGGACATCTGAGGTGAATAAAACTGAGGAAGAATAAAGTCATGACATGGGGGGTGGTCATGAGTAGTCACCCCTCTTTCTGCATCTTCTCACCGCCCTCCCCCCCAGGTGCTGGACCGGTTGCAGTGCTTTGGCCCTGCCTTGTGGACCATGTCCATTAGGGTGTCTGATGGTGGCCTCAGCAAGCAGGGGCTTGTGCATTTCATGTTCTTGAAGGGGAGGGAGGTGGTCAGGCAGACCTGCTGTTTCTGTTTCCTGTCCTGCCACTCTTCCAGGTGGTTTTGCATCTCATGCTTACTTCTCATGCTTGTGGGGTGGCTGGGGTTCCAGACCTTTCCTCTGGGTTCCTGGCCAGGAGGAGGGTTGGGGGGTAGCTCAGGGCTAAGGATGCTGGCTAAACCTGCTTCTTTTTTTTTTTTTTTTTTTTGGGCTGTGCTGGGAATGGAACCCAGGGCCTTGTACCTGGTAGGGTAGTGCTCTACCACTGAGCCAAGTCCCCAGCCCCTAATTCTGTCTGTTTTTGTTAGAAAAACAGTGTCCTCCGTTCTTTCTGCCTGACCTGGCTGCATCATGATGCTGTACCGGCTAAAGACAGCCAGGGTAAGGCTCAGCGGCCACTATGTCTACCACAAGGGGTGTTTCGTTTCCGTCTGTTTTCCAGTGTACTGTGATGAACCTGAGGGTTGTATAAAACATTCAATCTTTAGAAAACACTGCATTCTTTTGGAGGTGCTGCGGTTTACATTAAGACAAAGTGGTGTGTGATAGGAATTCCCCGGCAGGGATTTGTGTGTCTGTGAGCAGAGCTCATGTGACTGACAGTGCTCCCAGGGGCCTTGTCCCTCAGTGGGTGCCTGAGTTCTGTGGTGGTGCCTGGAGGGCTGCGGCTCCTGTGTGAGGCCCGCTCTTGAGAAGGGCCTGAATGGCCGGCCTGTGTGGCACCGCTCGTCCCTCCTCCACCTGCCCGTAGGACCCTGCTTGGAGGAGGCTGTTGTGTCCCCAGTCGTGTGGCGTGCGTGGAGCTGGCCCTTCTCCTGGGTCAGTGGTGGGCTCTTGGCAACACTGAAGAAAAGCTGATTTGTTTTCTCTTTTTTATTAGCATCCAGCATGTGTATGGAGCCCAGCACCCACCTTTCGATCCGCTGTTACATGGCACGTAAGTGACATTTGCCCTCACTTTTGGCTTCACTGCTGATTTGAGGAGGGCTGGGGCAGCCAGGGTCTTCCCGCTCTCCTCCAGCTCCCTAGGATCCCAGGCACGGGAAAGTGGCTTCTCATTTGGCAAACGTGGATCAGGCGATTTCTTTGTGGGAGACACCGCTGTCCTAGCCTAGCTCATTCTGCCGAGGGGCAGGTGGTGGTGTGAAGGCTGCAGCCGCTTGTGGGTCAGGGGGTGGAGCCTTGCGGGACGGGGAGCTGGTACCGTTAGCTGGTGGGCCACCTGGAGGCTCATCTGACTCCCCCTCTTGCTTGCTGTCCTGGTCCTTGCTGCTTCGCTAGAGCCGGTGGGAGCAGAGGGAGCAGGTCTTGGTGGGGTGCTTGTGGGTGGGTGCTGGTGTGGCTGCAGGTCTGCACCTGTCTGTCGCTTCCTGATACCCGTGGGGCTGGTGTGTGTTGTCATGTTTCTGGGGAATCTCTAATGATACTGTTTCCAGACCTGCGTGCCACAGGCTATGTCTCTGCTCAGTCCCTTCTGCGCCACGACAGCGCCCTTGGGTGCCAGCGCCCAAGTGGCTGCCATAGGATCTGCTGAGATGCTGGGAGTGTGAGACTGTTGGCAGGCCCAGGCCTGAGAGAGTTCAGGATGTGGGTCTGCGCTTCCTAGTGGGGTTCTGTGGGATGGCAGTGCCTGCGTGGTCTGGCTCTCCCCTGAAGACCTCCTCCTTGCTGTGACTAAGTCCTCCTGCACTTTGCCTCAACTTATTTTGCCGTTTGTATGAATTGCTCACATTCTCACAGTGCCTTCATCTGGACCCAAGTACCTTCTTGAGGGGGGTTCTCTTCTGCTGATTTAGGATGACTGCTGCCATGCCTGAGCATGTGCAGTAAAGATGCCTTTGCCTTTCAGCTTGCTCAAGTCCACGCCCAAGGTGCCGACCACCCCAGTGAAGGCCAAGAGGGTCAGCACCTTCCAGGAGTTCGAGAGCAACACCAGTGACGCCTGGGATGCTGGGGAAGATGACGATGAGCTCCTGGCCATGGCGGCCGAGAGCCTGAACACTGAGGTGGTCATGGAGACGGCCCACCGCGTCCTGCGCAACCACAGCCAGCGGCAGACCCGGCCTGCGCTGCAGGAGGTGCCAGCGCCCAAGCAGGAGCCAGAGCCCGCAGCAGAGCCGCTTGCAGCTCCAAGTGGGGACCTCCGGCTGGTGAAGTCAGTCAGTGAGAGCCACACGTCCTGTCCCACAGGTAGGCAGGGCACACCAAGGCAGTGACATGCCTTCATCCTGGGAGACGAGAGGGTTCCTGTTGTCCTTGTGGCAGGACTCACATCCAGAAAGCCTCAAGGTTGTCTTCTGTGGGGCTGCAGCACCCCCAGGCAGGGGATGTGGTCTGCACTTTCCCTTGGGGTCCTGATGTGCTTTTCTTTGTTCCTCTGAGCTGAGAGTCTCCCTCCTCCAGAGGAAGTGCCAGTGCTGGTGGCTTTTGGGGTGGTTCCCAAGAAGGCCACTGGGGAGTGTGGGACCCCATTCTCCTCTGAAAGACACTGGCTGCGCTGTAGGCTGTTTTGCCTACCTTCCCCAGGGCTAGGGTGCTGTCCCTGCATTCCCGGATGAAGAAGCAGGAATCATCATAGTAGCCTTAGATGTAGAACTGGGCTTCATACCTCGTCTAGTTTTTAAAAATGCCTTCTAGGAATTAATGAACTTCTAAAAGTTACATGTCTCTTGAGCTAGAGTGTATGAATTATTTCACTTGATCATTTTTCAATATCGGAACCTAACAAATTTAAAAGTATTTAAACTTACAGATGGACGTCCAGATAGGGCTTTTGCAGCTGAATGAAAGTTCTGGTGCTGATTGAAGTACATGTTTCTCACCTTCCCACGCTCAGTCCTGGGCAGGATGCCCTCAGCTGGTGTACATTCCTGGTGTTGGTCAGGACCCTGAATTCGTCTGTTCACAGACTGTGCTGATGTTGAAACCTGACAAGCCATGAAGGCCACTTCTCAAGCCCCTGGGGGCCTGGGTGGAATCCGTGACATCTGTCTCGGCTAGTGATGGTCCTCACACGCTAGGTGCAGGGGCTGAGAGTGGGCAGGACCCTGAGGTGTATGGTGGGATGTCCTGACCAGAGGCAAACCCAGATGCATCTATCCAGGTGGAGAAACCGTGGGAAGTGCCCTGCATGCTGCCTCCACCAAAGAAAGCAAAGTGATGGTGCCCAAGGCAGCATGTGGCTGGGAGAGGGCTCTTCACCTCCTTGCTTTGGCTTTTGCCAGCAGCAGGGTTGCTCATATCTCCTGTGTCTGTTTTCTGGGCAAGCCTTTTCTTGGCACCTTACTACAACAACAACAACAGCAGCAGCAACATAATAATAATAGTAATAACAGCATTTATTGGTCATTTACTATCTGGCAGGTACTGATGCCAGCCTTTTAATAATAAACTTTGCGACAGCTCCTTAATCTCATGATTTCCTAGGAGGGAAGGCGTGTTGTCAGTCCCCTTTCACCCATGAGGCATTTGGAAGGCCCAGAGCTGCCCCCTGAGTGGGGGGACTGTCTGGGCCCAGGACACCTGCCCCAGAGCCCTGCGGCTAGCTGCCGACCCTATCCACAGAGTAGGGTTCTCATTGCGGTGATCTTCCCACGGGTCGTGTGGCCTGTGTACACATATGTAACTGTGCATGGACAGAGCTGAGGTGCTCTGCAGCCCCTGCCTAGCAGAGACTGATCAGCCCCACACATCGATAGTGGCGAGGCTGAGGAGCCCCAAAGCTGGAGGCTCCTGTCGGGGACACTGGTCACGTTGGCGACCAGGAGTGGCAGAACGTACAGCGTGGGGTAGCCTGGGCCCTGGCCCCTGTGGATCACTGGGCACTTACTCAGCAGTAGTATGGGATGGCACACCTTTGTTCTTGTTTTAGGGACATCAGGTCACAGCTTGGGCAAGTCTCAGTGGGGACAGAAAGGTTCATGAGTGGATGAAATGTAGTGTCTAGGAGCCAGTGACCCCATTTTGTCCTGTTGCAGAGGGTACAGGGTAAGGTCAGGAAAGTCTTCAGAGAGGAGGGAATGTCTCAGGGTGTGCAGGCTTAGAAGGTCAAGGCTGTCTAGTCTGAAGCATTCTCTCTGGGCACGGCTGTGTCTGACTGCCCTGCATCTGCATGCTTTCAGGTCCCCGATGGCAGGCACCATGCCTGCATATTCTTTTGCTTCCTGTGCAGCTGTATATGCGCTTTGCTCGGGGCCTGGGTGACTGTGGGGCTCTCCCTCTGCTTTGCCCCTCAGGCAGGCTGCTCAGACCATCAACCTGGAGTTTCTTTTTACTTTTCTGCTAATAGGAACAGTGTTGTACCCTTCTGAGCGTCCTAAGTCGTTCCGTCCTGTGGGGCACAGTCTAGTTCCAGCTTTTGTGTTCTTGAGCGTCTGTGCTTCTGCCATCATGTGTGCTGCTTTGGGGACCTCGACATCACCACGAGCCTCTGTGGCCTGCGTGCTGTCGTCACCTAGGTCTTTAGCCCTGCAGGGGTAGCTGAACTGAACGCATGGGGCAGTGGTAGGCCTTGAGCTCACCGGCCCCGCCCATTTTAAAGATATCTTGGAAGTTTTGTTGTTGTCATTGCTGAGTTCAGGGGCACTTTGCTTATTTAGTGTCCTTGGATTAAGGGCATGTTTGTGGCTGAGAGGGGCTCTGGAGGCCCCTGTTGTGTGGACCGTGGACTGGATGAAACCTTTTCCCACAGCTGACAGGCCTGGGCAGTGAGGGGGTCCTGTCACTGTCCCATGGGCCCTGCAGTTTGGGCATTGATATGCTTCCTCTTCATGGTAACAGGGAGACCTGGTCAGTCTATCTCCCACGGGACATCGTTGTTGCTTTATTGTCAAGGTTCCTCCTGTCCCATCTTAGCATGAGGCCACCTGTGCCCTGCTCAGGGATCTTCACGGCATTGCACCCATCCTCTCTTTAGACTCAGGTGAACCCAGCTGAGCACCTGTGGTTCAGGACAGGGTGTGGCCCTGCCCTTCCTGTGGAACGTTCTCCTACAAAGGAGCTGAGTCTGACGGCCCTCTCCTCCCCTTGTGTTCAGGGAGGCCTGGAGCCTTTCCTGAGCCTAGGATGGGGAGCTGGTGTTCTCTGGGAACTGGCTGGCAGGGAGAGTGGGAGCAGGGATCAGCAGGAGGAGGCGGTAACCCCACGAGTAGGCTCCTCTGAAAGTTGACCTGGGCCTGGTTTTGCCCAGAGTCCTTAGGCTACCTTGTTCCTGGATGGCCTGACGGTGCTGTGTGAGGCCACCCAACCAGATTGTGAGGGGAGGAGGCCACTGGGCAGGAGGGGCTGTGGGGTGGCACTTGCACCTCTGCTTCTCTGCAGCTGCCGCAACGGACCTTCTGACTCTGGGGTGCGGAGCTTTGCACCATTCCCTGGAGTTTGTTCTTACCTTTCTCCTGTGTTCTGTTTTTGAAAGATGAGTTTGCTGGCTTGGATTTAGACTAGGCGTTAGCCTGCAGAGCGTCTTGCCCATTGGTCCCAGGTGGCACTGCTATGTGACTCGGAAGCCCCGGACTCTTCCCCGTGGCTGGCCCTGGCCCAGGTTCCTGGATGTAGCATACTGTTTTGCCATCTTCATGGGTCCCAAGGATCCCAGGGGTGCAGCAGCAGGAGACGTCCTAGTTGGGCTAGGGGCCTGTTCTCTGCTGCCACTACAGCCCACCCTTGCCTGCCTGGCTTCCTTGGTTTGCTTTTGATGATGTTCCCTTCCCAGCTTTCCTCCCAGGGCTGTGGTGAGGTCTGGGGAGCAGGGGTCAGGAGGCAGCAGTGTCCCGGTCACTCCCCTCCTGTTCTCCTACCTTGGCAGGCTGCGTCTTTTCTCGTCACATGTGATGGTAGGCTCTCTGCCCACCTGTAGACCCGCAAGCCCCTTCCTCAGCAGGTCTTCGGGTCATAGCGCTGGGCAGGCCTGATCTGCCTTCAGGCCCCGGTGCGGCCCTCTAGTGCCTTGGTGCTCGGACCTTTCTGGCCATTGCCATTTACTGTGTTGATGAGCAGTGTGCCACCTGTGGGGCAGGGTTCCACAGGTGTCAGCTGCACTTAGTGCTCAAGAGTGCAGTCCTCCAACTGCTGAGTGGTGGCAGGAAGGAGAGTTCCGGCCTGATGGCGTTCACCAAGGACGGTGGCACCACGAGGGAGAGGCTGTCTTGACGCAGGAAGAACACATGGGCAGCAGTGGGCAGGAGGCTCAGCTCACCTCACCCTGTTCTCTCACCCTTACAGAAAGTGCCAGCAGTGTGGTCCCTCTGCAGAGGTCCCAGTCTCTCCCCCACTCGGCCACTGTCGCCCTGGGTGGGACGTCTGACCTGAGCACCCTTGGCAGCTCTGCGCTGAGCGAGAGAGAGGCTTCTCGCCTGGACAAGTTCAAGCAGCTGCTCGCGGGCCCCCACACAGACCTCGGTGAGTTCCTGCAGGCGGGAGGACACGAGTGACTGTTCTTCAGGAGACGTTGTGCGTGATACATAACGCAGGAGCCTCTGTGTGAGTCCCCCGCGGGGTTGCTGTGCACCTGTGCCAGAGCCCGCTAAGACACCAGGGGATGCTGACGGCCTCCTGCCAGGGGCTCCTTAGTGCCTTTCCAGCTCTCATTAGTGCGAGTCCCCTTCATTCTTCCTCTGCACCTGGGTGGGACTCTTCCACTGCTGTCTTCTGTGGCTGGTCAGGTGGCCCTGCTTGTTTTCATAAGCATCAGTTGAAGCGTGGCTCACAGGACAGTGCTGGCTGAAGACCGCCTTCCTGCTCTGCTGGCTGCTTTCCTGCCATGGGGCTGGGGGTCCGAGGGCAGGGAGACAGCTAGGCCCTGGCAGGGGTACCGTACAGCTGTGGGGGCACGCAGTCACCCACACTAGTCTTCTAGTGACCAGTGTCGAGGCCCAGCCCACAGCAGCTTTGTGGCCAGACCCCAAGGCTTGCTTTCAGGTTCCTCTGGCAGAACCCCTCCAGGCTGTTCTTCATCCACGCAGTTCTTTGTTGTTGAGTGCCACTCTGCACTAGGTGTTTGCTAGGTGCTGGAACTTTCTGAGCTGGGAGATGCAGTGCCGGACTGGGCCAGGAGGTGGCGAATGGGGCACGTGGATGGTTGGGAGGGAGCTGAGCCCTTTGCCTGGGAGGCTGGGGCTGAGGCTTTGAGGCGGAGGGGTGGAGAGGGCAGGACATTGTTCAGAGCCATGAAGGAGGGCAGCTCTGGAAAGGCCTGAAAAGCTCCTAAGACACAACTCCAGTTCCGAGGGAGTCTCCTCTGCTTAGTTTCATATATTTTTTGACTCAGTGACACGCGTATGGTTATAGGACAAAGCTCAGAGGGTGTAAGTGAAAAGGAGCCACTCGCCTGCCTCCGGCCTCCACTTTCCCTCCTTCCCATTGTTCTAGAGAGGACGGGTGCTCACCTGTTCTAAACGTCGTATGTCGTCTTATTCTGGCCGAGGAGGTGCAACTCCCGCATACCCTTGCCCAGACTCACCATCCTGAGTGTGCGTTGGTCCGGGTGCATTTCTTCCTGAGCCATTTGAGGCTCAGCTGGAGATGTCCTGGTCTACTCTGGAACACTGTTCCTTAGCATGAGGACATCCCCTCAGATGGTCATAATGCAGTTTGCAAAGTAAAGAGATTCGACGTAGACAGCATGTGTTGTGACAGAACTGCCCCTGTGATCCATGACCCATGTTCACATCCTGCTGCTGTCCCTGTCCTATTCTTCATCCCTTTTCCTGTCCAGAACCCAAGCTGGAGCGTGCGTTCCTCTCAGTCACCACATCCCTGTAGTCTCTGTTAACCTGGAACCACAGCTCAGCCTTGCACTGTGGGCTTTGATCTTGACATTTTTGAGGAGTGCAGGCAGTTATTTCGCAGACTGTCCCTCAGTTTGCTGTTTCCTCATGATGAGATTCAGGTTGATAATTTTTCTGGCGGGAGTATCATGTAAGATTTGTGTTCTTGGTCATCATAGCAGGAGGCACGTGAGGTCGGCTTGTCCTAACATGGTCAATCTGACTCTGACCACTCGTTGGAGGTGGTGCTGTCAGCTCTTCACACCAAAGAGTTTCTTCTTCCCTTGATAATTAAGAAGTAACAGCTTGGCACGGTGGTGCACACCTGTCATCCCAGCTGCTCAGGAGTCTGAGGCAGGAGGATTGCAAGTTTGAGGCCAGCCTCAGCAACTTAGTGAGAACCTGTTTCAATATAAAAAATATAAAGGGCTGGGTGTACTTCAGTAGTAGAGTGCTTGCCTAGCATGCATGTGGTCCTGTGCTTAATCTCCAGTACTGCAGGAGAAAAAAAAGAGCAATTTGTAGAAAGACACTTTAGCAATTACATTTTTATAATATACATATGTATTTTTAAAAATATTTATTTATTTATTTTTATGCAGTGCTGAGAATCAAATCCAGTGCCTCACATGGGCAGTTGCTCAACCCCCCAGCCCTTCACAATATATTTTCTTCTGCCACATGAAAGGTAACACTGTTCTGTAACCCACCTTTGGGATTTAACTATTTATTTTCCCATAATATGTCATGGAGAACCAATCGGGGCATCCATTGGATGCATGTCACATGATGTATTTCTGTGACCCTCCCCCCAGGTTATTCTTAATTTTTTATTATTACAAACAACTTGAGAATTTTTCAGCATCTGACCTCTGATGACAACATTTGCAGCATAGCCCTAAGTGTGTTTGGGAGCGAGGGGTAGTGCAGGACGGCTCCTGTGATTTTGGTATAAGAACTGGACCACTGGAAGTTCCATGCCCCAAGACAGGAATAAAGGCAGACTGTACTCGCAGGGACGTGGGCTTGTGGTTTTTCCGACACTTCCTTTGCTGGCTTGCAGAGTACCTTCTCTGCTGGGTCTGGGTGCTGCTGAGGAGTGGAGGGGGCAGAATCCCATGGTGCCTGTGGCTTAGGCTCTGGAGTTGGGCTGCCTCTGTGGAGATCCTCAGTGAGCTTGGTGGTCCTGTGCCTCAGTGTCCTTGTTCGTCTGGAAGACGTGACGAGAGCTGGCCCCAGTTTGCAGATTGAGTGGCACGGTGCACGTGACACGCTTTGGTGAGAGGGCCTAGCATGTGTTACAGTCACAGATGTCCTTCACTTTTATTATTGTTATTTAATTTTCGTTGACCTACTTACCCTCTAACTTGATTTTTCTGGTATCTATTATTATGGTATGGTCACTTTAGTGCTGAATGATAAATCGAGGTACTTCAGACAGCTTCCTGTTGTGTTCAGAGGTTTCTAACCTAGGCGAGAGGTTAGGAGGTGGCTGTTGGAAACAGATGTGCCTGATGGGAGTTCTGGTCAGACTCTGAGCACCAGCTAGACTCTCCTCATGGACTTAGTCATTGGAGCAACTTTTGAAATTAAAATCATACTTATAAATGAAGCTTTCAGGATTGTAAGAGAATGAGTTTGTATGGGTAGGTCAAAGGTTAGCATGGAGAAGTCAGATTCTTTTGTGAGGTTGGTACAATTAGGGATTTTTCCTTTCTTCAGAATTCTATTTACATAGTATAATCTGAAGCCAAAAGTTAAAGCCAGAGCTTAAACTGTTAGTGGATTTAGATTTAGTGGCAAGAGAAAGCATAGTGGTTTGTAAATTGCCTGTTTCCGAAGGCCTATAAGGTAGCTCAGAGGACAGTGGAATGTATTAGTCTCACATTACCCAAAAACTTAAGTGGCAAATATTTGCCGACATCAGAGAATCAGATTGCTGGTGTGCGAAGTGCCCCGGGATGATCTACCTGCCGAATGTCACCGTCCAGCGGAGCGCTGCTGTGTTGAGCTTGTGTCGTTGGGAGCCCAGGGCTGAAAGCAAACAGAACGCACAGCTCATCCCACCTAGCATCGCCTCAGTATTTACTCACACGCAGACTGCCTGTTTGAAGCCTGAGAAAATGACTCTTAGAGGCGTTCCTGTTCGCCACGTGTGTCTGCGAATGGGGGTGGTGATTTGGCAATGTGCAGCACACCCAGTTTCCTGAGGGCTGCTGAGCGAGATCACGCAGTGGTGGACCTGGAGGTGCACCGTGTGGAGCACTCCGACAGTAGAACAGGCAGCACCCTGCCCTTCAAAGAGTGGCCAGGCGCCCAGTCAGGTTCCTGTTCCCCCGAGGGAGCATAGGGTCTGGGTGGAGGTGGGCGGAAGGCTCCGGCAGCGTGAAGCCCCGTGTCCTTGCAGTGTGGATGTGGGCAGATGCCCTCGGTGTCTGTGTTCAGCTCACCAAGTGACTCCAAAAAGGAAGCAGATGGACTTGCAGGGTCCTTGGTGGCCATACTGTCCATTCCGTCTGCCAGGATGTGTTGTGTTCCTGCTGTGTCAGTAGGCATTGTATGAAATCTGGAGCCTTTAAGGAACTAGCCTTCTGGTGCCCAGGGGCAGATACATTTGGTCCTCCAGGTGCTGTCAGAAGGCTACAGGCACATCTGGAGGATGCAGCCCCGCTGAGAGGTAATGCTGGGTGGTCAGAAAAGACCCTGTGGAATAGGGTGCTTTGAGGCTGAGACCTTTGAAGGGAGATATTTGAGGGGAGGGCATTCCAGGGAGAGGAATCAGCGATGCAAAGGTCCTGTGTGGGAGAGCTTTTATGTGCTTGAGAAATGGCAAGCAGCTGCTGGGCTGTGGCCTTGGTGGGGTGGGAAGAAGGGAGATGGCCAGTAGAGAAGGAAGTGTCCAGGGTCCCAGGACTGAGAAGGCCAGATGGATGCTCTCCACTTTCCTCTGAGCACATCGTGAAGCCTTTGGAAGTTTGGAACCAAGACAAGTGAAGCTTGGAAGGAAGGACCATGAAGAATTTCACCAGGTGTTTGCCAGTGGCCCTGGACTAGGTAGATTCCTTGGGCAGCTTTCTGGTATGGAGGTGGGAGGGGCAAGGAAGCTAGGAAGTGGTAGACTGAGGGAAGGAGGGCCTGGGGATGGGTGGGGCAGTCAGTTCCAGGCACCTCTGGATGGAACTGGGGCTAGTTAGTTGGATGTGAAGTTGGGTAGACTGGGAGAAGGAGGGAACCAAGCTGCCAGAGCTTGGAACCCAGGGGCTACAGGTATAGGGGATAAAAACCAGAACATGCCCAAGAAATGTGTCATTTCACCTGGGAAACAAAGTCATGACCTTAGGAAGCAGACCAGGGAAAGCAGTATATTTAAATGATTGCATAATTGCTGCTGTTATATGTTATGTTACTAATTCCGCCCCCCCAGGGCCCCAGACACCACCTGCCTGTTCCTGTTTGCTGGTTTACTGTGGGGAGTTTGCTTCTAGGGTTACGTAAGTGGCAGGCTATGCACCCTTGCAGTGAGGAAGGGCAGGGTGGGACAGGGTGACCTGTTCTAGGCTCCTTATCTCCTGGTCTCACTCGTTCCCAGTTAGTATGGGCAGTGGGATTCTTAGTGCACTTGAGAGGCTTGAAGAAGTTTCGTCTTCTGTGGGTTCTATTGGAGCATGTGGCATCTGGGCCAGAAGCAGCAGGCTTGCTGGGCCTGGCAGGCTGGCTCTGAAGAGCTAGCTCGTCCTCCTTTCCTGGCAATCTGCCAGCCAGCCCAGTGTCACCCTCTAGTGGCCAGACCCTGACTGTGCAGCCTGTGCCACAGCATGACAGCAAGGTACAGCTGGCCGCACTGCGTTGGGTCTGTGTGTGCACACGTGTGTGCCCTTGTTTATCGTGTTTACTGAAGGGCAAGGGCGAGCTCAGAAGATATGATAATGCGAGGGACAGGGAAAGCTGTAAGTCACACTTGCCCTGGAATCTCATCAGGGAAGATGGGACAGGAGTGAGCTACCAAAATGCAAAGACCCTGGTGGAGAGGAAACAGATCCCCACTTAGTGATCATGCTGGCTCCTTTTCCAGCCACGCCTCTGTGCACTGGGTACCCAGGCTGTACTCGGCTGCTTGCCCCCCGCCCCTCCGCTCGCCCTCATTACACCTGGCCCTCTGCTCCCTCCCAGCCCACCCCTGCACTTCTGCATGGCTGGCTGGCTGCCTGTCCTCCCCAGTGCTTTGGGTTCCGACCTGTGACTTAGTTTGGGTGCTTATGTCCTCTTGCTGGGGGAGTGTGGGCAGTGCTGGGTACCTGAGCCTGAGTCTCCTGTGCCAGTCCAGCCAGAGAGAGGCTCCTTATACCAGCTGGACAACTGGGTGCCAGCAGCTGCTTGGATGTAGGGGTGAGAGATGTGGCAGCCTGTGACTCTCAGGGATCACTGGCAGGGTGCCTTTGAGGGCCTGGTTTTGTCTTTGCTCTTATGGTTTTAGGAACAAGTACTTCAAGCAAAACTTTTAAAAAGAGGGCTGTCTTCGCTGGTTTTCTGTTGTTACAACAAAATATCTGAGACCAGGAGACAAATAAAGAATGGAGGTTATTTGGCTTACAATTCTGGAGGCTGGTAAGTCTAAGAGCATGGTGGCAACTTTCTTAATGCATTGTGACGCAGTGGCAGACATTACCTGGTGAGACAGAGCAAGTGTATGTCAGCTTAGGTCTCTTCCTTTTCCTATAGAGTCACTAGTGCCATTCTGGGGGCCCCACCTCGATGACCTCCCAAAGACCCCACCTCCAGATACCATTTGGGAACATGCTGAGGCCACAGCAGGGCTGACGGGTACATGGGCCTCTCCAGGGGTCTGTGGCTCCCACACCAGCAGCTCGTCTTCTGGAGCCAGGGTGCAAGAGCATCAAAGTTGGGGCTGGACTTGGGGTAACTTGGTCCTTTTGCCCTAGTGCAGGACTGGGCTAGGCATGTAACTGGTGCTCGGTGAGCAGGTGTGACAGGAGTGAGCACCTCTCAGTATGAAAGGTGGCGTTGTCCTCTTAGGACTTGGCCAGGAAAATAATGTTCCTGCTGATTTTAACTCGGAACATGGTGGGAGGTGGTGATATGGGGCACACGCGCCCGAAGCCATTGGTGGGGTCCCCGTTCTCCTCCCAGGCATGCCTGTGGCATGCAGGGGACGGGGAACTTGTCTGCTGTCAGGGAAGGCTGGCTGGAGCTCGTGGGTCCAGGCGCCTGTGTTCCTCAGTGCTCTCGCCTGCTTCCGCGCCCCTCCCACCTCTGTGGGACCCCTGTTTTGGCTTCCCGCTGCAGTGCCTGATGGCCTGAGAGGCCCTGGCAAGGTGGCTTTCTTCAAGAACGTGGGTGAGGGTCTCTTCTCCACCATGTTGGAGTCCATCTGTTTGTAAAGGCAGTTACCTGCGTTTGATTCAGGAGCCCCTGACTTCATTTCCTGAGTGGCTCCAGCTCTGGATGCAGCAGCAGTTGCTCGGCCTGGCTCCAGGCAAACATCATCTACCCCCCTCTCCTCCCACCAACTTCGTGTGCCAGTGTCATGCAGCACCTGAACCTCTGCACCTTGCTTTGAGCTGCCGCCCTCTTGCTTGATGGTGACAGAGTCCTCCCTGGCACCATGAGTCCCCTCAGGCCCAGCAGCCAGTGACATTTCAGAGGGAGATCCAGTACTTCTCAAAGCCATTGGTTATGGCATGCCACTGAGCAGTCAGCCATGGGCTTGCTGTGCCCTTCCAGGCCCACTGCCATCTGGCTCCTGTTCTTCTTGGCCTCATTCCTGCTTCCTCTCCTGGGAACACCCCAGGGCCTTTGCACTCACTTCCCTTGGCCCTGGGTTTTTGTGTGACTCACTTTCTCCAAATCTCTGCTCAGTGCCACCTCTTCAGCAGGTTTTCCTGACTGCTGTGTAAACAGCACAGCCCTGCCCACCCCAGCAAACCCCTCTGGTTGTGTCCTTCTGCTCCATTTCTCTCCAGAGCATCCCTTGCCATCTGGCCTCTCATGTGGTACTTGCTCACTCTGTCCCCATGTCCCTGCTCACATATATGCCCCAGCAGGGCTGGCCATGGTCCTTGAGCCTGTGGAGACCTCATTGCCTTGCTCAGTGAGTACCTCGTAGTGGGTACTTGCCACGGGGTCACCTGTCCACACTTCCCTCCCTTCCTTGCAGTAGTCAAGTATGGTCCTCTCTCTGATTTTGTCTCTTTAAGGACAGTCACTAGTTAGTAGTATTGTAACTCAACAGTAAGAGCAAGCGTTTGCCCCTAAGCCAGGGACCTGCTTGCAGCTGTGGCTCTTGGTCTGCGTCTTCCATCCCCCCCTGGGTGTCTGCAGTGGTGCCAGAGCCCTGCTGTCCTCCCTAGCCTTTTCCCAGGGCTCGGCAGGGCTTTGCTGCTGCTCCCTCCCCTCCTGTTCTGTTCTCTGTGTTCTTCTTTCACTGGAGGGATCTGTGATGGTCATCAGCAGGAACGTTAGGGAAGTGGAACCCGTGGGCACAGTGACTCCACACTGCCACTGTCCACAGTGTCCTGTCTATTACAGTGTGTGCTTTCTTTTTCCACCTGTGTGCCACCTCCTAACCGGTTCTTACAGAGCCTCCAGTGTTATGGTTTAGATGTGAGGTGTCCCCCAAAAACTCACGTGTGAGGCAATGCAGGAAGGTTCAGAGGAGGAATGATTGGTTGGTAAGAGCCTTAACCCAATCAGTGAACATTGGTGAACATTAATCCCTGATGGATTAATTGAATGATGGGGTGTGGCTGGAGGAGATTGGAATTGGGGTGTGGCTTTGGGGTATATATTTTGTATCTGGAGAGTGGAGTCTTGCTCTCTGCTTCCTGATGATGTGAGCTGCTTCCCTCTGCCATACTCTCCACCATGATGTTCAGCCTCACCTTGAGCCCCGGGGAATGGAGCCGGCCTTCTGTGGACTAAGACCTCTGAAACCGTGAGCCTGCAAATAAACTTTCCTCCTTTGCAATCATGCTGGTTGGGTCATGTAGTTATAGCAGTGAAATAGCTGACTAAAACATCCAGACTCTGGAGGTATGCTGTCTGTGGTGGGTTCATCTGCAGCGCCATCTCTGGGGTCGGGAAGCAGCATGAGAACCTCAGGTAGACACACGGCTCCTCCTGACTTTATCCCACCACCAGTATCCTCTTTTGGGTGTCATTTTCACTGCCAGATGTGGCACTTGAACTTCAGGTAGCATCCCTCAGCTTAAACAGCCAGGCCGAGGATGCCTGGATGGAAGTGAAGTATTCCTTTTAACATCCAGGGTAGATCTTTAGTTTCATGGGAGACCCTCAAGGGTCTTTCAGATGCCTTGTTTCTATTGAGTGTTGGTTTTCAGTTTGCACTCTTAAAACCAAATGTTAAGAAAATGTTTATAAGATTTTAAGATGTATTTGATTTTATTTGTTCTAATAGTTACACATGACAGTAGAATGTACTTGGATACATCATTTATAAATAGAGTATAATTTCTCAATCTTCTGGTTGTACATGACCAGTCGTGCAGTCATATATGTATGTAGGGTACTAATGTCTGATTTGCTTTCCTATCCTTCCTTCCCCCATCATCCACCCTTCCCCTCTCTCTACTCCCTCTGTCTAATCTGGAAGAACAGAGTTATTTTAGATTAACTCCCCTTATTGTGAATTAGCATCTGCTTTTCAGAGAAAACAATTCAACCTTTGGTTTTTTGGGTTTGGCTTATTTTGCTTAGCATGGTGTTCTTCAGCTCCATCCATTTACCAGCAAATGCCATGATCTCATTCTTCTTTAAGGGTAATTAACGTTCTTTTGTGTATGCATACCACATTTTCTTCGTCCATTCATCTGTTGTAGGACACCTAGGTTGGTTCCATAGTTCAGCTATTGTGAGTTGAGCTGCTATTTTTTTATTCATTATTTTTATTTTTGGTTTCGAGGATTGAACCCAGGGGCACTTAAACACTGTGCCACATCTCCAGCCCTTTTTATTTTGGGACAAGTTCTTGCTAAGTTGCTGAGGCTGGCCTTGAATTTGGTGATCTTCTGCCTCAGTCTGGAGGGATTGCATGCTAGGATTACACTGCTTCGAAAGGGCAGTGTTAAAAGTCAATCATTTACATTTTTTCTCTTATATGTCTTTTGTTGGCTAGGATGTTAAATAATTGAGCAGTATGAGGCTGGTATGTATTTTCTGTGTGAGAGGGATAGGAAAAGACAGTGGAAAGAGGGGAAGAATTGCTGGGAATTCACTCCTCTTTGTTCTGTGCAGTGTTTTGCATTTGTAGTTTGGCTTCTCTTCTTCTTTGCTGGTGTTTGAGTTTGTGTCTGTCTCTCTACTCTGTAAACTGGGAGTCTCTTGTAGGCTGAGGCAGCAAATCACTTGTCCTTGTATTCCAGTGACCTGTGACATACGTGGAGCAGTCTCAGGAAATACCAGTGGAGTTAATGGAGCCTCCAGCTGTCAGTATAATTCTCTCCTGACTGCTCTTCAGCAGTTAGCAGTATTGCTGATTCACTAGTTGACACAGGTACCTTGTGTCAAGGGGGGTCAGGACATATGTTTTTATCTGCAGGTAACAGAAAACCAGATTCAAGGGCCTTTAAACAAATGGGTTTGTTTTTCCTCCCCCTGCGAGATGTCTGGAGGTAGGTAGCTGTTGGCACTGGCTCACTGCGTTAGTGATACCATCAAGAATCCAAGCTCCGAGTCGGCCTTCCGTTTACGTGAAGAAGGTCATCATCTTGTTGGGATGTGAAGGGCAGTCACCCTGGCCTCTGTCTTCTTATCAGGAAAACAGACTTTAGACCAGAGCTTGGAGTCGTGTGGCCTCTCTTAGCTTCAGGGGTTGTGGTGGTGATGATCATGATGCCGTGGTGAGGATGGTCATGTGGAGGGTGATGATGATGGTGGTAACAGTGATGGTCTTGGTGGGCTGGTGCTGGTGGTGGTGGTGGTGGTGATACTGTTATTGTTTACTCGGCATCAGGTGCTGTTCTAGGGGATTTCTGCATTTCGTTTCCCCTTCACCAGATTGGTACTGTTTTCAGGTTATCTTACTGACAGAGAATACACAGGCTAAATATTTTGTCTAAGGGTGTACAGCCAGTAAGTGTCAGGACTGGATTTGAACCAGGCTTCTGCCTTGGGGCACCTGCTGCCCCAATTTTAAGATTTGTGCACACTCCTGGGAAAGGTCTGTGAGTCTGAGCCAAGAGTGGCATCTCGTCCTTGCTAGAGAGCCTGTTTTGTGGCAGTGCCCTGCCTGTCCCCTGCTCTGCCTAGCCCCAGCCCTGCCCCTGGATCACTGAATGGTGCTTCTGGCCTTCCATCCGCTGGCTTCTGAGCCATTTACTTGCTACAGCTTCTCCTTCCTGCCTCTGCCATTTTTGCTGATAGAGCCTTGACTAGTGGTCTCTGTGCTTCTGCCACCTTGGGCAGGAACTGACAGCTCTCCAAAGGTTGTGGGAAGTAAAGTGGTGGTGGGGGCTAGGGAGGAGGGAACAGCCCGAGGAGGAGCCTGGAAGGGCCTGAACCTCAGTGGCTGTCTGCTTCCACTTTTGTCCCCTTGTGGGCCTTGTCTGAGGCCATTCTCTGTTCCAGGGGCTGGAGGGCCTGCTTGCTTATGGGACTTTTTTCTGGATGGTTTTGTGGATTACTCTGCTTTCCCAGCAAAGGCACTGGGGACCAGGGCCAACCAGATTTCCCTTGTCGCAGCTACCTTTTCATGCTGTCTGCTGGCTCCAGGAGGTTCAGAGAACTTAGGAAGGGAAGTGGAATATGTTTAAGATGCAAAGCAGGAAAGTGAAGGAAGAGAGGTCGGTGGGCTTTTATTCTGGATTTTGTTGCTCTGGGCCCTGTGTGGTCCTTGGAGGCCTGAAATAGTTATTTGTCATCCCTTCCCAGGAGGGACAAGTCACCATCAAGTGCATAGGCAGTGTGGAGCAGGTAAAGCCCAACCCTGGGCACCGTGGTGGTCTTCCAGCCTGGCCCCACTCTTGAGCTGCCCTGGTGATAGGGGCTTCATGGTGGTAAAAACAGACCTGGCCATTTGGGCCTATGGCCTGTGGTCACTGAAGGTCAGTGGACATTTAACTAACCAGCAAGAGCAGGTGTCGTGCCCCCAGGGGCGGGTGCCACTTACTGACTGGCTACCACCCAGATGGAAAGAAGGCTGCAGGAAACGGCACAGAGTCCTGTTGGCCCTGCACCACAGCAGCCTGTGGTGGCCTGTGGTGAATGTTGATGGAGCCCAGTGAATGCATGACTGGTTGCCTCGTGGCTGTCTGTGCTGTGTTACTTGACTTCCTCTCTCATAGGGCCTTACTGGTGATCATGGACCCTTGTGCCCTAGCTGAGGGCTTCTGCTGTCTGCAAGTGGGTGTCATGTTCTGTCTCTGATCACCAGTGGCCCAGAGCTATCTCACAGGGAGCTGTTTCTGAGGTGTTGTGTTTATGTTTCAGGATATTAAAAGGAAGAGTGCAGCTTTGTTTTTGTGTGATAAAACCCTGTTGCCTGCTGACACATTGGTTCTACCTGACCACAGCACTGTGCCTTCTGTGCAGGAATGAAGGCTGGTGTTGATAAAGGCCTTACTGCAAAAATGTTCGTTTGTTTGGCATTGACCTTATACCATAATTACCTGTGGTCCCTGTTTTTCAGATGAGGAAGCAGACCCAAGAGGCTGAGAAGCTGGCAGTTCACAAGGACCCTTTGGTTTCACCCAGGGTTCTTTATGTCACACTGCACTTTTTTTGATAGGGCATGAAGAGTTCATTTTTAGAAGTTTGATACAGGATGAAATTGTAGATTATTAAAATGAAAAAGCAGGAGGAATTTCTAATGATAGAAACGCAGGGGTGGGAGACAGGGCTGAGCCAGCGGCTGTTACCCCTGGATCTAATCCTGGAAGTTCAGATTCAAAGCAGGTGCCAAGAATGAAGAAGAGTCTGAGTTTGGTAAAGGAAGGTGAAGAATGTCACTTTTACTCTGAATTTGAGTGCAGTAGGGTCCCGTGAGGCTTTGGTGTTGGGTTTTGGACAACTTGAGATATTAATACAATTCTGGAGGTTCTTTGTCTTTGTCCTAGACTGTTCAAATTGGTCTTAGAGGGAAAAGTTCAAGTTCGTCTAAAATGTGTAAAACAGGATGTCATTGAGTTTTTGGTGAGAGTTTGCACGCTAGGTCCGTGTGCTTGTCTGCTGGGCTACAGGCTGGGTGCTGCACAGTCCACACTTCGCCCTCATGGCTTTGGGGGTGCGAAGTCCAGGGTCCAGGTACCAGCTGATGCTGTCTCTGGGAAGAAGTCCCCTTGCTTGTAGATGCCACTCTTTCCCGTGCCTCCACTTGGCCTTTCTTAAGCACAGGTGTGGCAGTGGGTGGGTGAGATTGCACACATGCATGCTGGGGTCCAGGTATGTTGGGCTCTGATGTCTGTTCTCGTAGGACCTAAAGCTGTCCTTTTTTATGGGCACACGTGAATGTTGAGGGATCTGATTCAGGAGATTAAACCCATTTTTAAACCTGAGGTGTCACCCATGTGTTTGTTTTAGCATCTGGAAGAGGAGTAACCGTACCATAGAGAAGTAAGAAGTCCTAACTTCCAGGCACCTGTAGCCCTGACTCTTAGCTTCTTGGGGGTCAGAGTAGTGTGGGAACATAAGCGTGGGCTTTGGGTGGGGCCGCAGTGAGCCTGGGCAGAGTGCCTGGGCAGGTGCCCGTAGTCAGGGCTTGGAGCCTCGACTCACCTCCAAAACGGAGCGCAGCCCTTGCTGCACCTTGCTTGGGAGGCCCTCACGGGGCTGGTCGACTGGGAGCCAGCACAGAGTGGTGGTGGCAGGGCAGCTGCACTGCATCCCACAGGATGCACCTTGTCACCCCTTTCTTGCGGTCAGTATGATGCCACAGCCTTCCCCTTGTTGCCAGTTTCATGATCGTCGTCTCTAATGGCTGTGCGATGTTCGAGATGGTCTTTAAAATTGTTATTAAATTGTTAATCTGTCTTAATCAACACTAATGTTTGTGCTTCATCCAGACCTAGACATGTTTTAGTGTCCAGAATTCGAAACAGAATCTCCAGTAGCAGCACTGTCTCTCCTTGGTATTCCGGAGGAGGTGGGGAGGAGGGCTGGAGCGCTGGGGATTCTTAGGGCTTGGCAGGGGGTCTGGGGACTGGGAGTGTTGATTTTTATTTTTTATTTATTAATTTTTAAATCAAAAAGCTGTATTTTAATGCAGAGAAAAGGAATTGGATAGTCCCTAAGAACTTACGCCATGACAGATCCCCTTTGCCCCTTTGCTGCTCAGCAGCAACCTGCTGTTGGTCTCTTCAGAAGCATTCTGCACATTTTCAAGTAAATAGTGTGGGTTTGTGTGAGTATGTTTCTCACCCTTCCCCGTTCTTTAAAAAACGCAAATGGAAGCATATCAGCATTATGTGCCCCTTTTCTCACTAAAAATTATAACCCTGATGCAGAAGAACCTGAGGCCAGGAGCCCACCAGCTGGACAGTGTCCTTCCTCCACCCACAGGTGTCAGATGGCATGGACCATCAAATGTTCAAGTAAGGTATTATTTTTAAAAAATGGAGGTGAAATTCAAATAGCACACAGTAAACCATTTTGGGGTCGACCCTGGAGTGCGCTTAGCACCTCTGCCCTTCCCAGCACCTGTGCTATCTCAGATGGCCTTCCAGCAGCGGCGGTGGCAGAAGTGCAGCCCCTGGGAGAGGTTTTTATAATTACATAATTTTATAATTACATAATTGGGGCTTTTTATTTTTACCATCAGATGGACAACGACCCCTTCTCGTGACTCTCTGGGTGCCCCTCTTCAGGCACACGCTCTCCAGTTGAGGATCCAGTTACCTCAGGTCTGCTTTTCGCCCTCACGTGGGTACTAGGGGCAGCCGAGATACCTGGGACCTGTGCCACTGTCTTCCAGGAGGCTGCATACCTTGTGAGCAGCATGTCACGGGCAGTGGAATGGCGTGGTCCTCCGGGTTGCAGGGGGCGGAGCTTCTGTACCGGACACAGATTTCTGGAGCACCAGCACTGAGCCTGGTGCCATCCAAATCCAGTGAGCACGGAACTGTCAGAGGCAGGAGCCGCACTTCATGTTTGGGGACGTGGAGTGGCGCTGGACCCCAGCTCTCCCCCGCGGTGCTCCCAGGCTGCTCTCTCAGGCTGCCTCCTGCAGGGGTTCAAGTCTTAGAGGTTGGGTGTGCCAGCATTCTGGGAGAGTTTGTTCTCTTGTTTTCACACTGTCCAAGGCTCTTATCATGGAGGAGTGACACCACCCAGTACGTCCTTTTCAGTATTAGTAAAATGGAAGTTGAGAATAGGGTTGGTCTGCTGTTGATGACTCTGAGGGACCGAGAGGTGAGGGGTCCCCTCCTCACAGGACCACTCAGTCTCATGGTGAAAGCAGGGTCCTTCCTGAGCCTCCCTCTGACTATGGCACCCCATGTCAGGGACATGGACGATGCTCTGACTGCCAGGAGCCAAGGCCTGTGCATGAGGCAAGCCACACAGGTCAAAACAGTGTGGTTCATGTGACAACTGCACACTTAGAATCTTTTTCTATACCAGAGTATTAAATAAGCCCTTGGGAGTCAGATGATTTCTTTGGGGGAAAAGAGATTTTTCATGGGATATTGTGACATCCAGTTTTTTGGTCCTGTTTGTAGCACACTAGTAGTTTAGAAAGTTTGTGATGTGGAGGGAGAAAGTGTTCTGTGTCAGATGCCTCCAGGTGTAGCCCCTGCCCTTGGGACGCTTGCTGACTTCAGCTGGCGCCTGCAGTGTGCAGTGTGACCCAGCCTATCTTCTCCCTGGGCGTCTTACTTTGTCCTGTGTTTTGTCCAGGTTAATGCCTGTCATGTGAGAGCTGGCCCTGCATGCGCTTGCAGGTATTTGCTGGGTGAAGGCCGACCTGCCCTGTGGTGTGTCTCAGATGCTGGGCACACCTGGCCCTCCCCTTGCCCTCTGCCTCCTCCTTAGTGTGTGCACCGTGGCTGAACCCTGGAGCACCTTGGTGGTCCTGTGTCAGCCAAGGGCCAGCCCTCAAGGAGGGAAGCCTGGTGGGTGGATATGCTGGTACCCGCTGCTGTGGTGTGACTTCAGCTAGCCTTGCTGTGTCAGGGTACAGTCACTTGACTGTATCAGGACAGAACTCACTGCCAGGCATTCTGGGTCCAGGGTGGCAGTCTGACCTCAGGCCCCGGGTGGGTGGAGAGTGGATATCTGATGTTCACGAACTGTTTTGTCCAGGTGCCAGCATCAGGTGGTGGTTGGCCTGTCATTGAGCTGGTGAGGAAGGCTGATTGGAGGAGTGGAGGAGCTGTCCACAATAGAGTCTGAGGTCCATGCACCAGGCAGAGGGACATGGGGGCAGGACAGCAGGGTTCACCCCTCCCTTTGGTCATCCTTCAGCAGGAAGGGTGTGTGCCCAGCACCCTGCCCTGTGCTGCAGAGTGACATGCATGTGGGTATGCTATGTGGACTACTGAGGACTCACCCTTGTGGGTGCCTCTTAGGTGTGATTCCCACAGCTGGAGTCAGGGCAGGGCCATCCTGGATGGGGGGACAGCCCAGGTGGAGGGTGGGGGTGGGCAGAAATAACAGAGAGCAGGAGGAGGCAGAGGCCCTGCAGCACCCAGGAGCATGGGTGGCCCAGCATGCACAGTGCCCAGGATTTTCCTCCAGGGGCATGGAAGATCAGGGATAGTTTCAGGTCACTAGGCTGGTAGGACCAGTGCTCGACACCAGCCAGTCCAAGCTGGTCTTTGATCTGCTGCCCTTCAGAAGTTGTGGCTCTGCACAGAGGGCAGGGTGGCAAAGCAGAGAACGCCGCTGGGCGATGTCTGTTGGGTTATGTGCAGACGTGGAGCCATGGAGCAGTCCCTGGAGATGGGGAGGAGTTGCTGAACCCTGGCACAGGCCTGCCTCTACAGGCCTCAGGCCTTCTTGCCATCCCTGGCCTTGGTTTCCTTGTCATTCAAATGTAAGGATTGGTGCAGGTGGTGGAGGAGGTCTGAAAGTCTCCAGCATTTGAGTTTTGTTCTGCAGGTAGTTGGGAGCATGGAATGATCAGAACAGTGCTTTGGGGAGGTTAATCGGGCTTCTGTTCCTTTGTGATAATCCTACTGTAGGGCTGAAAGTGACAGTGTGTGGGTGACACCTTGAAGTTCAGTGGAAGTGAATTAGCTGTGCTCTGAACTGTAGCTGTTTGGAACTGCCTCTTGCCATTTCTGGGTCTGGTGGAAACTTGGGCTTCCCTGCTGCTGCTCCTCCTGCCTGCTCTCTCCCTGGCACTGGCCTTTTCTTCTTTGCACACCCTGTGGTCACAGCAGGCTCCAGGATAATGAGGCTGTTTAGCGCTGGCTTGTGGTGGAGAATAGGCACAGGAGCTTTGTGGGAATCATGAGGATCACAAGCAGCCAAGCAGGACGCTGGCATTCAGAACGCGCAGGCCCTGTGGTGTGCAGGTGCTTGCTGCTGAGGGGGCTGCTTGGCTTCCACACTGGCCTGCAGGCCAGCTCCTGCTGCTTGGAGCTGCGCACTTACTGCCTTTCTGGTGGCAGCGTGGCCTTGTCTGATTCTTTGGGGCCACTGAGAAAAGGGTTTTCTAGTGATGTTGACGTGAGGAATTTGCAGAGGGTTTTAATTAACTAAGGGGGATTGTAGTTAAAGGTGTGCCCAGGGAACTCCGACTCTGGGATGGCTTTGTTGAACTTTGTGTTACCATAATACTTGTCAAATTAGGAACTACCATTCAAAGTGTGTGAAAATACTTTCTAATTCTTGTAAACCTGCATTTGCCTGTTGGACTCAATCCCAGTGTCCTCTTGTGCTTCAGTCTCCCCAGCCATTCCCACTTCTTCTGGCCCTTACCAGGCTGCAGCTCCCCTGGCCTGTGGGGTCCCTCTTGTTGATACTCTGTTGTGTCCAGGTGTCTGTGTGGTGCTGCACGGGGCTGCCCCTGCTGGATGGTCACCATTCACCCCCCGGTGGCTCCAGAGGCCTTCCTGAATGAGGACATGTGCTTGTTCCTTTAATGACTTTCTAGGTCGGACCATTAAATCTGCATCAAAGCACACTCTTCTTTCCCATTTTTTCATGGTTATTTGCTCCGGAAAGTGTCTGTTGAATTAGTTAGATGTGAACTTCCTTGTGTGTGTCATTTCTATCAGGAGTCATTAGAACTTCTAGGTTTGGATCTTCTGTGCCTGAAAATGCCGCCTTATTTGCCCAAACCAAATACTAGACAGTAACACCTATTTAGCAGAGTCTTTTTTAGTCTTGAGTATGCAGCATTTGATTTACAGTTAGTTTTAGTGAGATTTTAAATTTGCTTTGGTCAGTGTGACTGACTGACTTTTTTGAGAGAGAGAAATCTTATTTTCATTTTAACTTTTCTTGACTCCTCCATTTTTCTGGAAGAAAAACTTATTAATGGTGGACCTTATTTCTGATTATTTTAGTGACTCACGTTCTGCAGTGAGCTGCCGTGAGGCTAGGCACAGGGTTGCAGAGCTTCTGCTGGAACAGGAAGGCAGACCTGTCGCGGGGGGTTACATCGGAGAGCGCTTAGGTGTGTGTGTCAGAATCTGGGAGGTTCTTGGCCTTGGCTGGGGCTGGGCTCACCCAGCACGTGTGAAGGGAGTGCCGTGCCTGGATTGTCACATCTGTGTCATGCCTGCAGGGACCCAGCTTGAGCCTCCACCTTGGTCTGGGTTGAGCTTCACCCTGACCCAGCTTGAGCTTCCACCTTGATCTGGGTTGAGCTGAGCTTCCCTTGACCTAGGTTGAGTTTCACCCTGACCTACATGGAGCCTCTACCTTGATCTGGGTTGAGCTACCACCAGGACTCTCGCGGGGCACTGCCAGGAAGGGCTCCTCACAGACAAGACGAGAACTAGGAGTGTAGGGAGTGGTGGGGCCTATGCCCCTGCCAGCGGCTTGAACACTCTGTGACTGTCCCGTGCCCAGCTTGTGCCCTCTCATTGAGGTCTGGTGTGTTGGGAGCGCGAGCTTCGCCTGTGGCATATTTACATTGGTTCATTGTGGCTGCTTTTGTTCTGTTCTTTATTTTTGTAGTGTGGTGGGATCTGGCTCTGTTTACCCAGGCCGACCCTGGATTCCTGGGTGTGAGAGATCCTTCTGCCTCAGCTTCCTAAGTACTGGGTTTGTCTTTGCTATTCTTAGACTTAATTGAAATGATCAATGGTCAAAGTTTGAAATTTAGCAATACGGAGAGCGGTAAGAAGAAAACAGCAGCACCTAATGTCCTCAGTGCCACCAGGCAGCGTTGCTGCGTCTTGGTGCGTTTTCTGTCCTGTCTCACAGCACCCTGTGAGGCAGACAGTTTTTATCTTTGCCTGACAGATGGGAAACTGAGGAGGTAAAATCACTCCAAGATCTCCCCACGAGGGTGATGAAAAACCATGACTCGGACAGACTAGAGTGTCCGAAGGCTACTGGGCACACGCTGCCTGGCGTCCCTGCTGTGGTCTAGAGGAAAGTGGACAGTGCTGGGCATTGGCACGTGGCTCCCTGAGGCCTTTAGAGGGTGAGTGCATCTCCTCTCGTGTGTGTGCTTGGGCTCAAGCAGCGTGTCTAACGACATTTGGCCTTTTTTTTTTACTTTTATAAATAATGACTTGTCCCATGGCACTGATTTCTTTGAAAACCTGATTTGCAGTATTCTTTAAAATGCTGTCATTTCTTTCATTTGCTCTTGGAGGAAACATTTCTTAGGCTCTTCTGTTAATTCGTGCACGTAGGTTGTTGCCATTTCTGTTTGTGCTTTCTGTTTGGTGTGATTACTACCCTGTGAGGCACGTCCCTGGAACAGCCCTGGGGCGGCCTTCTGTCTTTCTTCATGTGAGGCCCTGAGCAAGGGTTTTGGTGCTAATGGAGGCAGTTGTTGGCCACTTGTTGCTAATGGAGGCAGTTTGTGTCCTCTTGCTGGGCCTGCAGCTCCCTCGTGGGCTGTGTCGTTTGATAGCAGCTGTTGACCTGTTGTCTGCGCCCTCTCCTTTCACCCACATCAGTGCGTGGGAGCTGAAGTGCCCCTGGGCATGGGCTGATTCATCTGTGCCCCCTGCTGCTCTTTGGCTCAGAGCACGCTCTCCTGCTTGCCTTGTGTGTTGTCTGCCAGTGTGTTTCTGCACGAGATTTTCTAGATTCCTAAACAGTTTGTGGGCAGTGTTAACAAGATTGCAACCATTTCTTATTCTGATTGATATATTCACTCTTTCACTAATTATTTCAGCCATTTGCTCATTGACTCATTCGTTCATTTATCTGGAAAACATTTCTTAGACATCTGTGCTGGTGCTGGGTGCTGAGGTAGAGAGATGTGTTTCCTGGTCACACTCCTGGCCTGGAGGAGTTGACCACCCTGAGAAGTGAGGCAGACTGCAGGATTCCAGTCCTGTGGAAGGTGGGGGAAGGGAGGCGTGGATTCTCTGGAGCTCAATGGGTGGGGCTTCAGGTTGGGGGCCCAGCGGGAGGAGCATGTATGCATGTGTTGGCATCGTGGCTGCAGTGCACACTGCGCCTCTGCGCACACCTGTGAGAGCTGGAGCTGGTTCGCTGGAGCTGGGGGAGGCCTGTGGGCAGGGAGCAGTTTGGACGTCATCCTGCGGGTGGTGGCATTTACCTGTGGACAGTTCTTTAAAAATGCCTCGCTCTCTGGCTGAAGGCCAAGGTCTGGGTGGTCCCGCCCACCTCTCTGGCACCTCTCCTGCGACTCCCCTGGTGGGCTCTTAGCACCTTGTGTTCCTGCAACACCAAGCGACCATCCCTGTGTCCTGTGTCTGTGCTTTGCTTTGTTCTGTTCTGACTCTCCGGCTGGCTCACTCCCCCTCCTCCTCTAGGGGGCCCTGGGAGCTCTTCCTCTGCCCTTGGGAGGGACTGGGCCTGCTTGCTGATTATTTGATGAACTGACAATAAACTGTACCTTGAGTCAATTTTTCCTTTACCTCAATCAAAAATGCAATTTAAGAAATCCACTACTATTCCTTTAGCACAGAACGAGCTGTTTTCTAGTGTGATCAGGACTTCTGTGGAGGACTTGCAGGAGAAGCAGCCCTGATGAGTGACCCAAGAAGGGCCTCAGGCCAGCAGCGCTAGGTGTTAACAGGCCTGTTGTGTGCTGGTCGCTTGACTGTGGGCAGCACCGTGACTGGGCAGGAGTTGGTGCTTGGTCTAAGGAGCCTGCAGGTGTGTTAGCCAGGGGTGGGTGATGGGGAGTCGCAATTCCTACAGGAGTCCCCATGCCAGTGACCTCCATTCTGGGTTGAAAGTCACCAGGAAAGTCACCAGGACCATGTAGACTGGTGTGGGAAGCCGACAGCAGGGGCCAAAGTTGACACCTACTGGCAGACTGCCTTGGGGCAAGGATTCAAGCAGGGCTTGGAAGCCCTGAGTGCCAGCAGTCTGCCATGTTCTCTGTGGGCATTTCTGTCCTGCTCTCCTGCTCTCTCCGAGCTTGTGGCTTGGTTCAGTCAACTTGCAGCACCTCTGGAGGCCCGGGTGCCTCTCCAGGGGCTGGGAGAGCAGCAGTGACTGGGGCCAGCGGGTGCCTAGAGAGCTCCAGCCCGGAGGCCTGAGCTCCAGCACTCACGCCTGCCCCCTAGCCGTCAGTCCCCAGGAGAATGAACGGCTGGCTGGGTGCAGTGCAAGAAGCAGGAAGAGTGAGTTTAGATGTATTTATTTATTAATTCAATCTGTGAAATATGAACACAATACATGGTTTAATCTATATTCCGTGTAGACACTGTTCCTGAGTAACTCACACTCACCTTTGGTACCGAGTCTGTGCAGTGTGCAGTGTGCAGTGTGTGTTGCAGATGGCACGTGTCCGCTGGCTGCCTTGCAGGTGCTGTAGCACTGTGGCCTGTGGCTCCCATGGCGGACCTCCAAGGAGATGAGGGGGTCCTTCTCACAAAGTGGCGTTTAAGCTTTGATCTGAAAAATCAAAGAAGGTGTCAGCATGGGTAGCTTGGGCAGAGCTTTGGGTTGGGGAGCTGTGGGGAGCTTGACCTGCTGATGGTACCCTGCTGGTATGGAAAGCTGGTGGCAGGTGGTAAGCAGGATGACCTGATGGGATTGGTGCAGAACCCCCGACTAGGTAGACTGAGGTCCAGGTCTGGGCTGTAGTGTGGGATCATGGAAGCGTGGGGTTAATTGAGGTATATTTTAAAGCTACAGAGAGAGGACTTTGATGACTGGGAGTGAGAGTCTAGGGTGACAGGGCCCTCAAGGGTGGCTATCAGTTTGCCTCTGAGCATCTAGGGGCTAGGGGAGCATCTGCTGAGATGGGGTTCTTGAGAAGAAGCAGATTTGGGGAGCAAAGATAACTGGATGGGGGCATGTAAAGCTTGAGGTGCCAGTGGGCCTTCTGAGGTCTGAGGGAGCCGGCAGGGGGACATGGCAGTGGGCTGTGGTGAGGGGAGATGTCCAGTGGATGCCGCCGTCTCGTAGCACGTCCCCGATGGCGAGTCTCTACCTTGTGCAGACCTCCTTTGGTTGGCACATTTTTCGTGCTACAAAAAAAGGTGCCTTTGTTTTTCCTAAAATGAGGCATTTGTAGCTGGGCGCAGTGGTGCACGTCTGTAATCTAGTTACTCAGGAGGCTGAGGCCAGAGAATCACAGGTTCAAGGCCGGACTGGGTGACTTAGCAAGATCCTGTCTCAAAATAAAAGTGAAAAAGGGGCTGAGGTGTAGCTCAATGTGCAAGGCCCTGGGAGTACTGCATTTGTGTGTGCACTGGCCTTGTTAAAAGTTTTGGGGCTTCTTGGGGGGTGATGTAACAGTTATGAAATAGTCTGCGGTTAACTGCTAAACATTCCTGTTAAAACCAGAGACATTCCCATTAGCCCCAGGTTTTCCCACAACCTCTTCTCTCTAGGTCTCACCATACCCATCTCTTGGTGGGAGTTCACTGGAGCCTAGCTCCTCCTCCTTGACTTACTCAGAGCAGATTGGTCCCTGCCTCAGACCCACGCCATTCCTGTGAAGCTGGGAGTGACTCAGAGGACCATAGTATCATCCCCGTCCCTCTGGATGCTGGGCATCAGACAGAAGCGTGGAAAGCTGTGCTCCTGCCGTTGATGTGGACATGTCAGCCCTCCCTGCTGCAGGCAACGCAGCGAGTCCTTGCAAACAAGATGGCCTCTTGTGTTCAGTATGTGATAGGAAACAACATGTTGAACAGAGGTCTGTCCAGGCTCTGAGGTGCTGGGTGTTCTGTCTTCTCAGTAGTAAACCCTGGCTCTCCCACGGTTGAGCACGCCTTTGCCCATAGCTGTCTGATCACCATGTGGGTGCATCACTTGGACATCATAGCCATCTGCTCCCCTGTTGCTACACATTTGCATTTTTCCCAGGTTCCCCACTAGAAGCCACCTTACACATCCTTGTGTTCACACCTTTGCTCTCATCTCTAGTTATCTTCTTGGATAATTACTAGAAATACAATTATCACTTCAAAAGAGAGCCTATTTTTAAAGACTTGATCAAGCCCTCCCCCTCCTCCCATATTATGGACCACTCTGTATTTCTACTGTCTGTTTTCTGGGCTAATTTTTGTCTGATATTGTCTGTTTCATCCACATATATCTGTAAGAGGGTTTTTCCTGGTAAGAACCCAGCAAGGCTCCTACCATGCAGTTGAGGCATGAGCACCTGGACACCTGATGAATGCTCTGCCAGGTGGACACCTGGGTCTGGGGAGAGCAGACCTGAGCATAGACCTCTGTCTGCACCTGATGTGTGCCTGTGTGGCTCAGAGCACTTGGCCTTCAGTCCTTACAAGGATCCTGGAAGTAGGTGTCATCATGACCATTATACAGATGAGAAAATGAGACTCAGCAATTTGTTGTCCAAGGTCACAGAGTGCCTGAGTCACAGAATCAGGACTTGAACCACAGGATGGCACAGAGCCCTCTCTCTTTGGCACTGTGTGATTTCAAGAGAGTGTCACCCCCCTTGTTACCCCTTTGTCCCAGAGAACCTTATGCTGTTCTTCCTGCTTCTCCTTTGGCTGCTTCTCTACTTCCCACCATGTTGAAACAAGGCTGCTGTCCTCTTTCTTGGTTTGGTCTGTGCTTCTGCAGCACTCCATGGCCCAGCCTTGTTCCTGGCTTATGCTGCTCCATTTAAGAGAGAGGCAACTGAGGAACACACCTGCGCGTAAGCGCTTGGCCTGAGGTGCGCTGATGCTCAGCCGCCCTTCCTGGGGTGAATGGGTTGGTGTGGGTCCTGGCTCTGCCATCCTAGTGTTCTGGCCTTCTGTAGGTTTTGTTTTCTGTGCTGGGGAATGACAGGTACCTTGCAGACTTGCTGGGAAGCTTCAGTGAGACAAGTGCTGTATTATCTTTGTTCTCAAAATGGTGGAAACAGCACTCATTGATTATAAGGTGTATATTTTGCTTTTAGAAAAATTAAAATGGCAGTGACATTTTGGAGTAGAAGGAGTAGAAGCAATTTGATAATAAAGTGTAGGGGTTCACAGGGATGGCTCAGCTCCTGGTTGCCTGCTTGACTTATTTCTCTAGCATGCTGGATGTTCCATGGAGTTATTAAAATACCAAACCACTCTGGAACAAAACTAGTCACTGGAGTTGAAGGTTCTGTCCCAAGGGGCTTTCTTAGATTTAGATCTGTGGAATCTTCCTTAGATCATTATCTTCCTTGGTTTCTCCTGCGTAAGTGTTGAGCAGTTTCTAAGTTAGGAACCTCTGCCCTGTGGGCTCATCCTGGTGCTCTGGCCATGTTGGAGAGGCATGACCAGTCCCCAGGTCTGTGGTGCTGGGCTTTCCTTGGCATCAGCTTGTTATGATGCTTCTGAGGGAGGCTGCCCTGACGGTTACTCTTCACTGAGAACCTGTGGCAGGTGCATGACAGTCACAGGTGCTGTCGTCTCTAATCCTGGTGGCTGCCCTTTATGGTCAGCAGGGAGGCTACATAAACCATTACGGAGCTGCACAGCTGTGGATGGCAGACCAGGGCGTGATCCTACATCTGCTAATTCCAGAGTATAACTCAAGGCCACCATGTCTAAGACAATGCCTAACTTGTGGTTAGCCCTCAGTTATTGAATGAATGAATAAGTGAAAATGTAAATCCAGGTTCAGCCTCTATGTTTTTGGAAAGGCAGATTAGCACACTGTAAAATCTGTGTTTCTTCCTTTGCCAGAAAACCATTACCAGAGACTCTTTCCTCTGTCAGGGTGTAGAGTTGATTGACATGGTTCTTTGTGCCTGGAGAGCAAATTATGTTAAAATGTTCTTTGCGATCTATTTTTAAGATGCATAGTTCAGTGGCACTATTCAGTTATCATCTGTGTCCTGTGATGTTTCTGATGTATGGGTATTGTCACTCTGGTGCCTGTGGGAGCACCCAGGTCCCAGTGACCTTTCCCTGTTTAGGCTGGGCTTCTCACTCAGGAAGCTGGAAAGATCCGCCTTCTTGCCTCACTTGCTGGGCACTCCATTCACCAGGAGCCACACCCTGGTGGTGCTGTGACTGGGGCTGGTAGTGCTGACTGAGTCATGGCATACTTGGTCCCTCTGTAGCTGGTATATGACTCAGGACAGAAGAGTAAAGTCTTACGCCCCTTAGAGGTGTTGGCTTCTTACAGTTGGTGTAGATTGTGTGTGTAAATGTGACTTTGCCTCACCAGAATTGCCCATCCTGAAGACTTTTCTTTTGTTACCAGGGATTGAACTCAGGGGCACTCGGCCACTGAGCCACATCCCCAGCCCTATTTTGTATTTTATTTAGAGACAGGGTCTCATGAGTTGCTTAGTGTCTCACTTTTGCTGAGGCTGGCTTTGAACTCACAATCCTCCTGCCTCAGCCTCCTGAGCCACTGGGATTACAGGTGTGTGCCACTGTACCTGGCTCCTGAAGACATTTGGAATTCTCCTGTCTCTTTTCTCACGGACCCACATTTTAAATGTGTGTACACCAATGGCATTTTGTAAGTGAGAGTTGTTTCGAATTAAAGAAAGGCCTGGCTGCCGACACCTGAGCAGCACAGTGAGGGCTTGCACCGGTGACGTTGCTGCCTTTTCTCCCTGCGGGCACTGGTCAGCTTGGTCAGCCTGTGCTGCCTGCAGTGTGGGTGGGTTTCTGAGCATGACCAGAGTGGCTGCTTTCTCAGAGAGCCTGGATGCAGGGCCTCGGTGCCCAGGATGACAGGCCACGTTCTGCTGGGGAGCGCCCAAGGCATCATGTAGGGTATCTGTCTGTAGGGAGGGTCAGACTAGATCATGTCAACAGTTCAGAGTGCCCTGCAGTTCTTGTGCAATTTGGGTAGGGTAGGCTGTCAATTTCTGCCCCCCCAGAACCCCCTTCCATGGTGGCAGGCCCTGCCTGCCCAGTGTCTTTGCCCTGGAAGAGGTCTCTGCACTCTGTGGTTTTCACTTCTAAGGGACTTCGTGGTCTGCTTGCTGAATAGCAGCCCCTAGGCCAGTGGCCCTCTGAGCTCCCTGTGCCCTTGTCACTTGGCGCATGGCCTTGCCATGGCAGTGCTCCAGGTATGTCTGTCTTTCGTGTTGGAGAGAATGCTGGAGATGGGACGCCTTTGTTTAGCATGGCTTCTCCCCATGGACTAATACGATATGATAAAATTAAAAAAAAATGGAAGCTTTGCACCCCAGGAAGAACGACACAGGAATGAAAGATTAAGAAGGCAAGAGGCCTCTAATTGGCCCGTTGTCCTCCTAGTCATTTGTGTTCTGGTTTTAAGCATCCCTGTTTTAAGAACTACCTGGGCCATTGTGACAGTTGTATGTTTCACCTGCACTTCACTCTCTGTCCCATGGTTTCCCCTCTATTCACATTCCTGCCATCTCTGGCATGGTCTTCAGAATGGATGTTTTTTCTCTTCCTGCCATTGCCCCTAGGGATCTTGTCACAACACCAGTCTATTTAAATTACCTCTGCTGAAGTGCCTTGATAGGCTCTTCTGAGTCAGAGTGAAGTTCAGACTCCTTAGCCTGGGACAGGAGGCTTATACTTCTTGCTCTCCGGCCTTCACCCACCCTCTTGCTCACTTTGGGCTGCTCCCTGCCACTCAGCTGTGCTGTGGCAAGGTGGGCTCATCTCTACTCTTTGAATGATCTGAACATGCATGTGGGCTGAGTGCACCTCTCCTCCACGTCAGGGACTGTTCTTCATGTCTTATTCCTCTTTGAAGCAACCTGTGTGGTGGGTGTTACTGTCTGCACTTCAGATGAGGAGCTGGAGGCCCTGATGTGGTAAGCAAAGTCCCTAAGGTCATGTGCCCACCAAGGTCACAGGGCCAGGATTAGAGGCCAACCAGTCTGGCCTGGGGTTCCTGCCCTTGTATAGTATCTCCATGCCCCAGTCTCCTTGTTTCAGCCGATGCCACCTGGGTTCCCTGCCTTGTCCCCTTGGCACCTTCTCTTCCTGGCCTTTATTTAATTCATTAATTTAAATTTCACTCTTCTCTCCATCTTGGCAAAATTGTGCTGTCATCTAACAAATTGTCTGATTACTTGTGTTCTAGACTGTGAGCCCCTGAGGACAGGGTGCATCTTGTTGTCTTCACGTTCCAGTCGGTGACACATGATGAGGAGGTACTTAGCAAACTTGGGGACATTTGGAGTTCTTGAAAAAACATGTCTTGAAGCTCACCTGCCTTGGTGGCCTGGCGAGCCAATTTTGCAGAAGGTCCTGTCACAGCTTCTCTCTTGCTGTGCTCCGTGAAGCCATCTCTGATTTTGCTGCTGCTGAGAGACAAACCTCTTCTAACAGACTTACCAGCATGAAGAGGATTCATCTACTTAATATTGCTGCCAAATTAATACTGCATCTGGAAGCCACGAGAAAGGCCCAGTTAAGAGAATCTTACTGCATAATTTATGAAAGACTGAGTCATAAAATAAGCATTTCTGATGGCCTGCTTGCCCAAGGTAGGGACAGTAATGTGGCCATTACTCACCTACAGGCAATGGTGCCTGTGCGCCAGAAGGCCTCTGGCTCATATCCTCTTCAGTGGATTCCTGATGCTCTCTCTAGCCTCTCTTTCCAAAATTGGCTCTCTTCCTGCTTGGGGACTAGAGCTTGGAAGTTTAGTGCTATGTGAAGTGATTTTATGAAAACTGAGTGTGTCAGTATTTCTTTCTGCCCCTCCCTCCCTCCCTCTTTTTTTTCAGCACCGGAGATGGAACGTATCAGGGAAGCTCTACCACTGAGCTATACCCCCTCATCCTTTCTATTTTTAATTTTGAGACAGTGTCTCACTAAGTAGTCCTGGCTGGCCTTGAACTTGGGATCTTCCTACCTCATCCTCCCGAGTAGCTGGGATTATAGGTGTGTGCCACTGTGCCCTGCTGAGTGTTGGTATTTCTAAACAGTGGAAGTCTTAAAAAACACCCCAACAGATTCAGAGCCAACTCAGGCCTAGGCACCATGAAAGGAGCAGCAGGTACCAAGGAAAATAAGGCAGGCCTCCATTGCAGTTGACTGCTTATCTGCTAGTGTGCAGGCAGGCCTGTGAGGAGGATCTGAAGCAGAGGTGGTCTTCAGAGCTGATGGTGCAGGAGGGCTGCATGGGCATTTCAGGTGTCGGGTGCAGCTTGCCAGTCAGGAACACTCGCGGGTCCTGGTGTGTGGCTGGGGGCAGGCCAGCATGGTGGGAGGCCTCTTTATGAGAGTCCTTGATTGCCAGCCCCAAGAGTTGGCCCTTATTGCTTATCACATGGACTTTCTTTCTCTACCTAGCTGCATCCCATTTGGTCCATGAGCCTCAGTGGGGGCAGGGCCCTTTCTCCATACATGACCTTGTGGTCACTGCAGGTTCACTAACGACGCTGTTATCCTTAAGGGCTGGAAGTAAGGATGTGGTAGGCTGTGGGGGTGCTGTGGCCCTGCTCTGGGCCTTGGGCAGCTCTGTGCATCACCTCTACAGGCCCTCGTTGGGAGGTGCAGCCTGTCTGGGTCTGTTCTCATGGCAGAGGGCAGAAGCAAGGCACTGGTGGAGCCACCCTGTGCCTCTCAAAGCGTTGCCAGGACACTGTGTCTGCCATATCCATTCACATCCCTCTGGCCAGCTGATGGCCCCTGACCAAGACCAGCATCACTGGACAGGAGTGCATAATCCCTTTGTAGTGAAGTGCATCCTCAGTAACAAGTATCTTGCTTACCACCCAGCATAGGGCTGTAATCAGGAAGTGGTGATTTTTTAAAAGTTCATTCTGGTGGAGTAGAAAAGGTAGAGTTTTCTGGAAAGGTGAGCTAGGCAGGAAGTGCTGAGGGCCTAGCTATGGTGGAGTGGCCTGAGTGGAAAGGCTTTGAGGGGTCTCTCAGTAGGGTGGAGTCAGCAGAATTTGGCAGCTGTGATGTGGCAGAGCTCCAGGGTCTGTAGTGAGCCCATGCTGTTGGGTTTGGCATCAGGGTAGTTGGCAGTGACCTCCTCTTGAGAAGAGGCCATGAAGGAGGAACAGATTGGGCAGGCCCAAGGCATTCAGTGTTGGACGTGGGTTTGTGATGCCATGATGGCTGATGGGAAGATGGTCCAGCGGGCATGCGAGTGGGAAGGAGCAGCAAGGACTTATAGAGCTCTGCTCACACTTGATGGGAGGCAGGTCCCTGGTGTTGAGGGTCTGTGTGTTTCCAGCATTGCTCCAGGGACTCATCTGGTTAATGGCAGCTGTCCAGAAAGAATTCTTTTGCCACTATGTTGCTTAATAGTTGAGAGAATTAAGGCTTGGGGAGGTCAGGGAACTTGCCCAAGGTCATCTGGCAAATGAACTGTGCCTGCAATTAAACTTCTGGGCCTGGAGATCAGAGCGTGTGCCTTCCCCGTGTGTGGTATTCCTTCTCTGTTAAGACCACTCCTAGTGTCCTTTGGTTCAAAGATCGTATCTACTATATAATGAAATCTTGTTTTATGCAGCTTTTCAAGAGAGTTCACACCCATGGTCTGATTGAAAAAGTAATTAGTATTCATATTAGAGCTTACCAAACAATTCCCTGGTATTTGAGCACCAGCAGAGGGACAAAGCAGTGCTGTCTGTGATCTTTGATTTACAGCTCCCTGTGCCCAACGGGCTCTGGGCAGAAGGCTATAAATAAAATTAAAATAAATGGAAACAATGCACCTATAAATTGTGTTGCAGGAACCTCCAATTGCCTTTTAGAGGAAATCCCCAATAAAATGCTGTTTGGCAATCCATTTGAAAGAGCAGGGGCAGTGGATCATTGTGGCAGAGTCAGCAAAGTGAAGGACAAGCTGCCATGCTGGAATATTGTAAACAGGGAAATTAGCTGATTCCACGGAGCACGCTGTCTGGTGTTAGCTGTGTTGGAAGGTCTTTTCTCATCATCTATTACTATTATGGTGTCTTTTCTGTGGGATAAAGATTATCAGTTAAAGCTGCTTGAGTTTTGGGGAGGCAAATCGGTATTTGTCATTCCCTTGGTTTCATGTTGTGGAAGATGGTAAAGGCCCAGAGGAAGCTGGGTGATGGCAGGATGTTCAGTCTGAAGTAAATCATGCCACTGAGGGGTGACCTGTGCACCATGGGCAGGACTGGAGACCAGTTGGCCACCAGGGCAGATCCAGAGCAGGAGATTTGGCCTCTTATAGAGGAGTAACTTTGTATTAGGAATCTTGTGGTGTTCCTCTTAATTTTTATGATCTGTGGAAAAAGTTAAGTTCTCCTTAAAAGTATATTGTTCATTTTAATTAAAAGGTTGTCTTAAGATTCTTCTTACTCTGCTGAATAGAGTCTGACTTTTGCTGATTGCTAGATGTCTGGTATTAACAAGTTACTAATGTAATTGGAAATCTCTTGTCTCATTGGTCAGACTGTCACAAGTAAGCACTCAAATGCTGCTTCCTTTCATTTGGTTCCCAGGGGACTCTGTGGGGCTTGAGGAAAAAGAAAGGAAAGGGCCAGAGAAGGGCAAATGGTGCCCGTCCTTGACCAAGCCTTTGACAGGATGAGCCTGAGTGTAAGTGGAAGCTTGAGGAGAACAAGACATACAGGTGTTTTGAGAGCCAAACTGAGGAGTCCCAGGGGCTTGGACAGTTGGTCAAGGAAGAGGGAAGGCTAGGATTCTCCTGACTAGGAAGCCCAGCCTCAACTAAGGCTGTGATTTGAAACTGTCAGGTTAATAGGAAGTTAATCTCCCTTTATTGTATATCTTACTTTTCTTTATATAACGAGTAGGCAGTCATTCCATCTGCTGTGTAAAAACACTTGCATGAATTTTTCACACAGATGACCGTACTTGTGGGAAGCTTAAGTTGCTGAGGCTGAAGGCACAGCTTAGGTGCTTGAATGGTAGGTGGTGGACTCACAAACAGACCAACTCTGGGAGGGCATGAAGATGAGTCAGGGCAACTGCTGGGCTACCTTTGACCACTTGAGGGCCTTTCAAGGTTGGCAACTAGAAATCAGTATGCAACACCAGCTACTTACATACAGGTACAGTGTTCTCTCACTGAGTCCCACAGCTCATTCCTAGACGGGATCCTTGCTACCTTGTCTGGAGTGCTTTGTGCTGCCTGTTCTTATCCCCAAGAACTTCATGACTGCGCAGGTGATAGAACTCAAACCAGTAACTGGGAAAGGCTGGTGTTTGAAGGAGGGAGGAATCAGGAGGATTTTTCAAGAAGGTAGCATCTGGGCAGAGTTTGGGTTTGCATAGGCAGAGGTCGAGGGAGTAGTATTTCAGAAGAAGTCATGAGGTAAAGGCGTGAGGTGTTGGCAGAGTTGTGAATGGTCTAGTGTCCCTGGAGGGTGGGGTTACAGTGAAGGAGCATTTGCATGTTGGCTTATTGATACCTGAGTGCTAACCAGACTGAGGTGCTTGTTTCATGGCATCTGTGAGTCAGGGTGCAAGGACCTTTCACCAGAGAGGAATTGGGTTTTCATCCCATTTTGTCTGTTTGCCAGCTTCCTTAGTGTTTTCTTTTTGTAGCGTTTTATTACTTAAATTGTATTTAGATCCTCTACAGCTACAGCCGTAACCTCTGAAGTAGGCTCAACCCTGGCCAAAAGGAGCAGGTGCAAGGCAGAAGTCCCAATTAAGAAGAATGAACACAGACTGCTGGGCTGAGCAAAATCTGGGAGAGGCCCAGAGATATCACGAAATACCAGCATAACTGATTTTGACAAACCCCCACAGACAAGAATCTCTTTGTAGCAGTCCAATAGAGAGGTCTCAGCATCTTGTTGGACCAAAATATTCAAGAGTGGGCATGTTGAAGGGGTTGAGAACAGTTTTACTTTGATTATGATACCCTTCCTCCAAGGCAGCACAACTTAACGCCAAGAGAGAATGCCCTTGGTCTTCAATTTCTGACACAAGTGAAGGTGACAACATGGTGAACACCCAGCTTCCGCAGCCATGCAGGATGCTATTGGGAAGCTTACTGTTCTGACCCATGCAGAACAATGAGGGAATCAGCCTGGTGGCAGTTAGGAGTAGGGAAAAGGGGCAGGAGCTCACAGTTATTGGGGATACAGAAATCAGTAAAGAACTGCAGTTTCTACTAACTGCCTCATGGACTTTGCCAAGAGGCCTGCTCATGAACCTGATAGGATGCATCACTTATCTATGCCCCCGACCAACCCACACATACCTCCAGCCAACCACTGAAGCCAGGATCCTGTATGCTCACCCCCAGCCCCTCATTAACAGCATTTCAGCCTCTGCAGACTACATGAGCATACAGATAGCTAGCTTGACTCTGCTGGGCTGGGAAAATGAGCTTAACCCTGAACACTGTGAGCACCAGGGAAAATAAAAGGGAGCCTCTCAGAATCTGAGTTTGCTTCGCAGGATTAATATAATGCATACAATCCTCAGACTTAACCTCCAAGAGGAAACAGGATGAATGAAGTGGGTACATCTATTGAAAAGATTGGAGATACCCCAAGAATCCCTAACCAGACTGACTGGTGAAGTTCTTTCTCTCATGAAGCCAGTAAGTAAAGACTAGGGATTGGCTGGGTGTGGTGGTGCATGCCTATAATCCTAGCAACTTGGGAGGCTGAGGCAGGAGGATCACAAGTTCAAAGCCAGCCTCATCAACTTAGTGAGGCCCCTAGAAACTCAGTGAGAACCTGTCTCTAAATAAAATACATAAAAGGGCTGGGGATGTGGCTCAGTGGTTAAGTGCTTCTGAGTTCAAATTCTTGGTACCAAAAAAAGAAAAGACTGGGGTTGGTGACTCTTGTTTCAGAGGCATACATAACAATGTAAGACCTCAAGGGAAATGAATAAACAAAACAAAAAATGGAGATATTACATTACTAAAGGAGCACAGCTAATCTCAATGAAATTGAGACCTACAAATTTCCTGACGAACTCAAAGTTATTGTTTTATGGAAACTGAGTGACCTGTAAGAGTTCACAGGCAATCAAGCCCAGAAAACAATATATGAACAAAATGAACACTTTAAGAAAGTAATGAAATTCTGGAGCTGAAAAATGCAGTGACTGAAATAAAAAATACAATTGAGAGCTTCAACAGCTGATTGTACTTATGAGAAGAAAGAATCAGTCAGCCTTAATACAAGTCATTTGAAGTTATCCAATTAGAGGGAAAAAGTATGATAACCCAGTGAAGAAAGCATATTGAACTTATGGGACCTGTTAAGTGTGTTTCAGAAGGAGAAGAGACAGTGGCAGAAAACTTATTTAAAGAAATATTCACTGGAATCTTTCAGAATCTGTGGTGAGAGATAGTTATCCACATTCAAGAAGCCCATTGGACCTCAAATAAGTTAGCCAAAGAAGTTTACATTAAGATACATTATAATTAAACAAAAAAGTGAAAGCCAGAGGATTTTGAAAGCAACACAGAAGTGGCTTGTCACATACAAGAGGACTTTATAAGCCTTACCAGCAGATTTCTCAATGGAAACCTTGTTTGCTTGGAGTGGGTGGGATGATATATTCAAAATACTGAAAGCAAAAACAAAACAAAACAAAACAAAACAGAACAGAACAGAACAGAACAGAACAGAACAGAACAGAACAAAACAAAACACCCCTACTAACCAAGAATACTATACCCTGGCAAAGCGGCCGTTCAGAGATGAAAGTGATAAAGACTTCCCAAGACAAAAACAAAGAGAGCTCATCACCACTAGACCTGCTTTAAAAGAAATGTTACAGGGGCTGGAATTGTGGCAGAGCACTTGCCTGGCATGTGTGAAGCAGTGGGTTCAGTTCTCTGCACCACATATAAGTAAATAAAATAAAGGTCTGTTGACAATGTAAAAAAGTATATATATAAAAGAAATGCCAAAGGAAATTCTTTAACTTGAAATGAAAGGTTGCTAATTGATAACATGGAAAACACATGAAAGTATAACTCTTTGGTAAAAATAAGCATATAGTCTTATTCATAAAACTTGAACATAGTGAATATGGTGATGTGTATCACTTTAAATCTAGTATAAAAACTAGAAGACAAAATAACTATGCCTACGTTGATTTGTTAATGGATACATAAAAGGATGTAAATTGTGATATCAATTATAGTATTTTTGAGGGTATGAGAAGTAGAAGTATAAAGTGTTTATACAGTTAAGGTTAAGTAGTGCTATAGTTTAGATCTTGACTATCACCCAGAAAGTCATATGGTAAAGCCTGAGTCCTGAGCCCCTGGCACCTGTTGGAAGGTGGGAATTCTTTAAGAGGTGGGGCCTGGTGGGAGATCTTTAGGTCATCGAGGGTGTGCCCTGAAGGGGACTGTGGGATCCTATCCCCTTTCACATGTTCTCTTCTGCTTCCTGGCCGTGAGATATGCAGTTGTGCTCTGCCACACGCTGCTGCCATGATGTGTTGCCTTGCTGTAGGCCTCAAAGCAGAGGGGCCAATTAATTGTGGACTGGAACCTCCAAAATTGTGATCCAAGATAAGACTTTTTTGTAAGTTTTTTCAGGTAGTTATTCATGGTGATGGCCTACTAACACAAGTTCTTATCGTCTTAAAAAAGATTATTAGATTTTATATAAGCCTCATAGTAACTATAAGAAAAAAAACCTTTAATTAATGCCAAAAGGTAAAAAGAAAGGAATCAAAGGGTACTACTACAAAAAACCAAATCACAACAAAAGACAGCAAGGGAGGAACAAAGGGACAAAGGAGATACAAAGCAGTTAGAAAACAATAATGTCAACAGTAAGTTCCTACCTGTCAACAGTTACTTTAAGAGTAAATGACTTAAACTTGCCAATCAAAAAACATAGTGACTGGATGAAAAAAAAAAAAACCCACAATAAGCTGTTGGTAAGGGCTCACGTTATTTAGCTTTAAGGATATATGTAAGCTGAAAGTGAAGGGATGGGAAAAGTATTCCACATAAAAGGTAACAGGAGAGAGCAGGGATGTTCATCCTTATGTAGAGAAAATAGACTTTACAGCAGAAACTATCACAAGAGACAACAAGGTCATTATGTACTGATAAAGGAATCAAACCATCTAGGAGATATAACAATTGTAAATTTATACCTAGCATCATGGTACTTAAATGTATAAAGCAAATATTAACAGAACTTAAGGGGGAATATACTAAAATACAGAAATAATAAAGGACTTTAATATTCCATTTCAATAATGAATAGATAATCTCAACAAAAAATAAGGAAACTGTGAACTTGAAAAGTACTGTAGACCAAATGGACCTACCAGACACATATAGACCATTTCATCCTCAGTAGAATACACATTCTTCTCAAATGCACATGGAACTTTCTTCAGGATAGATCATACATGTTGAACCACAAAACTGGTCAAGAGTAGTGAAATCAAGTATCTTTCCTGACCAGTGTTATAAAAGTGGAATTAATAATAGGAGGAAAACTTACAAATATGGGAAAATTAAATAACACTCTTGTCTTGAACAACCATTGAGTTAAAGAAGATGACTTCTTATTTAAATGAAAATTAAAATGTTTCTTGAGACAAATGCAAATGGAAATACAAATTATCAACACTTAAATGATGCAGCCAAAGCAGTTTTAAGAGGCAGTTTATAGTCGTATTATGTCCATATTGAAAAAAAAAAAAAAAGATCTCAAACAACCTAATTTTATTCTTCAAGGAACTAGAAGAAGAAAGATGAACTGTGTTAATCTGTTTTTGTCTTTGTGGCCAAAATACATGACAAGAACAACTGAGATGAGGAAAGTTTTATTTGGCTGACTGTTTCAGAGAATTCACTCTGTGGTTGACTGACTCCATTGCTGTGGGCCTGAGGTGAGAGAGAACATCGTTGCGGAAGTGCATGGCAGAGGAAAGCTGCTAAGCTCATGGCTGCTGAGCAGGAAGGAGAGAAGGAGGTGGGCACTGGAGAGGGAGAAAGTTAACCTTTCCAGGGCACACCCCAGCGACCTCCTCCGACCAGATCACACCTCCCTAGTAGTCCATTTAGCTATTGTAGATTAATTCATCAAATAGATCAATCCCCTGATGAGGTCAGAGCCCTCATTATCCAATCATTACCTAAAAGCCCCACCTTTGACCTTGCTATACTGGGGACCATGCTTTCAGAATGAGACTTTGAGGGTGTTCCAGATCCAAAACAACATAACTTAACTCAAAGAACAGGAATAAATGAAATAGAGGCTTGAAAAACAGCAGAAACAATCAATTAAATGAAGAGTTGGTTTTTTAATGAAGATAAAATTAACAGAGTATTAGCTAAGAAAAATAGAAAGTGTAGATAAATTTAATGTGGGCCGTAAACAATGTAGTGAGATCCTGTCTCAGAATAAAAAATAAAAAGGGCTAGGGGACTAGGATTGTAGCTCAGTAGTAGAGCTCTTGCCTAGCATGTGTGAGGTGCTGGGTTTGATTCTTAGTGCCATAAATAAATAAATAAATAAATAAATAAATAAATAAATAGTGTTGTGTACATCTAAAAACTAAAACTAAAACTAACTAACTAAATAAACAAACAAATAAATAAAGGGTGGGGAAACATACAGCTTACCAAAACTGAATCATGAAGAAATGGAAAAACTGAACTAACCAACTTCTCTCTCCTTTTGTTTGAGAAGGAGATTGAATATGTAATCCAATACCTCCCAACAAAAAAGAAAGAGCCCAGGAAGCTTCACTGGTGATTTTTACCAAATGTTTATCTTAGCTCCTCAAATTCTTCCAAAAATTGAAGTGGAGGGAACATTTCCAGACTCTTATTACAAAGAAATACTATACCTGCTTAAAAAAAAAAACAAAAAACAAAAACAAACAAAAATAAAACAACAGTCAAGATACTGTAAGAAAAGAAAGTTACAGACCAACATTGCTTATGGACTTGGATATATAAATCTTCAACAGGCTACTAGCAGACTGAACTCAGTAGCACAGGCAGCAGAGGTAGGAGGGACTGGGACCCCAATGTCACTAGGGATCTGGGCACAACTCTAGTGACCTAACTTCCTTAGGCCCACCTCCTAAAGGTTCCACCTCGTCCCAGTAGCGCCAGCCAGTGGGGACCAAGCCTTCAACACACAAACCTTGGGAAACATTCAAGATCCAAATCATAACAAGACTCTACCAAAAATTCATTAGGAATAATAAAAAAAAATTCAGCAAAGTGAAGATAAAAAGCCCAGCATGCAAAACACATTTGTAGTTCTATACACTAAAATACCACACTACCTAAAGTGATCTAGTGATTCAGTGAAATCCCTAATGAAGTTCCAATGACATTTTTTACAGAAATAAAATCTTAAAAATCATATGGAGCCACAAAAGACACTGAAGGACCAAAGTAGTTTTTGGGCAAGAAGAATAAAGCTGGAGGGATCACAGTTCTTTACTTCAAAATATATTATGAAACAGCTGTGATCAAAACAATATAGCCCTGGCATTAAAACAGACATATGGACCTAGAGAATAGAGAGCTCAGAGATAAATCTATGCATTTATGATCAACTGATCTTTGACAAGGGTGCCAAATAACTCACAATAGGGAATATTTCACACCGAATAAAAATTCAATTTAGAATGGATTATAGATGTAAGCATAAGACCTAGAACTGTAAAACTGCTGGAAAAAAACATGAAAAAAGCTTCTTGACATTGATTTGGGTAGTGGTTTTATGGTTATGACCCACAGGTACAAACAAAAGCAAAAAAAAGATTGAATTGCATCAAAATAAAAAACTATGGATATCATCCACAAAATGAAAAGACAACCTACAGAATGAGTGAAAATATTTGCAAACTGTACATCGTATGAAGGGTTAATATTTAAAATATATGAAGAACTCAACTCAGTAGCAAAAAAAGAAAAAAATCAGAACCCAACAGTCTAAATAATCCAGTTAAAAAGTGGGCAAAGAACCTGTAGACATTTGTTCAAAGCAGACATACAAAGGGCAATATGTATTTGGAAAGGTGTTTAACATCACTAATTGGTACTGTTTAGATGAGGTGTTCCCCAAAAGCTCAATGCAAGGAAGTTCAATGGTGAAAAGACTGGTTATGAGAGCCTTTAACCAACCCCCACATCAGTCCCTTGATAGGGATTAACTGGGTGGTGACTGTGGGCAGGTGGGTGAGCTGGAGGATCCGAGTCCTTGTGAGTGTGCCTTTGGGGTGTATGTTTTGTTCCTGGTGAGGGGAGCTCTCTCTGCTTCATGGTGCCATGTTCTCGGCTGCTTTCCTCCACCACTCTCTTCCTCCGTGGTGTTCTGCCTCACCTCGGGTCCTGAAGATTGGAGCTGGCTGTCTATGGATTGAGACCTCTGAAACTATGAGTCCCGGAATAAACTTTGCCTCTTTCAGTTGTTCTTGCCAGGTCTTTTGGTCACAGCAATGAAAAAGCTGACTAAAATACTGATCATCAGAGGAATGCAAAGAAAACCACAGTGAGATATCATCTGACAGAATGACTTTTACCAAAAAGACAAAAGATAACAGTACTGGGGAAGCTGTAGAGAAAAAGGAACTTCTGTACTGTTGGTAGGAATTTCAGTTGACACAGCCACTGGGAGAAATAGTATGGAGGTTCCTACTCCCAGTAAATCAGGAGGTCAAGGCAGGAGGATTGCAAGTTCAAGGCCAGCCTCAGCAATTTGGCGGGACCCTCAGTGATTTAGTAAGACCCTATTTGAAAAAAATAAATAAATAAATAAAAGAACTGGGGATATGGCTCAGTGGTAAAGTGCCCCTGGGTTTAATCCTCAGTACAAAGAAGCAAAACAAAAACAAAATCAAATTGAAAATAGAACTACCATTTGGTCTAATAATCCCACCACTGAGTGTATATCCAAAGGACATGAAAGGCGCACCCCTAGGATAGCTGTGTCCATGTTCATTGCAGCATCATGCATCATAGCTGGGGCATGGAACAGCCTGAGTGGCTCTTGGCAGGTGAGTGGAGGAAAGGGGACACACTTGGTGGGATCGCTGTAGTCTGAATGTCCCCAGCATTCACGCACTGAACCTCATGTCATGTGGTAGTGTGAAGAGGCAGGACTTCTAGGGTGCAGCGATGAAGACGGAGCCCTCACTGGTGGAACTGGGGCCTCACAAAAAGACTTGAGAGAGCAGGGTCTCTCCCTTCTGTTCTTCCATTGTGGGAGGACTTGCTGTTTGTCCCATTTGAAGTATTTCACAATAAAATGCTAAAAATAAGTCACAAATTTTGGATCTCACCAAGTGATCAAGGACAAGGAACCCTCCTCTGCCTTCCGCTAGTGAGGCTGTGGCAAGAGGGCCATCTTTAGATGCTGAACCTGCTGGGACCTCAATCTCAAGTCTCGGACTTCCATAATCTAGAACTTTTAGGGAAAAAAATGTGTGCAGATTGTAAGTACAGATATTACAAGTGCACATGTTTTCCTTGTGACTGTTAAACTTTTCCCTGATTTAATGCATGTACCACCAACTTTGCATTTCCAGGGAAAGGCATGGGCGACCAGCACAGATATGAACTCCAAGCTCCTTGTTCTGATCACTTGGTGATATGAACTACTAGGCAAAAATCCAAGCAGGTGGACGGGTCACTGGATTTAGGCCTCTGTGGGATCCAAGACTTGTGATTTACTTTTAGTATTTTATTGAATGCTCGTTTTGAAATATTTCAAACTGAGAAAGAACTTGAGAAACTTGTCAGTGACCAGCCACTTAAGCTCCTGTACAGAGTAAGTTATATCTCTGCCCATCTGTCCATCTCTAACCAACTGTCAGTTTTTTTTTTCTTGACTGCATTTCAGAATTACAGATATCAATTCATCACTAAGTACCTAGGTGTGTCTGTCATTAACTAGATTTGATTGTTTTGGGGTAAAATTTACTCTGTGAAATGTACAGATCTCCAACACAAAACGGTTTCACAGACCTCTGAGCTTGCTGCACAAACTCCTACCAAGCTGTGGAGATGGGCTACACTGCAGGAAGTTCTCAGCTGCCCCTTTGCAGTGCACAGACTGTACAGCCATAACCTATGGGTAGGCCGGGTGTGTGGAGGAGGGCAGGGGACCTCTGCAGGTTTGGGCATTGGGAGGTTGATGACGGTGCTGGGCACAGCACACATCAGCTCTCACATTGTGGCTGTGGTTGCCGTTGTGTGTGCTTTTATAAGAACAGCAACGGCCTTGTAGAAAAGAACAGCCAGAAGCATAGTGCGACCTTCCCAGGTGCTCTCTGGGGTCCAGGTGCCGAGAGGTGGAGAGACCACAGGCTTTGTTGTAGAATCGCTTCCCATGTTGCTCTCTGTTGGCATGAGTCACTAAGGTGCCCCATTGTGATCTCTGCCCAGAGGAGTACAGTGTCCCCGGTATGCTTAGGGTTAAGTCAGCTGGGGTTAGTGGGGGCAGGAATCACTTATTCTATGCTTGACTCTTAGGACTTCTGGGACATTTGTCATCTTTCTGAGAGTAAATGGGCAGTGGAGAGAGGCACACGGGGATGCATGGCATCCTCTGGGGTGCCGAGGGCAGGCTGCTTTGTTAATGAAGGTGAGGTGCGTGTCATTTGCAGCCGCTGCACCTGTGAGAACAGCACCGTGGTGGGCGGCACCAGCAGCATCGCCTGTGTTCTCAGGTAATCAGTAAGGACCGCTGCCTTCTGTTAATCATGCCATTCGCATGTTGTTGGGGCCAGGAAACATTTGGGCTGGTGTCAGCAAATCTCAGGCCAGATGTCTGTGGGGTTGTTTGGTCTGATGTGGTCTCACACACTCTCCTTTTCGGTTGTCTCTTGCAAAGGACTGCAGGCATGGACTGGGCTGAGCTGGCCAGCCACCTCACCACTGTGGACCTGTGGGGAAGGTGTGGTGGATACTGGGGTCTGGACTCCCTGGTCCAAGCAGTTCCTCCTTCGGTCGCTGTTCGTCTTCTGAACAGGAGTGCTGCCGAGAAGCATCCCTGCACAGGCCTCTCTGCCCTGCACGCTTAATGGCAGGCAGGCAGTCAGCGGCCTGCTGCTTCCCCCACCTCACTCCCCGAGTTGAAGAAGTTCATAAACTCAGTGGTGGCTATGGTGTTTCTCCGTGAAGTATCTGCTGCCTGCGCGAGCAGCTCCACTGTGCCAGCACAGGGCTGGCCCTGGCTGGTGTTTGTGTGGGGTCGGTAGTTGTCCCCGTGCCTGCTCACAGCAGAGCCTGGGCACCTCTCCTGGGCCTCGTGGCACTCGATGGCCTGGGCATGGTATAGCTGCATCCAGTCTGAGAAGTGCTGTAAGCTTGTGCGCCTTGAGTGGCTCCTGAGGGGAGGGTGACAGGAGCACATGGGGTTGGAGGTGCTCGTCTGCCTCCTGTCCCGGTGAGCCTGGCCTGGCTGGTCTGCAGGTCCCTTCCCGAATCCAGGTCTTCAGCTCTGGAGTTCTGGGCCTGAGGCCTAGAGCTCCTCTTGTTGTCTGACAGGTGCTGTCTCCAGGGTTCCAGTTCTTGATTCCTCCACCATCTGCAGGTGGTTACCTGTGTCAGGCGTCATTTTGCTAAAATGAGAAACGTCCTTAATTTGTTGATTAGTGGAGAAAAGAACCTAACAATGAGATAGCGAGATTTTTAATTAATTGCTTCCGGGTAAATACTCAATTTTCTCTCATCTTAGCCGATTAGATTTCATCTTTCTCTGTGCTTCAGACTTACGGACATCTGTGCCCATGCACATGGTTGTACCTGACGTTATTTTCAGTCTGTACATGTATTCTGAATAAGCCTTTTGTTCCATTGAGAAGATTAAGGGCAGTATTTGGTTGGAAAAATTTTAATGAAGCACCTAACAGAGCTATTATTCATTTTTGAAACAAGTTGCACTGGTTACCATAGTGATATTAAACCTTTTATTAAATATTTTTCCTTTCAGTCTTTGGTAAGTTTTTGTGAAATACTGATGGGGGAGCTGCAGATCCATGAACTGGCATCTGGAAAGAATTTTCTAGCTCTGTTGAGTTAAATCATTCAAGGAATTTATGTTATAGGAACATAAAGCTTATAAATCTAGTTTATCATATCTATCATTTAATTGTTCATGCAAGCCAGCTCTTCATGTAGCGATTTACAGTAATCTCAGTGAAATAACAGTTTTGTGTCACAAAATGAATAATGCATGCGAAGAAATTGTTGAGCTCCTTAAAATCATTATGCTCAAAATATTAGGCTCTTTTATTTGAAAGTGATAGAATGATGATCATGTAGTAGTTGCAGGCTGGGGACCTCGGAGGCGGCGCTCTTGTTTGCGTTGGCCGCCCGCTCTTGGGAGGGAAGTGGCGGCTCCACTTCTCGGGGAGGACCTTGTCCCCCGCCGCAGTTTTCTGCAGGCAGCAGCCTGCCAGAGCCATCACCGCCAGGGGCCGTGCAAGGGCTGGGGTGTTGGGTTTGGGGAGCATCTGTGTTGAGAGGCTGAGATGCTTTTAGACGTCCGTCTGCCTGGGATGAGAAGCGGATATCCTGCCACAAGTGCTGTTGGCAGGCAAAACCGTGGCGACGGCCACAGTGAGTCTGGAGGCTGGTGTGCCGAGGCTCCCTTTCCTTCCCATTGCTCTGTGCTCTCAGCAGCACAGGTGTGCCATGATGTGGTCCTTGCTGTTTTTAAATGTTGAGCTTAGTGGGCAGGAGCTGTTGGGATGGTTCTGCCGCGAGCTGTGTGACGAGCAGAACTTGCCCGCGGGTTGGTACGCGGTGCTGGTGAGCCTTGGGGGTGTTGACCGTGGCTTACTGACTGAGTGCTGGGTCTTTGCATGGCCACTGGCAGGAGATGTGGAGGTTCAAGACACAGTCCAGGGGCCACAGGGTTCCAGGTGTGAGTGGGAGCAGCTCCTCACCCTGAGGAGGCCTGCTTCTTAGGAGAGTCTTCCAGAATGGGAGTGCATTAGTCGTGGTCTGATCTGCGCCACCTTTACCTTTGCTAATGCTTTAAAAACTGGCTGTGAAGAATTACACACACACACACACACACACACACACACACACACACACAGCCGGAGAATAGTGCAGTGAACCCAGGACATGCGTCCCTGGGATTCACAGTGATCAGGATGCACCATGGTCATCTCATCCACCCCTTTTTTCTTTTCCTTTTCCTTTGTTGGATTATTTCAAAGTAAATCCCAGACATCATGTCATTTTCACCTCTCTGTACTTCAGGATGCATTCCAAACCTCCCCCAGCACCCCAGCACCTGCTGTCTGCAGATCACGGGCTGGTGAGGGGCCTGAGGCAGGTGTTGCCCGCAGTGTAGCAGTGTGTGCAGGTTGCACAGGGCTGGACCTCGGTGTGCGGCCTTCCTGGAGCCGTGGTTAGTATGGTCTTGGGCTAATGGGACTCACTGAGGACTCGACACTCAAGAAAGCTCTTCCCATGGGATCCCTTTCTCAGTTTTAGAGACCCTGGGCGGGTGGCCTGACCTGGAGGCATTTGCACGTTCTCGGGATTTCCTTGCTGCTTTGGTTGACACATGCAAGGGACACTGGAGAAGAGATGACAGTGTTGTTTGCTTGTTGGGCTCTAGAGGTGAGCACATCTGGTGGGTCCCAAGTACCGAGGCTGACTTGGTTCATCTTGTCACTTTCCCCCATCGCACTTTTGCTCCCTTGTCCTCATCCCATGCCTGCCCCAGGTGCACCTGGAATGTGTGTGCTTTGAGTTTTCTCTTAGTCTTAGGTCATGCTTGCATGTTTGCTGATTGTGTCCAAGATCTGTCTTTTCCTGACTTGAAGGCAGAGCACCCTTGAGTCCAAGAGGAAAATGGGGTTTGAAAGGAGAAAATTCCAGATCGGTGTTTTTATTGAAGAATAGGTAGAGGGCCAGTCTGACGGCATCTACAGAAACAGTCAAATATTGTAAGGGATGGGGGCTGGGTGGGGAGACAGAGGAGAAAAAAAAAGGGAGAGAGAGTGTGTGTGGTGGGGTCCCTACAGTCAACACCCAAGGGGAGGGCCCAAGTGCTTCCTGAGTAGCAGGCATTCCTTCTGGGTGACAGTGCCATCCAAACAGACGAGCAGCTGTTTGGGAAGCGAATTAAATCTGAGTTACCCGAAGAATGGCGTTGCAGTAGGAGGTTTTCCTCATTAAGAGCGGTGTGGAGACATTTCATTTGTATTCAGCTCTGCTGTGATTTTCACCCCACAGAGCAGTGGAGGGGTTCAGAAGATCTGAAGAGCTCCAGTGGAACCTCGAGTCTGCCTTTGGTCCTGCAAGTGTAAACCTCATGCCAGAAGCTTCCGTCGGGGGCCTGGAGAATGGGGCGGGAGGGCTGGCTGGAGGAGGGCTGCAGACAGAGCAGCTGGAGTGGGTTCTAGGCCGATGACAAACCGCTGTGAGTTTTTACAGCAGGTCGCGTGTGAATTTTAAGCGATGCTCATCAAGGCAGCTGCGGCAGAGTGGGCAGCAGGGTTCTCTGAGCTGAGGGGGACTCAGGGCAGCAGGGTTCTGCCCACCGGCCCACAGCCTCTCTGTCAGCATCTCGGACAAACCCAGCTGGCTCTCTGTTACAGATATTTATCGCCTTTCTCGGCACGAGGCTTTGGGTCGGTGTTGCTGAAGCTGTGTGGCGATGTTTATGCTGTTACTGTGTATTTCTTTTTATTGCATACTATTTCTGTTGCAAATAGTCATAAATACGGTTACAGTTCTGACTGCATCATGATATGCTGCACTGAGTAGTCCCGTGTTCACACGGGTTGCAGGGCTGAGCAATTCGTATTCTTCCGTGTATGTCAGCTTGCAGTGAGGCCGCAGTGTCGCTCCTTCCAGACTGCCAGACCCTCATTGGTGGCTCCAGCTCCTGTAATACTGCGTTGTCCGGGGGACCTTGTGGGACGCTGGACAGTTTTTCCAGCCTGACCTTGCCCCTCCGTCATTCTCACTCTCAGCCTTCTTGTTTGCTGGACACCTTCCCTACCCTCGCCTGTGGGTGGTCTGGGTGGGTCTTCTCACAGGTGCCTCTGAGGACCGAATGCTGTGGTTTATGGAGAGCTGTGGGTAGAAGACCTGGTTATGGCTCTGGAGCTCTGGTGCCCACGAAGGAGTGGGAGAGGTGCAGCTGCTGGGAAACAGGGACAGTCTCAGAACAGTGGGACCCAGGAGTTGCGCTCTCAGGACTAGACCCAAGGAAAATGCAAAGGCGTGTCCTCACAAACACTCACATGTGGATGTTCACAGCCTCCTCATCCATGAAAGCTAAGAAATGGAGATAGCACACATGCGTATTGACAGATGATGGAGAAATAGAATGTGACTGTTTTAGGAGCTGTTTCGCTGCTGTGACTGAAAGATCTGACCAGCACAATTGTAGAGGAGGAAGGGTTTATTTGAGGGCTCACGGTTTCAGAGGTCTCAGTCCATAGAAGGCTGACTCCATTCCTCAGAGCTTGAGGTGAGGCAGGACATCATGGCGGAGAGAGTGGCAGAGGGAAGCAGCTGGCGTGGTGGTCAGGGAGCAGAGAGAGACTCCCCACTCCAGATACAAACATATACCCCATAGCCACGCCCCCAGTGACCTACCTCCTCCAGCCACATCCCACCTGCCTCCAGTCACCCCTCGGTTAATCCCCTCAGGGAGTAATCGATTAGACTAAGGCTATGACCCAATCATTTCTCCTCTGAACCCTTCTTGCATTGTCTCACACGTGAGCTTGTGGGGGACACCTTGCTTCCAAACCTTAACAGTGGTCTACCCACCTGGCGGAATATCGTTTGACCCTAAAAAGTAATAAAGTGCTGCCAAATGAGACGAGCAGTCTTATAACACCACATGTAGTGTGACTCCTGTTCATACAAAGTGCACAGAGTAGGCAAACCTGTGGCAACCCAAAGTAGATGAGGCGTTGCCGTGGCAGGAGAGGCCAGGGAGGTGGCAGCTCAGAGGTGCTTGGTTTCTGGAGGTAGGCAGTGGTGCTTGCACAGCTCTGCGAGCATAGCAGTGCCATTGGAGTGCACTCTTTAGGCTTCATGGCATAAGAGTTTTGCCTCCATGAAAGAGTTCAATACATGTCTTCTGGCACTTTCTGTGGGCATCTGGAAGGATTAAGTAGAGGCTTTGCCCTCAGAGAGGTTCCCATCCCCTGGGCCAAGCAGGCAGTGGCTTCAGGCCTTCTCCCGGATGATGGGGTGGGGTGCGTGTCTCTTGAGCCACCGTGCAGGCCCTAGAGCAGCTCCCATTGCCCCACTCACTTGGAAAGACCCGCTCCAGCATGAGAGGCTGTGCTGGCTGGACCTGAGTGCCGGCGGCCTCGGGATTTAGTACAGTGATACAGGTCCATGACTCGCCTTCAGCCGGGAAGAATTAGAAGTGGGTTCTGACATCTTGGTGCCTCCCTAGCCCTTCATGGATGGTGGGTAGGGAGGGAGGGACTAGGTGGTGGGGGTTCAGGACTCGGCACGAAGCAGTGACTGGGTTTAGGCCTCCCGGGTGCGCACTCTTCAGCTCCTCCTGTCTGAATGTGAAGCTGGTAAAAATGTTTGACCATAAGGGGCGGTGTCAGTGAGCTGGTGGCTCTTCTCAGAGCCCCTTACTTTGTGCATTGGACATTCTCTGGAGACAAGAGTCTCTTCTTTGGATGAATAGTTCTACAGTGTGTTGTGGCACCCCTACAGATAAGGGGTGGCGTGGCTCCCTGGCCTCTCCTTCACCCTCAAAGGTGTCATTCAGTTCTGCAGCTCTGAGGTTGTCCAGGAGCCCACGGTGCTTCCCTTGTGCACTGAATGTGCTTCGCTGTTTCCTGGGATGCTGCCGGAGTCAAGAGCTCTGCTGTCTGTCTGGCTTGTCCTATGCAAAGCGAGGCATACAGAGACAAGGGGCCCGATGCTCTGGATTCTCCATCCCCTCTCATGGCCCTCTTGAGAACATCAGCTGTCCTTCTGCAGACCAGGGAGGTGCAGTGCCTGTACCCATCTCTTGCCCTTTTTTAATGATGCTGAGCCTTACTCGTCGTTTCGAAGCTTGGCAGAAGGTCCTGAGACTTCTGGAATCCTCTTTGTGTACTTGGGATCCTTACATTTATCTGAGTCTCAGTCATGGAAGGCAGATCTGCTGCTGGAGACGACCTCCTGGTTAAAGGCAGGGTGGGGGCTTGCTCTCTGGCCCTGGCTCTGCTAGGCCCCTGCCTGTCCCTAGGCTGTTCACTTGGCTTCTTTGAGTTCCTTGAAGGTGTTGCTGATGCCAGATGCCCACCGGATCTCATGCGTACCCTTTCTCCCTGCGCTTTGCTTGCACCCCTGTTCACGCCCATTTGTCCTTGCTCTCTCTTGCTGGCCAATCTGTGAGCTCTCCTGAGGAGGACTGGGCTCTGCCTGCCTGCCCTGGAGCTCTGTGTCACTGTGCATTCTGGTGCTGGTGGACTGACTCCTGCTGGACTGGGAGGTGGCTCATTTACCTGGCACCCCCAGAGCTGCGCCGGTTTGGATTGTCCTTTGCAGGGATCTGGTGTCTGTTGCCACCTTGCTGGTGGCAATGCTTCGAAGGGCCCTTCACCGGTCTGAAGAAGGGTGGAGGCTTACGAGGGTTTCCCTGGCCCTGCCCTAGCCTGACTCCCTGCCCTTCCTTGTGCTGGTCTCTCTCCACCCTGTGAGTCTTTCCTGCCCCTTCTGTACTCCCTCTAGCCCTCTTCGCATTTCTAACCTGCCTGTGGTGGGGTAGGGACCTTATAAAGGCACCTCTAGTGTCAGAAAACAATCCACAAATGTCAAAAGCAGGTGAGGGCAAGAAGGTGCCCTCTTCCAGAGTGTGCTGTTCCTTACAGTGGAGGGTGGGCTCCAGAAGTGGGGACCGCAGGGAAGGCGCTCCTGTGTGTGGAGCTGGTGATTGCAGCCTCGGGCCCTGCCTGCGCTGCGCCTGTGAGCTGGGCTGCAGCCTGTCAGGCTTTTCCTCCAGTCAGGAAGAGAGGATCCCCTGAGAGTTTTAGGGTTTCACCTGCAGCTGCCTTGAAGGATGGATCGAGACACATAGTGCGCTGTGCCATTTCCCACACATCTGGGTTTTGCTCCTCCCTTTGCAGAAACAGGTATTTTGGAGGCCCCCAAAGGCATTGCATTTGCCCAGCTGTACTCAAGAGCTCAGCAGAAGCCAAGCAGTTAGTTGAGCCTCTTGTTTTATAGATGAGGAAACTATTGCTCAAGAGGGTCACTGATTCAGCAGACTTGCTGAGCACTCCCTAGAGACAGGGCCTTGGGCCATGCCGGGGAGACCTAACAGCGAATGCACGGGTGCCCAGGGCATCCTGACTCAGCTTGGGTAGGAAGGCTGTTCTAGAAGATGTGCTGTTCCTTTTCGGCCAATGGGTGGCTTTTCTCAGCTGCTCTGTGTGCCCTTGAGGCACTCTGCATCAGCACATCTTGAAAGGTGTTCCCTGGACTCAGTGACCTCCTGGTGTGCCCTATGACTGGACCATTCTCTTCCACCTTCACATCCGTGTTTGCCAAAGTGACTTTCTCATCTTCTCTTTAAAAATATGCTCTCCTTTGCTTTTTGAGTCCTCTGTATTCCACACTCCTGAACTCATCCCCCAGTCCGAGTGTCCTCTGGAGGGCCCCTCTGCCTTTCTTCCAGGTCTCCATCTGAACACATCGAGTATGCTGGAAGGACTGCGGACTTCAGCTGGAGTTGGGCTGCTCGGTCTCTTTCCCTTGTGTATAAGGCAGATGGGAGTTGCCCTTCAGGGCGACAGACCCCCTGCAGAAACCAGCCCTGCGCCCAGTCTGCTCTGTGGCATTGGTAGGTGCCCACGGACCTTCCTCCTGTTCGTCCTCTCCTGTTTATCTCCTCCTGCGCTGAACCACCTGCCTCCCGACTTCCTGTTTGAATCATAGATGTCAGTGCTGTCTCTTACTCAGATAAAACTTGAGGGTCATTGTCACATTTTTCCTCTTTGTCCCCATGTCTAGTTGCTGTGGAAGCTTCTCTGTTCTTGTCTTTTCTCAGTGCCCCTGTGTTGGCCCCTGTGATCTTTCCTTCTGCCTGTGGCCTGTTCTCGATCATACCTGTACCATTTCTGCTCAGACCTGGAAGCAGCTTTCCAGCCAGTCTCCTTATTTCCTTCTTCCCTGCGATGCCTTCCCTGTCCCAGCAGGAAGCAGGTCACCTTGAAACACGGCTTTCTCCTCTGCTTTGGAAACTCCATGGCTTCCAGAACAGAGCGCAGACTCCTGCTCACCGTCTGTCTGTCTGACTGTGGGAACCTGCAGATCCCTGCATGTTAACTTCGCCCGGGTACTTGGGATAGTAACTATTCAAGCACGTGCTGAAACAGATATCGCGCGTGTGGCCCAGCAGACAGCCTGCTGTGGCTGTCATTAACAACAGCAGCAGGAGTTTGTACTCTGTCCTTTCTGGACTGTGTCTTTCTGCCCATTTCTTGTGGTCTCAGTGCCACCCAGAAGCCCTCTCATCCTCACGCTATCTAGAGTGCCTCAGTGGTGCCTCGAACACGGCCCGAGCACAGGGCGGTGGTGACAGTGCCGGCGTGCCCCTGTCGTGCTGACCTGAGCGTTGGTTTGCCCCACAGTGCTGCTTGGAGGCGCATGCCACCTGACCCCTGCCTTTTGTGCCGCAGGCGTGAATGGCCACCTTCTCAGAGCCCTTGGAGGCGCATGCCGCTTAGCTCCTGCCTTCTGTGCTGCAGATGTGAATGGCCACCTTCTCAGAGCCCTTGTTTCAACCTCTCACAGGCAGGCACAGCATCTGAGTCTCGCTCACCTTTTTTGTATTCTGAGTAGCAAACATTCCTCAGCACCTGTGATACGGTGGAAATGCAGGGAATTAGGCTTCACGGGTGGACCAGAGTCTGCGTCCTTGTGGAGCTTGTGCTCAGGCACAGGTGGCCTGGCGACAGGTGCAGCCAGTGTTGGTACATGTGGAAGTGTGCAGAAGGCATAGGGTCCCCCCAGAGAAGAGAGGGAGCTCTCACTCCAGTGTGGAGTGAGAGTGGTTTGGGTGCAGCCCAGGGGCCATGGCGGGGTCAGCCGTGTGCTGAGGACAGGGGGCTCTAGGTGAGAGCACTCTGGGCTGCACTGTAAAGAGGTCCTGACCATGTGTAGGTGGGGGTCAGGGAGGTTCCTTGGCATCCCAGGGCCTTGCATTGCCAGCTGAGCTTTGCTCAGTGTCTTACCTGTGAAGCATGCAGGGTCTGTGGGACTGTGTGCTTTGCCTTTGGAATGGCACCTCACACTTCCCAACATTGATTGAGCTGATTGTGCACAAGACTTTCTGGCCACTCTGTTGCCAGCTCCCAGTCGTATGTGGCATCTAGGGATGTGCTTGTTGGCCCCTGGAGCCAGAGAATCCCTCAGCAGTGCTGGGGATAGCCTCTGCCTTCTGCACTTACTCAGGGCCCTGGTCTGGGGGCCTCTCCTGGGGACTTGTTCTCCAGGTGGGGGGAACCTGGAGCAGGGCAGAGGCAGGAGTTCTAGTGGAAGGGGTGGTGATGGCTCCAGGGTCCTAGCGCCTAGGAGAGTCCTGGCAGCTGAGTGTGCGTGCTTGCCAAAGCCACTCTCTCCTCACCCCTGCCTCTTAGGGACTGGAGTGCCCTGCTTCCAGATGCTGTTAGCGGACTGCTGACCTCGGGGTGCACTGAATCCTGGGTGTGCATGCCTGCTCTCACGCTCTCTGCCCCCCAACTGACAAGTACGTAAACATGGACTATTTTAATGTTGGAATTGCTGAGGTTCGGTACCTATCTTCAGTGGTTCCTATTGGAAAGCAAAAATGTCAGCCTGTAGCTTCTAATTTGTTTGAAGGGATTTAGATTTTTAACATAAAGTAGCAGTAGTCTTTCCTTTAATTAAATGCCATGCAACATTGGCTGTGGGATCGATGTATTGAAGGGAAAACTGGTGTAATTAGGCCTTGTGAAGTGACTGGCAGGCGGTCAGGACTCCCCGGGTGGCGTGGGAGCTAGCTTCAGGAGGTGCAGACTAGTTGCACTCTGCTTTTCTTGCTGCAGACTTTGAAAGACCAAAGTTTTCCTTTAAACGTTTTGGGTCTCCAAAATATTCGTTTTCCTTTAAACACTTAGATTTCCTGTTTGAAACTGTTTTAATTTAGGATCTTTAAGCTAGGGCGCAAGCGCCATTATTGAGGAGGGACACAGGTGGACACGTGAAATGTAACAGATGCCTGTGAGAAGGGCGCTTCTTCTGTTTCTGAGTGTGCACTAGAGACCCTGCACAAGGCCTTCAGCTGCGTACATCAGGAGTTCTTTTTTTCTTTTATTTTGGGTACCAGAGATTGAACTCAGGGCACACCCCCAACCCTATTTTATCTTTTATTTAGAGACAGTTCTCACTGAGTTGCTTAGTGCACTTTTGCTGAGACTGGCTTTGAACTCAAAGTTCTTCTGTCTCAGCCCCCGAGCTGAGTAATTTTTTAAAAAAAAATTACATTGACAGGAGGGGTCTACAATGATGACGCCAAATAATGTATAAATATCATGAGAATATCATAATATCATGATGACGCCAAATAACGTATAAATATCATGAGAAACTCGGGGCTCAGAATGTGGAGTGTTGTTTTCCTCTGGGCCCTGGGTGTAAAATAAAGTTTGGAGTTCTCCTCTCCACCAGTCTGCTTCCTGCGACAGAGCAACACGTCCACTTACAGTAGGCCTTCGGGAGGCTTGTGGTTAGCGTAGCGAGGACCAGGAGGTTGCCAGGAGGCCCCGTGCTCTGCACCATCTTTCTACCCTGGGGCCAGTGCGGTCCCGGGTCAGCGCTCTCCTTCCCTGTGCAGGGCTGCCTGCCCACTTCGGATCTGATGCACAGGCTAATGCCAGAGCCTGTCATTGTTGCCACCCCTCCCACCAAGGGCTTGCATTTCCATCCCCTTCCTGAGAAGGCGGATGGGCTGTAAATTCATTCTAAATTTTCCTTTTCCTGGCTGGGGATGTAGCTCAGTGGTTGAGTGTGTGCTCAGCATGTGCCAAGCCGTAGGTTCGATCCCCAGCTGAGAATTCCTTATCCAAGACTTCTAGAAGCAGTTTAAAAAATTTGTTTTTAGTTGTAGATGGACACAGTTCTTATTTTATTTATTTATTTTTATGTGGTGCTGAGGATGGAACCCAGGGCTTTTCTGTGTGCCAGGCTAGTGCTCCAGCACTGAGCCGCAAGCCCAGCCCTAGAAACATCTTTGCTGAGATATAGTCCACATGCTATACAGTCCCCCAGGTACGGCATGCAACTCAGCGGTCTTTAGTATGTTTGCAGAGGCAGGCGGTTAACATTTTTATCACCTCGGAGAGAAACTGTACTTTAGCAGTCCTCCCTGTCCCCAGCCCTGCCCACAGCCCGGGGCAGCCACCGTGCTGCTTCCTGTCTCCGTGGATTTGCTCGTGGACCTTTCTTGTGGGTGCATTCGTGTCATCAGTGGCTGTCATCATGTTATCACCACCTGGCTGTTTCTGAGGCTTGTCCTCGTTGTGGTAAATACGCTTTTCTTCTTGTTCAGATAATGTTCCATTGCACTGTGGTTTGGGACCCCCAAAGGCCATGTGTCAAAGGCTTGGTGCCCATTGGCACTGCCAGAGGCAGTGGAAGCTTTCTGAGCCAGAGCTCGTGGGAGGTGTCCTGGACACTGGGAGTGTGCCCTCACAGGGGATGGCAGGACCGGCTTCCTCCTGGGAGCTGAGTGGTTTTGCTCCATGGTTCTGTCTTGGTGTGCTGTCCCCCACAAGCCCCAAACAATAGGTCCAAACAGTGAAGGACTGAAACCTCTGCAGTTATGAACCTTAATAGACCTTTTCTCTCTGTAAGCTGATTATCTCAGGAAGTTAACATATACTGTGTAGTAGGCATGTATTTACCCATTCATTGGTTGACGGGTGTTTGGGCGTTTCTGCTTCTTGGCAGTTCTGAGTGACACCGCTGTGAACGCTCATGTCCAAGGTGTTGATAGATGTGTGTGCCTTTCTGTGTTCCCCAGGGGGATTGTGGGTCACATGGCAGCTCTGTTAAACCTTTTAAGGAGCAGCCAGACTTCCAGTGATGGCATCGGTTTTCCTTCTCACTAGTTGTGTACAGGGCTTCAGTTTTCCTACATTTTAGAACTGTACCATCTGTGTGTAAAGTGTCGCCTCCTCGTGGGTGTGGTTTCCTTGGTGGCTAATGGCTTCAAGCATCTTTCCCATGCATGTTCTGAATGTCTTCCTTGAAGTATTGCCTGTTGTCATTTGGGTCTTCTTTCTTATTGATATCCACAGCTCTTTTTTGGGGCATGGTGCTGGGGTCAAAGCCAGGGCCTTGCGCATGCTAAGTGGGTTCTCTTCTGCTGAGCCACTGCTTGCCTTGAGACTCTTGACTCTTACCACTGTCAGTTTTTCTGGTCGACTGTTGTGGGGACCAGGCTGGAGTTGCGGTTTCACTTCCTGTACCACTGCTCCCCTTCTCCTCAGCTGCCATCCGTGTGCGTCTCGGGTAGAGCAGAGCTGGGCATGAGCACCGAGTCACAGACTTACTGTGAGGTAGCCAGGGGCAGGAATGCCTGGAGACATTGCAGACGCTTCCCCTCTGACCATTGGAGGCAAAGTCGCTGTTGCAGAAGGGAGGGTGTGCAGCAGGGAGGCTCTGAGCTGTGGCGGTGGAGGAGCACCCTTCCAGGCTTCTTAGGAGGGGCCTGGAACTTTGCATGTGGAAGGGTTAAGGAGAAGCTTTCCCTGCACTGCTGCAAAGCAGCTTCTGTTTTGACACAATTCATTTTCCCTGCTATGAATGAGTTGGGTATCTTCACTGAGCAAGTTAAAAGAAAATAAAAGAGAACTCTACTTGTGGTACATGGAACTATTAAAGCCAACAAAGTGAAGCATAACAAAAACAAGTGACAAGAGGATTTCCTGGCACACCTGCGCAGTAGGCGGTATGCACAGCACAGGTGGGCGTGTTCCCAGGCACCTGTGTGTGTCTGGCCCACACTGCACCCTCCTGCAGGAGACAGCAGCTCTGGCCTCTGGTTCATCACAGCATCTCAGCCAGGGATACTTGCTAAGGCCTTTCTTAAACTCTGTCACTTCCTAATGTACATTTCTTCCTACTTGTTACCAAGAAGTTGCCTGAAGGAAACAAAAAGACTTAGGTAATAGAAAAAGTTAAAGAGTGAGAAGTTGTTTTGAAAAATGTTATTATGTTAATCATAGCAATTAAGACCCATCAAGCTTGGAGTCCCCTGACTGTTGATAGAAGCTGCCCAGTGATGGGGTATGGTCTCTTGCCCAGTCTTTAGCAGAACAGAGGCCAGCCGCTTCTGAACTAGAGACTGCACAGTTGTCTCCCTTGCTCCAGTCTGGCCTCCAGGGTCCTGTGGAAGGAAATACCTTCCAAAAGGATGATTTAACCACCTCACGTGGTGGAGGAGAAACAGCTTCCCTCCACTTACTCTGTGGAGGTAAAACCTGACTGAGATTCCTGGGGCTGGAGAGGTGAGAGCAGGTGCTTTTCTTGGGCTCTTATATTCCCTCTGACATCCAACCTTTCGTGTCCACAGATTGGTAAGGGACCAGAGACCATATGTGAATGATAGAAAGCATCTATGGATCAGGGGGTCTCTATTTCCCATTTTCCCCTGAAAAAGAAAAGCAACTCTCTCTAGAAAATTAGTTATTCTGTTTTGAAAGCCTGAAGGTGATGAACTTGTGGTGATCCGCTTTTAGGTACAACTGTCATTGCTTTGGTGGCCCTTGGGGGTGCTGGTGGTATTACAGAGCACTGCTGTGGGCAGTCCCAAGCCTATGGATGCTTCTGCAGTTCCAGGACAGGCCCATGTCCACAGAGGCTTGCTTTTGTGCACCGAGCGTGAGTGACTAGCAGTGCCAGACCCAGGTGCAGGGGCTGCCTGATGTGGGCCCCCTTGTGTCCTTGTCATTTCTGGTTGCTCTGAGCCTCACAGCTAGAGGGGTTGCTGCTCAGCAAATATGGCAGACCTCTGTCCAAATTCTGCTGCTTTTTTCCTACTGAAATGTTGACCAGGTCAACATCATGTGGACCTGGTCCAGAAGCAGAAGTAGCTCATATTTCTGTGTGCTGTGTCCTGCATGCAGTGCCCTTGGCCCCTTGCCATGTACTGTGCTTGATTATTTCGGGGTCACATTTTAATTTCTATCAAGGTAGTCCCTGCGCCTGGCCTGCAGAACGAGGTAGTAATGTGAGGCTGGTGGAGGAAGTGGTAGGCCTTAGCCTGCCCTCCCTTGGGTGTGTGAGTGCTGTGCTACCAGAGCAGAGCTTCATCACCTGTGGATTGACTTTCGACTCTGGCAGAAGGGTACGTGCGCTTTCCTCTTCTCCTTCTGCGCCTGCTCCGCGTTACCATGCCATGTTCTTGGTGAAATTGGGATTCACCGTGCTGTTGTGACGGTAACTCTGGTGGGGGACGGAGCCACCAACACTTGTCCTTCTTCTGCCTCAGTGGTTGACCCGGACTATTGCTAGTGAGGTGGGGGATGCCGCATGTGGAGGAGCATGCCCCTACCTGGGAGTGCTGCTCCTGCCATGGGCCCCACACAGCCCTTTCCTGGGGTTCTTTGCCAGCCCCTGGCAGACAGGGAGGCTTTGCCTTCTGTGCTCCACCATGCCATCTCCCACTCTGGCCTGTACTTTCCATCTTGCAGACCTCTCCTGCCTCATGCCCATGTCCCCATTGGTAACATGTCTCCTTTACTGTCCTGCTGATGGGTTTGGGTGGGGAGTGGACCTTCAGTAGCAGTGCGTGGGAACCTTCCCTGATGCCCCTTCTTCAGAGGAGAGCCTGGATCTCTCCTGGGACTCCCGTGCCTGGCCCTCCTTTTCACGACACGGGTGCACGCTGCCCACACTGGTTAGATTTCCTACTAGTTGTTATGATCGTGGGTCCCTGGGTCCCTCAGGGGATGGCCCTGGCCTTGGTCAGTCAGTGTGTGCGACTCGATGAGCCTGTGTGGATGGAGCTGCTGGTGGGCAGATCATGTGCTTGTGTGCTGGGTGCCCCCCGCCCCTGCACCGCTCGCCTGTGCTCCTCGTGTCTCCCAGGCATTCTGCACGTGTTCCAGAAGTCAGAGTCAAACCCAGGTAAGGAGGGAGGAGTGGTAGGAAGAAACAGCTTAAAGTATGGGCTGATTTTTGTGTTATTCTTGGCTTTCCAGGAGAAAGGTGCTTGTAATTGGGAGTTCTTTACATACACCATTTTGTGGCAGATTTCTGGTTCAGTCTCAGGTGTAGTCTTTTACATCCAACTAGAACGAATGAGTCCTAGTCGCTGTCTGGTCTGGTTCAGAGTGTGCGGAGTGGTCGTGTCTGTCAGTGCGGCGGAATGCGCTCTCGGGTTTGTGGAACGCCTGGTGCGGTTCACAGATGCTGTTCCTTGAGACCGTCTGTACCTCTGATGAGGCGGTGGTCACAGCTCAGAGAGTGGAGGGCTGAGCACGGCCAGGCTGGGCTGCCATCAAGGCCTTTGAACTCTGCACCGAGCTACCCTTCTGCTGCTTCTGGCAGAGCGTCCCCTCTGGTGATGACCCAAGTGAGGGTCCTGTTGAGAAACAAAGCTCTCCTGGTGAAAGCAAGCAAGGAATTGTGGTTTTGGTGTGTTTTCATAAAAATGCTTCAAAGTTTTATTTTTCAGAGAGCAACTGTACTGTTGTAGAGAGTAGAAATAATGTATCTCTCTTTCATTTTCTACACATTTCCCTTTCTTTTGTGCTTTTTGAGCTCTAGTGATTGTATTGGCTGACTGCAGATGCAGGACAGCAAGGTGATAGGAAGGCTGTCCTGCTTGATTGCTGTTATCACAGGACAGTGCAGATGGGTGATTGGCGAAGGAGAGAGGGCAGCGTGCAGGCTGAGAGGCGCAGGGCCTGCGTGCCAGCGTGTGGGAGGGTTCCCACTGTGCCCTCCCTCGCAGGGCGCATGGGAGGTGAAGGGTGAGAGGAGGCAGGCTGTGTCCTCCCACGACAGAGCCAGGAGAGGGCAAGCCTGGGCAGGGGAGTGCCTTTCCAGGGGCTCTGATCCTCTCAGAGGACCGCAGGCCTGTGGGCCCCCACACACCGCCCGGCCCACCTCCCGCCTGCTGCGTTAGGATTGAGTCCCAGCACCTGAGTTTCTGAAGAAACACTCAGACCACAGTGAAAGCCAGACGGAGCTTTAGACGCTAAGACCCAGGGGTTGGAATAAAGGACAGAAAGCCGTGTGCGTGTGAACACTAATGTGAGGAAACTAACTTGCCCACAGTTCATCAGGAGGAGTAGGCGGCAAGACTGAGAGCTGCACGGAGACCAAGAGGGCTGCTTCATAAAAGGGCCAGTTCATTAAGTGAACAGACAAGTCCCAGATGTGCATCTCACACAGCTTTGCGACACACAGCAAGCATTCACAGACGAGAAAAGACAAGTTCATGATCACAGAGCTCTTAACACCCCTCCCGTAGCAATTGATAGAGTAGATAAATTAAAGACGTGAAGATCTGAATAGCACTGTCGACTGCCTGGTCCTGGCTGATTTGTAGATTGCTGTATCAATGTTCATTCCTTTCAGGATACATGACACAGTCATCAAGTGCATGGACCACGTGCTGGGCCCAAACAAGTCATAGTGGAGACCAGAGGGTTGAAGAAGCTCTGAGGTCATTTGATGAAATGCTTTAAAGTAGAAATCAGTAATATAATATGCCCAAAAATCTTCAAATATTTGGAAATGTATCTGTGTACTTCTGTGACTATGGATCAGAGAAATCATAAGCAAAATTAGAAAATGTTTTGAACCCAGTGGTAATGACAGTTCACATTGAAATTGTGTGATACAGGTAAAATAGTACTGGGGGAAGATTTATAGCATTAAATGCCTGTATTAGAAAAGTGAAAAGGTTTCAAACCAGCGATGAAAGCTCTATCTTAGGGAGCTAACAGGAGAACCACAGCCAGCTCTGGGATGCATCTGGGCCGTAGAACCTGGCCTCGTGTATCAAGCCCTGGGTTCAGTCCTCAATCTCACACACACACACACACACACACACACGAGCCAGAACCCAATAGGAGAAAGGAAGCCATCTCATGAGGGTAAAAGCAAACTGAGCGTGACTGAACAGGACAGGACTCTTGGAAGCTTAACGTTGGGTTTTTGAAATGGCCAGAAGAAAATGTCCTGGGAGAGGTGCTGTCACTACAGGTCCTGCAGACAGTAAACAGAGAGCAAGGGGCATTGTGTGCAAGGGTATGCCCATATGGTCCAGAGTATTCCTTGAAAGATGCCACCTAATAAAACCAATTCAAGAGGAAACAGAAAGCGATAGTGTCCCTCTGTTGGTTTAAAACATTAATTTGCAGTGAAAAAGCTGTCATACAAGGAAAGCATCGGGGCCAGATGGCTTTCTGTGCTCATGAGCTCTGGCAGACTTTTTAAGTTGGTGCATTCTAATTGTCCACAGCAGCGGGCTTTGTTGGTACATAGGTACCTGTACATGGAGCATGATGTCCTTTAAAGAAGGAGCAGGGCTGGTTCTGCAAGAACGCTGGGAGGAGGAGGAGGAGGAGGAGGAGGAGTCGTCAATGCTCCTCCTCATTTGTTAAGGTTTCACGACCCCAATACCAAAACCTTGTGGGATATGATGAGGGAAGGGAGCCAGGAGCCAGCAACTATGAATGGATGAGGACTTCTTTCAAAATGTCAGGTAATTGATTTTTCATTTGAAGCCATGGACAATCCACTGGCCAAAGAGTAGCTCTCCTGTTATAGACGGAAACTGAACCAAGCACCTGAAATAAGCATTCTGAGACATGGTCCAACAGGCAGTGCAGACTGACCTGAGAGAAGGGCAGTGGACTCTGGGTTGCTGTGCAGGGGGGGGAACCTAAATGAACTGGCACCTTCCTGAGGTGAGAAATTGGGAATGGGGGTTTGGGAGGCTGAGACGTTGGAGCAGAGTCATGTGGAGGAGGGACTCACACAGAGGGGGCCAAGGGCTGCTCTGCTGAGCAGCGTGGCAGTCCACAAACTGTGGAAGCCATCCGAATGCACCCAGTGGACAGTTGCCAGAGCTGCAGAGACTGAATGCTGGAGAGCACCGTGGAAGCTGTGACTGCCTGCTGGTGCCCTGCAGCACTCTCCTGGCGGGTGCCAGCATGTTGGCTGTTGAAGGGAAGCATTGCAGGCCCCAGCTGTGTGTAGAGGAGGTAAAGGTGACACTCGGCACATCTAACATTCAAAATGGAACAGGAAAGCATGCCCACAGAAGGAAAAGGATCAGTCCTCACAGTAAAACTGAATGTCTCAGTGAGGAGTGTGTAGAAGATCTCAGCCCGCACTGAGAAGAAGTTGCCAAAAAGTGCATGAGACTCTCTTCAGTGCTTGTTAGTCATCACAGAATCGCTCGTTAAAACCAGTGTGATACCATTTAACACTTTCTAAAGTGGCTGCAATGAAACAGACCGTGCTAGGTTTTGACCAAGTTACGGAGCAGTTGAAACTTTGGGACATTGCTGGTGGGTAGTGTGAGGTGGAACAGCCTCTCCAAAGAACCCTCCTATGGCCTCCTCTCCTCTTCCTAAAAGGTGCAAAGGTGAATGTAGATCTGCCTCATGACCCAGTACCTGTACCGCTTCATGTTTGCCTGAGAGAAATGGAAGTGGTCCCATAGGCAGGAGCTGACCAGTGGTGACGGGCGCCAGAGGTGGTTAGCTCAGGCTAGGGTCAGGGTTACTAGAAAGGGAGTGAGGAATGTTCCAGTTGGCAGGGCGACTTCAGTATTTCTATTGTATATAGATTATACTTCAATTCAAAATACCAGCGTCTCCCCCAGCCAGCCAGCGAGCCAGCCACCAGCCACCAACCACAGCCCACCTGCCTCCCAAGGAGCAGAGGGAACACTTGGGCTTCCTCTCCGGCTCTTACCACTGAGCAGCTGCAAGGCAGCACGCCAGGGCAGAGAGCAGCAGAAGCATGGGCCTGGTCTTCAGGAGCTCCTGCTCTGCTCAGGTGAGCCGGTGCTCAGGACACAGGCCTGCAGCTGGAGAGAGTGTGCCTCAGTCTGCTAGCCTGAGGCTGGGCCCAGAATGCTGGGGCCTGAGAACCGGAGAGGAGGGGGAGATGCTGCAGGAAGTTCACAGTTTATTGAGACATTAGCAGGTGCCCGGTTTGGGGCACTCTTCCTGGCCTTGACTCTCTTCCCTGACCCTCCCCTAGGCGGGTAGTGCCACAGAAACTGGCAGTGCTTCTGCACGCTTTTCTCAGTTATTCCTCTTTTGCTTTGTAATTTGATAAATTTATTCCATATCCACACTAGAAATAACCTTTCTTTTCTACAGCAATACTGTATTCCAGGCTTTGGATATAGCAGGGCTTTCAATTACATCCTGCTAGTGCTGCTTCTAATGTCAACACGTCATTGCTCAAGTGACATCCTTGGGCACAGACCTTGCATAGTCTGAGAATTATCCCTGTAGAGTGGGTGTCTTGAAGTGAAGGAGCTGCTCAAAGATTATGTATCTTTAAGATTTGATCAACAAAACTGGCACACTGGTATGGCTGCTTACTGCCTGTAAGAGTGCTGTCTACCCAGGGTGTTGTCAGTGATGTGTATTTTCATTTACAATTTTATCCAACTAATTCTTGGCAGATTTCTTGTTTTAATTTGTTGTTCTTTGGTCACCATCAAGGATAATGTTTTTCTTTTTTGTGTACTCTTCAGTCATTTCCAGTTCCTCTCCTTTCTGTAGGTGGCTTGTTCTCTTACTTTCACACTTTGCTTTTGCTCTTTGTATATTAGTGATGTTTAACTTTTTATATGCTGCACGGATTTTCCAAACATATCATTTGTTGTTTTAACATTGTACTGTCTTTTGCTGTATAGTCACTTTTGAATTTCTATATTCTTAGTTTGTTAATCTCTTCATAGTTTGTGAGATTTGTGTTTTGCTTAGAAATACTCTTCCTGTCTGGTGGCAGCAGATATTTTACATTTTCTTCTAGGGTTTTTAAATCTTCCTTTATAGACATGCATTTCCGCCACATGCCTATCTAGGGTTTTACCCTGTTTCCCTGCATAACCATGGCCATTCATTAACGTGTATCTGCAGGTTTTCCACACATCCTAGCTTGCAACATAGATAGTTTAGTAATTTGTGATTTTAGATAGTACTGGCACTTTCTTTTTAAGAAGCTTCACTTAATGGTTGCACCCCCCCCTTTTATTTCTTTTGCAAAAAGACTTGGCATAAAATCTCTAGCAATTATGCAATTATGTATAAAATACAGTGATCATTTAGAAATTAGTTTTGTGTGTTAAAATTTGTGATCCAATATCCTTCTGAAAACAGATCCATCTTAATGGAAGACCGTTGGTCTGTGGTCCCCTGACTTGGCAGGCCTTGAATGGCATCCTGGTTCTTGTGCACGTGTCTCTGTGGTTTTGAACATTGTTGTGGTCTCATTGGCTTCTCCCAGAGTCCTGTAGTTCTAGTTGCGGTAGCCCTGTCATAGAGTCCCCTATCTGCTACTGCAAGGATGCTGCTCTTGTTCCTCTTTTGGGAAACTTTTTGGTTGTTTTCATGACCCTGTTCTTCCTGGTGAACTTGGGTACGTTTGTCAAATTTCAGAACACATGCAGCGGGTCCCATAGGAGTGTTAACTGGCTTGGAACGGACGGTTGGTCGTTCTAATTCCTAGCCTTAGAGCCGACTGCCTGCACAGTTTCCTGTGAGTCTTCTCGCTTTTGCTCCTGAATGTCTTGGTCCCCGTCTTCCTTGTACTGCTGCCCTCCCCTTTCGTTGGGAGACCACTGTGGAGCATAGGGCTTGTCTAGTTGCCGTTTCCACACAGAGACCTCCTGACCGTCCTGACCGTGTGAAATGCCCACATGCCCTCTCCAGGCACACTCTGCCCTTTCTTTGAGCAGTCCTGTGGTTCTGGGCTCAGCTTGCTCCATCCTGGAAGAGGAAGGTGAGCCCTAAGCATGGACTGCCCAGCACAGGGCCTCCCAGGCCACTGGCCCAGTCAGGTGTCACTTGGTGCACCACTGGCCCATGGTGAGTGAGCTGCAAATGCTCCGTCTCTCTGAGCCTGGTGGTGTCCTCACATGTGTGACTGTGTGAGGCCTGTTGGTTTCCCACAGGGTCCTGCACTGTTCTGTCAAGCTCAGGCCCACGACACTTCCGTTTCTCTTGGTGACAGAGGAAGGCTGTCAACTTGGGAAGGTTCTTGTATTGAGCACCTTCTGAACTCAGACCTCTGAGTCTTGGCTTCTCTCGGTTCTGCCTCTCTCTCTTAATTGGCCTTGTCTTCAGGTTATTTGGGTCCTAACTGGTTGTAGCATTCCTGGGCCTTAGTCTGAGCCCAGCAGCTTTCAGAGGAAAGAGGAAAGGTTTCCTCCAGAGACTTGTGAAGGGCCAGGGGGAGCTTCCTTGGAAGCCCCGGGTGCTTATACCTTCTGCCCAGAGTTTGGATAGGGCAACAGGCCATTGTGGAATCAGCCCCTGCTGAGGGTGGCTTGGTTCTATAGTGGGTGCTAATCAAGTGCACCTTTGGAGCAGGGTGGGCAGGCTCAACTTCTGGGCTGCTGGGGGAGTTGTGGTCACTGCACAGCTGTGAGTCACAGGTATCTGGCTGGAAATGTGACTCTCCCCATCAGCCTTCTTCAGCTCCAGGGGAAGAGGCAAGACTTCTCATGTTGAACCACCCTTCATTCTTGGAGTAAATCCTGTTCATGTGTATTATTCTTTGGGTAGCCTGCTGTCTTTTGATCTGCTAAGATTTTTATTTTGATCTTTTTGTCTGTTTTCACAAGTAAGATTTGTCTGTGTTACAAAGTCTTTTCAAGAATGGGAGTTAAAACAGTTGAAAGACACTGGTGTTGAAGGTGACTTAGTTCCTGTGTGCCCTTGGTCAAGTTACTTAACCTCTCTGAGACTACTACAGTGGTGCACAGCCCTAGGTTACTCAGGCTGCTCTAGGATTGAATAAGATTGTATATGTGATATCGCTCTTTAAACCTTCAGCCAAGTTAGAACTTTGTTTCATGCTGTATATTCAAGATTTTTACTTCTTAGGAGTTGCTTATAATGAGGAGACAGGTTTGGAGGACATTAGTAAATGAGTTCTCTGTGCTTTCCTCCTAACCCACAGTCAGACAAACAGGGCCAAGCAGGAGGGAGCACTGGGGCATGACAGGGAAACACCAGTTACTGGTGTTCAGATGTTAGGTCCCTGCTTTTCATGAGGTCCTTAGGGAACGGGGAAGATTTGGTATTTTCTGAGATTGCTGTGAAATGCAGGTTATTGCTGGTACCCATTTATTCTGAATTTACTTTACTTAGACTTAGTAATTGGAAAAGATAAAATGTCAGGACTTTGTATTTTGTTGATTATATTGCTGAAATCTTCTCTAATCAGTTCTTTATTCCTAGTGTTAATCACTAGCTCTGAGCTGTTAGAAGAACTCAATGGAATATTCCTAAGTTAAATGGAGGAAATAATTGCATTGGATTCTGGACTCAGACAGGTGTTAATCCCCTGCTCATTGACCTGTGCTCTGGCTGTTCAGGGCATGTGAATGGGACATCATGGGAACACAGAACTGGCCTGTCTGTTGTCCTCACCCATGGCCTTGTGTGCCTTGTCCTGGCTGAGCCCCTGTCTCTGGCCAGCCCTTTCTGCTCCTGACTCTTCCCCACTGTGGGTGTCCTAGAAGCGCCTCTGGTGCAGGTCATTCTGCCCCGGGGCTTTTCTGTCCTGGCTCTGTGCGGTGTAGCTACGCCCTGAATTAATGCTGTGTGAAAACAAGCTTATTTCCAAGAAGCTTCCAAGAAGCTGCTGTGTGTAGGTGCCTAAAGAGTGAGAGATGAGGTGTGAGAGGGCGGAGAGAGGAGAGGAGAGCCCTCTTGGGGAGGTCAGGGTGGGTCCGGTGGGGCCGGGGGAGGGGGAGAGCGAGGGGAGGTAGGAGGCTGGTGTGCAGGCCTTTGCCAGCGGCAGGAGGACGGGCCTGTCCTATCTCAGGGCAGCTCCGGGGACACTCGGATGTGATTTGCAAACATGTCCTCTCTAAGATATGACTGCACACAGGTGGTGTGTGGCTGTGCCCAGGTGCAGTGGGGACTCACTTGCTCTGGCATGTTGAGGACAGCTGTCCCCTGAGCTCTTCTCTCAGGGCTGCTCCTGCTCCAGTTCCGGGCTCCCTGCCCCGCACACACTGGTGGGGTAGTTAAGCACTGGGGCGGTTTGTAACCCTTTGTAAACCCTGTTTTTCCTTGTTCCTTTTTTTTTTTTTTTTCTCGTGTGTGTCAACAGAGGAATTACGGAAGCTGAGCTGGTCCGGAATCCCTAAGCCAGTTCGTCCAATTACGTGGAAACTTCTCTCAGTAAGTGTCTGCCACCCATCTGCTCAACCTCGGGGCCTCCCCCGCGGGCATGCTTACCTGGTTGGCCAAGGCGTGGCCCTCACGTGTCCACATACCACCTGCTGCGTTGCCTGTGGCACAGGGGTTTGCACTGTCCAGTCCTTGCTTAATCTGTAGGTTAAGTTGACCAGGCTGGCAGGGCTTGAGGAGGGAACGGCAGTCGCTTGCGTGGCCACTTGCCTTTCCTGAGTTTTATCGCGCAAAAATCGTGATCGTCTGCTCCACCGTACAATGTTATAGTGCAGATTGTTCTGTTCCGAGAAGTGGAGACTGAGTGGGTTTCCCCAAGGGGTTTCTTTTCTTATAAGCATTAGTAATGTTGTTAACCAGGAAAGAAAGCAGAGGCAAGATGTGAGGAGGAATTCATGTTCTGGGATAGGCGCCTGAGCCGAGGCCCTTCCGGAACAGTCCATGGACTGCCTGGTATCCTCTGGCTTAATGCAGCAAGTGCATGTGGCCCTGCCCAGAGCTTCAGAATGGTTTCCAGACAGCTTCCTTGTGTTTTCCTTTTTTATTGTTTTTGGAGACAAGTCAATAGGGAACTGTAAGTGTCTACTCTAAATTGGGTCTGACTTTCAGTGTTTAAAAGACTCTTTCTTGCTAATGAGTCTTAATAAATTTGCAACTTAGTACCTCGTAATCCTAAATGCAGATGCAGTTCTGAACGGTGAATATTTATTGATTAAATATTCACTTGCAATTAAAATTAGACCTGCTGTGATTGCTTATATTTTTGTTTTGTGTTTTTTATTTTAAGCATTTATATCCAGTTTTCCAAATACCTTCCACAAGAGGTTATAAGCTCTTCAGATTAGTTTGTGGCAAGTTCTGATGAAAATACCTTGAAGATCTTTATTGCAGCTTTGTATTTATCAAGGATGTGCTGCGGTGAGAGGAGTCTCATGCGAGTTATTGTGTACTGTTGTTGTCCTTTAGCTCTGTGCAGGTCACGGTTTGATTCCATGATACTTTGAACTGTGCACTGGGCATCGGTGGGCAGAGGAGCAGCAATAGAAGATGACAGTGGTCTCACCCTGTCAGTGGGCTTGGGAGGGCAGCAGATGTGGGGGTTGTACATGGAAATCCTGGCAGTGTAGACCAAAGAAAACCTGGGCTTTCTCAAGCACAGCTGCTTACCTGTCCCTGATTTGGACACAGTGAAGAAGAGATACTGGGCTTCTGCTAGGAGAAGGTCAGAGTGCATCCTTGTGGTGGGATAGATCCAGCAACCTGGGATGGCATATTTGTAGGACGAGTGGGACTCAGTGAGAGCCATGAGGAAGGGGCCCAGTGGTGGGGGCAGTGTGAGTGCTCAGGGCCAGCTTCATGGGCAAGCAGACTTAATAGGGCAGGCTTTGAGGCCATTGCAGATGTGCAGGAATGGGCACAAGGGAAAGAGATGGACAGGGTAGTTCTCAGGCCTCTTTTGGGCCTGGGGTGATAGCTGAGAAAAACGTGTGTCAGGTTGGAAAGGGGGCACCAAGAAGAGGGGGTAGTTCTGGAGGAGCACAGACTCTTGAGAGTGCCAGGGAAGGCTTCTGGGACAGTGTGTGCTTATGGGGCATCTCAGAAGGGTTGCCAGTGATGCTTGGATGGGGAGATAGGGAGCTCACGAGACTCAGGGTGTGGTTGGGTGGACAGGCAGGAGAAGGCGGAGGCAAGCTGCCTAGTTCAGGTACCAGCAGGAGGTGAGGTGATGGGAGTCATGGTTAGAGGGACCTGGAGTAGGCCAGGTGCATCGTTGTCCCTCAGATCCTGCATGTTGCCTGGATTTCATCCTAAAGTATTTGAGCCAGGAGCCATGAGGCTGTTTCTGGAAGGATGAAGCCTTAGAATACCCTTTGGTTGGTTTGTCCAGTCATTTGATGGAAATTTGTTGGGGTCTCTGTGTTCAGGAGCTGTGTTTGGTGCTGGGGAATAGCAGGAGGGAAAAAGATCAAGTTTTGGTCGCCCTGGGGCCTGCAGAAGAGAGAGGGAGTGCAGCCATTTTGATCCTCAGCGCCCGAGGTCTTCCTGCACAGAAGGGCACCCCTTCCTGCAGGACCTTTTCCTGTGCCTATCGATACTGCTTGTCCTGCATCTGCCCCTTTATTCCTTTATTGAGTGCTCACTGCATGCCAGAGCAGACACACATGGGCTCCCACAGAAACAGAACACATCCCCTGGGGCCTGAGCAGGTGATGCCCTCACCACATAGTTTGGTCCAGTGTGTGGCAAGGAGAGCCACACTAGATGCAAGGGGGGTCTGTGCCCCCTGCGTCTTAGGAGGGGTTAGAGTTGGGACAGGGGCCACTGGGAAGGGCTGGGAAGAGAACTGAGTGGCTGAAGGCCTCAGGTGTGGTCCTAGAAGATGGAACAAGAGGCCCAATGTGTTGGGTCTTCTGGAGCAACGAGTGCGTCCTGTGCCTCTGCTGAGAGTGACGTCCCAGGCCCAGTCTGTTGCCCAGGGCTCAGGTGCTGTGGAAGGGAGTGTACCCTGAGGCCGAGGGGTGCCGGTCAGCTGTGGCAGTGGGCAGGTGGAGATGATCGAGGGGTTGACCATGATCCTGCTCTGAATTTCTCATAGGCACTGTTAGAATAAGCATGATTTGGGGGGCATGTCAACAGTGTTGGTTAGTCATTCCCAATTCTGCAAGTGACTCTCACATGTCTGCCTCTGTTAGGCCCTTGCAAATCTGGGGTCACAGGATATTTTGGAGAATGCTGGAGGGAGAACCCAGTCAACAGGTCAAGACTATAGAGGTCTAGAGAACGGGTCTCCCCAGGCAAGCTGCCTCTTGGTCATTCTCTGAATCCCAAGGGTTCCGCCTGGGTTCCTTTGTGACAGCCCTGGGAGCTATCACAGACCCTGGTGTGTGGGCCATGAAGCAAGATGGAATCTGTGTTAGGTCTAAGTGTCAGGCGTGCACCAACTCCTGTGTGCTATGAGCTAGGTGTCCGTGGCATGCTTGCCCCAGAGTGGGCAAGAGGCAGGGCTGGGAGGACTTGGCAGTTTCTTGACCTGTGGTTCCTCCAGTCTCTGCATGTTAGTGTTACCTGGAAACCCAGGAAACACTGATACCTAGGCTCCCAGACTCCCTCATGTCCAGGGTTGGAGACCATTGTTCCAGGACACTCTTGATTCCAGGAGGACAGGACCAGAACGTGAGCTGGCTGGGGAGCTGGGCACAGTCGTGTGGCCCCACTGAGGGCAGTATTCACTAGGTCTGTGATGCCTGGACTGAGGGGCAGCTGAGTGGTGGAGGGGGTTTGGGGGAGCAGGGATAAGTGAATGAGACTGGCTGGGAACCCTGCGCAGGTTGCCTAGGTGGTTCAAAGAGTGGGCGGGGTGGCAGTAGTCCTCCCCAGGCACTCAGTCCTGCCAGGACCTAGAGCTGAAGGGGCACTTGGAATCAAGAAGGCACCATGTGTCCACTGTAGGAAGGCAGGTGACCAAAACTGTATTGGATTATGAACCCCCTTCCAGGCCTGACAGGTGGGTGACCTTTTCCCAGCAGGCCCGGGCTTGGTCTTCACACCATCCTGGCATTTCTGGAGAAGCGGTACTTTACTGAGTGAGTGGAAATGCGGCTTCAGAGAGAACACATGGCTCTTGTCACTTTTGAAGAAGTAACAGGTGTGCTCTGTCTGGAGTGTGCCGCTGAGTCACCAGTCATGCTGTTTAACGTTTAAATCCTACGCAAGCAGCGTAGCACCTTTTCAAACATTAGTGCTGTCGAGTATCATACTTTTTCTCTTTTTAAATATATTTCAGAAACATCCAACAGAAAATGAGTTACGCATCTAACCTTTAAGCTAGGAGTGCGGTGGTTGCACAGGACAAGTGCAGCTTGCAGCTCAGGCCATCTCATCTCTCTGCACGTCCAGGCAGGCGTGCACATGGACACGGTGGGCGGGGCCAGTTAGGATCTGCGTGGGTGCATGCATTGTTTTACATTTATGATTAGTGTTTTTATAGCACGCTAATACAGCAATTAAGTTTTCTGTAGTTCTGTCATTTAAAATTCATTGCATACTTGAATATATTTCATTTGCATAATTTCTAGTCTGGCTTAATTATGGAAAGGCTCAACTTGCTCATGTATGTTCCCTTCAGGAATGGAACTGTTGGAGAGTATGCGGTTTTGTTGCCTGTGTTCTGATGATAATGTACTTGCCTTTCAGAATCTGTGTTTCCAAAGTCAAGTTAAAACTTGGGGCATAGGAAGCGTTTCTCAGAGTGTCTGCTCACATCCACTGTGGCCGGCCACCTGGTAGCCTGTGACCTGCCTCACAGGTGGCCCTGGCAGGGCACATGGACTGGGCTCTGACCCATTCACTTGGCCTCCTGAACTGAGAGGAGCGGGGACAGCGTTCTACCTGACAAGGACTGAAGGAGGACCGAGTCGTGCCCTGTGGCCAAGAGCCCCTCAGCTCACCACGTGCGTGTGGTTCAGGACAGAGCGCAGGTGTCTTAATGTAACTGTGATTCTCTAGAGAGGCTGCAGACGTGAGCCACATGAGGAGAAGGTGGTTGTGGATGAAGCCGAGGCCAGGATGGGTGTCCCCGGGGCTGTCTGCGGCGGGACAAAGGAGCATCTGCGGCCAGCTCTGCCAAGGCCCCGCCCTCAGCATTTTGGGCCCTCCTGTGGGGCATGGGCCATGCAGTACTCAGGTACTGTGCTCGCCCAGGCCTGTGGGGACCTCAGGCGGGCGGTGCTCGGGCAGCTTCTGTCAGCAGCACCTGATGTGCACCTACTGCTTACCAGGTGCTGCTGTCATGGCACTGCTGTGACGTCTGCTCGCTGGCCTTCCTTCTGTTGGCAAAGAGCTGCCAGTGATGGCTCGCCCCTCCTGTGGTGGGGTGTGGACCACAGCCTGCCCCGCTGCTCAGCCCAGCACCGTGGGAGCTGGAGCTGGCCTGCTGTGCTGGTCGCCACACCTTGCCACAGCGCTCCTTGGGAAGAGTGGGTCAGGAGCCTCGTAGGCATCGGTGGCCCTTGGAGTGCCCGCCGGCTGGGACAGGAGTGCTCTCAGGAGACAGCATGGACTGGCACGGACATGGGCGACTGAAATAGTGGCTGCTTCCAGCCTGGCCCGTGCCAGGGTGGGTGGCTGCGGGTTACTGTCCTAGAGTGGGGTGGTGGCTTTTTCTAAGGGTCTAGCTGTTTCAGCTGGTCACAGGGCCCGTCTGCAGCTTGCATCGCTGTCACTGCGGCATATGACCACCACGCACAGCCTCCCAACAGACAGAAGCAGTGGGCTGTGGTGGCCGGCCCTGTCGAGGGACAGTAAGTAGTGAATGGCTGTGGAATGCCACCCTGATTTTAAAGTGAACTCTGTGAGCAGGGAATATTGGATAAAGGAAATGTTCCTGCTGTGGACATGTAAAGGACTAATGGTAAAGATTAATAAGTTGGGCTCCGTCTGCATGAGGAACTTTTCTTCATCAGAAGATGTCACCGACAGGGTGAAAAGGCACGCTACAGGGAGTGGAGAGGACGCTTCACACAGGTCCCATCTGCCAGCTGGGACCAGGGCCTAGAGAACCAGAAGAAGCAGTGACCCAGCTGGAAGGGGACTGTACCTGTCCACGCCCTGCACAAGCCAGCCACGCCAGTCCTCTACCTGCTAACAGAGACGGCGGCAGACTGGCACAGCGGCCATTGTGGGAACCCGGACGGCCCCGGTGCTGGCAAGGCCGTGGAGTAGTGAGAATCCCACCTGCATCCGAGGGGAGTGAGAGCTTCCAGAGGTGGGCAGACCGCATGGTTCGCGGCCGGCTGTGCCCCAACAAAGTGCGTGTCCTGTGCCGTGAAGCGGCCACGGCAGGTGTCACCATGGGCTTGGACACAGGTGGTGGCAGAGCAGTGCTGAAGTGCACTGCTGTTCCCTGTCATAGCGTGCACCAGGGTTCCCAGCATGGCCAAGTAGCAGCAGCCAGGCAGACACAGGGCGTCCACTTGCGTGAAGAGGAGACAAGGGGCAGCGAGAGGGAGGCTCTGAGGATGCTGACGGGGGCGGGGTGGCCTGGCTTGTGCCTCAGGTATCTGGCAGATGCCTTCCGTGGGTGGTCATTTGCATGTGCTTGGGTGTGCTTTTGTAACTGTGCTGTTAGTCCTGAGGCACACAGCAGCGTTCTGGCCAATGGTGGACGGCCGAGGACAGTGCTCCTGTGAACTTGTGTTGCGTTGCCTGGTGCCATGGTAGCATGTTGGTTTGTGCAGGCACGTGCCTTGATGTTTGCACAGGGACAAATCACCTAGCGGTATACTTTCCATGATATGTGTATTTGAACAAACACCTTATGTGTAGAGTACCTCTATTAAGTGACACACGTCTGTACTTTAATAGAAAGAAGTTTGGTGTGATCCAGCTGTTAAAACAAATATGTGTGAGTATGTAATTCATGATACAGAAAACAGGCCTAAGGAACTAAAAGGAATGTGAGCTCACAAGACCCTAGAGATGTGGCTGGATTCTAGCTCTGGCCTTATCATCAAAGCCTGGCAGCTTTGAGCTCTTGTCCTTCAAGTCAGCTTATTTTGGTGGACTCGCAGCTCATGGTTCGTTCTCATGGTCACAGGGAGGCTGCCACAGCTCTAGACTGTGCACATTGACTCTGACTCACGGTAGCAGTAAATTTACGGGATTAGGTATTATACCTACATTAGGTCACCTCTCTACCCCTCCCTGAGCATCTCAGTGTGACCAGTGGATTGGTGAAGCCCAGACCTATCTTGATGGAGTGGGTTCCCACCCAAACGTGCAGGTGGTGAACAGGGGAAGGTGGTTCCTAGAGCTTCTTCGGCTGTTTGAATAAAGCCTGAGTAGACATTTAGCAGGTAACACAGAGCTGTCTGTGCAGAGCTGGATGTGCTCTGGATGTTTCTCTGGAAGTCACGCAGCGAAGGCTGGTGTGCTGCCTTGGGGCTGGGCAGCCTGGCCCAGGCTCTGCAGATGCCTTTTTCTGGTGCTGAGGGTCTCTGAGTGAGCAGCCCCACATGGAACCCAGTCACAGTGCACGAAGAAGAGCAGGCGACCCAAGGCCAAGCATGAAAAGAAAGAGCACGAGGAACACTAAGTACAAGAAAAGCATCATTAGCTCGACTTCATGGAAATGGAAAGCCTGTGCTCTTTGAGATGTGGAAAGACAGCCACAGGTGGAACATTTTCATAGCATGTGTACTTGAAGAGTGACTTGCATATAGAACACACCTGGAACTGGTGGAAGTCAGCAGGGAGGTGGACGTGGGCTCAGCAGGTGAGCTGAAGTTCCCACGAAGAGCTGCCTTTGCGGCGTTAAGGTCATTCACCGTGGATCATCGCCATGGAGATGAAGTTAGAACTGCACCCAGCAGCCTGGCTGATGCTCAAGACTCATCACGAAGCGTGGCAGGAAAAGGCACTCTTGGGATTTTCCTGCATCACTGTCAGAAGCTACAATGGTGTGACTTCTTTGGAAAAAGACCTGGCAGCTTCTCAGAAAACCAAACATGCACCTACATTATGACTAGGCTCCTGCACTCCTAGGTGTTCAGCCTTCAGAAGTCAATGCATGTGGTCCAGGACGCCTGTCCTGACTTTACTCCCAGCAGCCCCCACTGGGAACGGCTGAAGGCTTGTCAGCTGGCAGTTGTCCTAGCACGCTGGCACAGCCACAGAGCGGAGCACTGCTCAGCACGGAAAAGGAAGAAGCTGCTGCACCAGGCAGCCCAGGCCAGTTTCAGAGGAAAGCAGGTACGAGAGCCCAGGTCCTCCGGAGTCCCAGTGCAGGCCCAGCCGGCTCTCTGAGAGGTGGCGCTTCCCAGGGCCTAGGCCCTAAGGCGGAGTCACAGAGCTATATTTAAATGTACACATTTTAATTCATAAATTGTACATCAGTAATGTTAATCCAAAATGTAGAGAAAAGGCCACAGAGAACATCAAACACCGGGCAGTCTGGTCCTGGAGTCTGGGCTCTGGTGACCACCGGGATGGCGTGGCTTATGCTGATTTTGAGATCAGCCCACTTTATGTATCTCAGCTGCAGTTGCTGAGAGCCCAGGAGTCTGGAAGGCAGTTTCACACAGTCAAGGTGTGTGCACAGGTGTGGCGTGACATGGGTGTGAGACTGCACAGTCTCCTAGTCCCCAGTGATTTCTGAGGCATTTGGAGAAGGGCTCCTGGGCTCCTCCACTCCTGCTTTAGGAGAGCTCAGTCCTGCCTGGTGTGGAGCTGCCTTGGCTCTGGCAGTGAGTCAGGTGCTGTGGCCCTGGACGGTGGCCCGGCCAGGGCACGGGGAGGCCCTGCCTTCCTCTGTTCCTGCAGCTCTTTACCCACCCGCTCCCCTCTGCATCCCGTTTCAGAGCACCAGGCCATTTGAGATGTGAGTCTTCTACTCACACTTTAATTGAGACCCTCAACGATGGTAACCTTATATATATGTTTGTCTTTTCCTCCCCCAGGGTTACCTTCCTGCCAATGTGGACCGAAGACCAGCCACTCTCCAGAGAAAACAGAAAGAATATTTTGCTTTCATCGAGCACTATTACGATTCCAGGAACGATGAAGCCCACCAGGACACATACAGACAGGTGGGAGGCCCTTTCCCTTTCCATGTGTCCCTCGAAGCACTTGGATTTGTTGATGTTCTGTACGAGGAAATATTTTGTTTGCTTTCTAGTAAGCAAATGCCTCTTGAAAACAGTAATGGCCAGTTTCCTCCAATGGCAAGTCTTGCTTGCTTCAGCTCTGGCTACAGAAGTAAGAAGGCTGTTTCTTTCTTTCTTTTTTTAGTTGCTGCACTGGAGATTGATACCACAGCCTTTGCACGCTGGGCAAGTGGTCTACTTTGGAGCCACACCCACGCTCTTTTAAAAAGGGCGTTTTTAATTGGAGTTTTAAAATAGAGGCTGAGGTTCGGGTAGTGGTGCCCCATGCTGTGCCCTAGGTTGGTGCTGGGCGTTTTGTGTCTCCGTGAGCTGCAGCCTGGGAGGTCAAGACTGCTCCCGAAGGGCCATAGTGGGCCCTGAGCCTGGTGGTGCCATGACAGGGACCCCACTGGGAGGGATGGAGCAGTGCCTGTGGAACAGTTAGGGTGAGATGCAGGCAGATGAGAAGTATATTAATCAGCTTCATTGCGGGGGATGGGGGTGCACAGTCCACAGCCAAAAGTGTCACCGGTTTATCATTTTGCTATTTAGTTTGATAAAAAATGGGTGTGATTATGTTTTTGTATGCAGTCAGCGCATGGATGATGTGCATCATGGGAAGACACTTAAAAGTGATTTATAATTCATACACATCTAGAATCTGCTGTTAGAATAGCTCTTTGAGGACTTTATCATTCTCTTTTTGTAAAATGTGGAAGTTCAGAACAGCAGTCCTCAGTTGGTTCCATCATCTGAGTCAAGCCCTGGTCTTTCCTGAGGTGTGTCTGGTGTGAGACCACTCCTGTCTGGCACAGCTGGGTCCTGTCTCCTGTGCCACAGGTGCAATACCCATGTCCCTTCTCAGTGTGGTATGGATCGTCAGGAGTCTGCAGATGGGCCTGTCCTCATGGTAGTCAGGGCATCTTAGGCTAAGCAGATTCTTGGGGAGCATCCTCACATGAACAGGATGGTGGAGGCCGGGAGGGTAGTGGCTGAAGAGTGAGGCCCAGGAGGCTGAGCAGGGAGCCACTATCAGCCCTTCCTGTCTACCGATGCCACCTGTTCACACTGGGACCCTTGGCCACTTGGGGCTCCTACCCAGTTACTCTTGAGTTGCTGACTGAATACAGATTGTGTTGGATTTGGGTAGGAGAATCCTGGTTTATTTTTCAGCTTCCCTGGTTTTAGGAAATGGATAAATTTGGCATTGTTTTGATCATGTTTTCAATGTATTTTATTCAAGAAAAAGAATTATGAGGGATGCCAGTAGCGTGTCCCTGCAGAGTTTACCAGGCTGGTTTCTGTTATGAACCGTGGGAAGGAATGTTAATTACAGATAGGTCACACACATCTTTGCTTATTAACTGTATTAGATAGTAAAAGACCCCTTATTATTTTGAATTCCCAAACTATTTCCACGTGACTCTGAAGGAGAACAGCACCCCTGTGTGGTGTGTTGGGTCCTCCTGTCTGCCCCATCGCCTGGAGCCCAGTGACTCTTGGAGCTGCAGCCTCTGCCTCCTCACTGTTTCTGGGAACGCTGTGGCCTGCCCTCCCACTCCAGTGGGGCAGCAGGAAGTGGTGGCCTGGCACGCCTCCCAGGTCTGTTAGTGTGTGTCAGGGCTGCCTGGCGTTGGTCTGAGTGAAGAGTCCAGCTGTGTGCCTCTCTCTCCCTTGCTTGCTGTGCAGCCCCTATGCTCACCCAGCCTGTGCATGTGGGGAACGGGTGGGGGATAGACCCCATCCACCCTGCTTTGTGGGCTTCCCTCCTCTAGTGCGGGCAGTGTGTGGGGTCTGATGTGTGCCCTGTTGCTGATGGCTGTGTAGACAGCAGGGTCTTGCTGGCCCTGGGTGTGCAGAGGCAGGTTGGCCCGGGTTCCTGTCCTATAGGAACCTGTGGAGCTCCTTCCAGGGATGACCACAGAATTGCCACAGCCCAGAGTAATGCACTGAGGATGGCCCTCAGGCTACCCTGGCCAAAGGCTTAGTGTCCCTTGTCCCTGCCCACACCTGGACCCTGTGTGTGGCCAGCTGCTCCTCTGTGTGGAATGTCCCCTCCTGGTGCTGCTGCCTACACGTCTCTTCCTCTGTGTCCCTGATGCACGTCCTGTCAGTTCCATCTTGACCTTGGCCAGTGACACTCTGAGGGTTGTGGAGCAAGCCTGGATGAGGCAGAACCCAGAGCCTGGGTGGGGGTTGCAGGGGCACAGGCCAGTGAGTGAGTAGGGCCTGGGCAGGGATGGCTGGGATGAAACTCAGCAGTGGGATCCCTCCAAGAAGGGCCTGCCTTCCCTCTTTACCCTGGAGAGACTGGCGTGTGACAGTGGTGGCTGATGTGGGATGTGGGAGCCAGCCTGTGATACCCCTGTGCTGAGCCTTCCTGTCTGGGGCCTTCTTGAACCTGCAGCGTCTTCCTCTTCAGTGTCAGTAGTGTTGCTGCGACTGATCAGATGGTGACCAGGCAGGAATCTGCCAACACTGGCAGAGGCTTTCAAATGCTTCCCTTTAAAATGTCCTAGGTTCCCCAAGGACTTGGTGAAGTGGGTGAAGTGTGGCCTGTGTTCCAGGAAGGCGTCGTCGCAGCTGAAGTCCTGCACACTGTTGATGTACTTGAATCGCTCTCTGTGTCAGAGGCTGAAAATCAATGTTTACTAATTGCTATGGATTACGTTACTAAAGAGCCGAGGCCTGCTCTGTTCCTGCTCACGCAGCAACTGCTGCAGGTTGGGCAGGTGTCAGGCAAGTCCATCATCCAGGACTGGGTGCACCGCGGTCAGTTGGAACAGGCTTTTGGCTCTCTCCTCCACAGGGGGCCTCGGCAACTCTGGGCTAGCATCCTTATGGAGGGCAGATGCAGAGGCCAAGTGGCTGGGTGACTGAGCACTGCACCTTTAGTCATGATGTAATGCTGGTGGGGATGCCCATTGTCCTCCAAAGTAAGCTTGTCTTTCTCCTGCACCTCCAGATCCACATAGACATCCCTCGGATGAGCCCTGAAGCCCTGATCCTGCAGCCCAAGGTGACAGAGGTAAGAAGAACCCTGCTGGGGTGTTTCCCTGCACTGCCAGTGACTGATGCTCACTGTGCTGGCAGCACAGTGGGTACATGTGAGGGGCATCAACCCAGAAGCACGTGTGGGCAGTCAGTTTCTGGGGATTTGGCCTGGTGGATACAGTTGTTGATAGGAATGGCTGATTCTTCCTAACATGTTTTTCTTGTGTAATAGTGATACATACAAAAGGATATACGTAACACGTATGTGTGTGTGGAGTATGAACTCCCCATCCAGTCCTGCTGACTGCCGCGTTTGTGACCTTGGCCCTGACCGCGATGCTGGACTGCTTGTGTCTCTGTGCTCAGCCCTCTCTTGGCCTGGTGTTTGTACTCCGTCTTAGGAGCAACATGAAGGAAGCAGCATGTCACGGAGTGTGGCGTCTTTGGTGGTATCCTCTGTGCAGCCCTGCTCTGCAGCTTGCTCCCCTCTGCGTGGTTTTCTAGGATGCGGCCCACCTGTCCTTCCTAGTTGTGTCATGTCTGCTGTCTGAACATCCCGCCCTTTCCTTAGTCTTCCTCCCGTTGATGGACATGGTGGTATCTACAGTTGTTTCCTTTTAGAACCGCGTTGTGGCACTTTGTGTCCACTGTACAGGTGCGTATAGGCAAGAGCTTCTTTAAGGTCTTCTGGAGTGCAGTTGTGAGGTTGGGGTGTTGGTTACACTTTGAAGACAATGTCAGCGTGCTTCCCAGGGGCATGGGGGGTGGTCTGCCAGCCAGACTGTTAGAGTGTTGGAGTTCCTGGAATTCTAGACCCTTGATGACTTTGTTTGTGTATTTTTGATACCAGGGGTTGAGTCCAGGGGTGCTTAACCACTGAGCCACATTTCCAACCTGTTTTTTTTTTTTTTTTAATTAATTTATTTTTTAGTTTGAGACAGGGTCTCGCTAAGTTGTTGAGGCTAGCTTTGAACTTGGAATCCTGCCTCAGCCTCCCGAGCTCTTGGGTTTACAGCGTGTGTCCTGGTGCCCGGCTCCCTTGAAGACTCTTTTTTTCTTTTTACAGACTTCATTTTGATTAACTGTACACAAATGGGGTACATCATTTCATGTCCATGGTTGTGCCCTTGACAACTCTTGATGTGGCCAGCCTCTCAGTTTGTTTCTCAGTTTGTGCTGGATGATCTTATCCTGCTCCTGGTTTCATTTCTCTGTTGCTAATGGAGCCACTGGTGTCTTCCCATCCTGGGAAAGGCTTGTTCTGTCTTTGCCTGTTTTTCTTTTGGGTTATTGACCTAATTTGTTCTTGGCAGTTGATCTCGTGTGTCTGGACCTGCATTGCTGTGTTTCTGTTGCAGGTACCTTTCTCTGTTCTTGACTGGGTCTCACTTTGTTCTTGAGGACAGTTGATGACGGGAAGTTCTTTCTTTTACTGTGGTTGAACTTGTCACTGATATGCTTTGCTGAAGAAACATTGTCCTGCACATATGTCATAAAGATGTTATTCCATTTTTTTCCATCTAAGAGTTTTGCTTTGCTTGTCTCCGTGTTGAATTGATCTGTAGTTGACAGCTGTGCGTATGTGACCAGGCAGTCCCAGCACCAGGCGTGGACTCCAGCTTGTCTCTTTATGTTTACAGCTTCGCTTTTGTCATTGCCACATTCATGTAGGTCTCTTCTGTGGTCTGTTTTGTCCCAGTACCCAGCTTGTTTTCTCTCTGCGTACCGCACCCCATTGGATTGAGGTAGGACACATGAGGCTGGACACCTGAGGAATTTTTAGGAAGCATGTTTATTGGCTACAGGTTGCTGGTCCAGAGTGTGGCTTGTGCCTGAAACATTCTCTGGACAGAGATTTTGGGAATTTTTTTGAACTTTATATCCAGTGGGAGGAGGAGGTGGGCTTGGAGGTTCACATGACAAGTGCTTTCTGCTCCATCCTGTAGACCAGACACAGGTTTCACAGGTTTTTACCAACAGGGATGATATCTTTTTGTACAGCAAGCTTGCAGACTTTACTCTATCACACCATTTGTGTGCAAACCTGGCATTTACAAGAAAGAGGAAGCCTCAAACCACAGTGCCTTCTACAGACATCCTGCTGATCTGCCAAGAGGAGGAGCTGAGGGGTCTTTTGGGTGGGGGTATGTGGTCTGCTTCAGGATAACTCAGCTTTGTGATGTCTTGCCCTTTGGTGGGATGCACACCCCTTCTTCCTCTTCTTTGGCATTGATGGGGCAGCTCACTCTTTGTTCTTCCACCTAAGCCTCAGAGTCAGGTTGCCAAAATTTGTCTGTTTAGGGTTCGTTTGATTTATGTTTGGAATTGCATGGATTCTCTGGATTCGTTTGGAAGAGTTGGCATCTTTATGAAATTAATTTTTCCCTTTTATGAGCATGTTAGTTTTCTATCTTTTAGGCCATTTTAATGCCTTTCAGTGCAGTTTAAAATTTTTCTCAATAGTCTTGTATGAGTTTTATTAGATTTATTCCAAATAATCATATTTTTTGCTGCTAAAGTAAGTGGTATTTCTTTAGTAAAATTGGAGATTTGTTATTGTTTGAAATATTTTGTTTTGCATCTCGACTTCCTTGGTAAATACACTTTTTAATTTTGACAACTTGTCTGTGCGGTGTGTCTGTTAAAGAAAATTCTAGGATTGTCAGGGCACAAGAGCAGCATCTGTTGGGAGCAGCTGAGTTGCCCTTTTGCCTTAGAGTGCTCCTGGAGTCTGGAGAATGGATTGTGACCGCCTTTCTGCTTAGTTTTTTTTTAATGAAAGTAGACATTTGGTTTGTTTGTATCTGCGCATCCCTTGCAGGCCTCCTGCTCTTGGTGTGCATCCAGTCTCACTGCCCTTTGGTGTCCCTTGGGTCTCTTGTCCATGACTCCTGAGATCTTGGCCTGTGGGTTTGGAAGGCCTTCCCTGGAAGTAGGTCTCGCCCTGCTCCTATGCCCGCCCCGGAGGTGTGGATGCACCCTAGGTTTGTGCTCAGCAGGGTTGCCGCACTGTGCAGGGCCACATAGCCGAGAGGCAGGTGGGCTCCCGGGAGGAGGCAGGCCTGGGCCAAGGGTGCCTGCTGAGGTGCTGGCTGAGTAACTTGAGCATGGCCTTGCGTGGGGAGATTGGCTGATGAGCACGAGGCTTTAGGGAAGCATTGAAATGCTAGTCTTGTGTCAGCAGTAGGCAAAGTGGAATCGTGATTTCTGGCATGGTAGTGGTCAGGTTTACATGATCTGCAGATGATAGCAAATCCATAGCAGTAGTGACTTCACAAGACAGGTTTATGGCTGTCTCCGGTACTGGCTCTTCATCAGCAACTTGGTTGCTCCTCTCTGCTTGGCTTTAACCTCAGGGTCCAAGTTGGCTGCCTAGTGTTCTTTGTTACATTTTGCTCTGTTGACAGGGAATTACGGTAAGATGGAGGTGGGGAAGGGCATCTGCCCCTCTTTGCAAACATCACCCCTGGGACTTCTGCTCAATATCCTTGCTGACTTCTTTTAGTGACATAGTGGTCCTTAGCTGTATAGGATCCAGGAAAAAGGCAACTTTGGTTCTAATTGTCAGTGTGCACTTGGGTTTGGGCTCTACCTAGTCAGAGAGAATTTCTGCCGCAGGCATTCCTCCTGGTCCATCCGTCCGTTTGTGTATTCGCTCTGTAGATGATGGCCGTCATTTTCTCCTCCTCCTCTGTTCTTTACCTCTCCTTCCTCCTCTCCCCTCCTCTTCCCCTTTGTCCCTCCTCTGCTGCCTCCTGTTAGCTTTAGTGAAGTTTGATTTACACACAGTAAAACTTGCCTGTTGCTGGTGACAGTGAGATGTGTGGACACCTGTGTGAGGAGTGTAACCACCGCCCAGTCCACACCGTAGGATGTGCTCCTTGCCCTCTGCACTCAGTCTCTCTCCACCCACTGCCCTGGTGGCTGCTGATCTTCTTTCTGTCTCTAGAGCTTTGCTGATGTGTGGAATTTTTTCTTTTTTTTGGGTACTGTGGAGTGAACCCAGGAGTACTTACCCACTGAGCCTCATCCCCAGCCCTTTTTTATTTTTTAGAGACAAGGTCTTGCTGAGTTGCTTAGGGTCTCACTAAGTTGCTGAGGTTGGCTTTGAACTTGTGATTCTACTGCACCCAGCTTGAGGTATGGGATTTCAGGTAATGGAAAAACCCACACACTGTAGACTGTCTCTGACTCAGCGTGGTGTTTTTGAGGTCCGTGTGGTGTGTGTGCGTCAGGAGTTCATGTCTTTTTGTTTTATTCCAGTGCGGGCATCCATTCTCCAGTTGGTGGTACTGGGGTTTGTTCCAGTTTTTGTTCATTACAAAATCAATCTACCCTAACTAACCCTTCCTTACGGATCTCAGAGAGGATGTCTGTTTCCTGTCCCCCCCACCCCCACCCCTGGTAAGTACTAGGCAGTGGACTTGCTGGGTCTCATGGCCGGGCGTGTTGAGCTCTGTGAGAAACTGCTGTGCTGCCTCATGCTTGGTCGTGCCATTTGTGGTCCCACCTGCACATCCTGCCAGTGCTTGGTACCGTCAACCTCTGCAGTTTCCTGTGGGTGTGCTGTGCTGTCTCACAGGGTATCATTTGCACTTCCCTGTGGACTGATGATGTCCAGGACCTGGTTGTGTTCTTGCTTACCATGCATAGATCTTTTGTGGTGAACTGGCTTTTCCATTTTTGCTCACTTACTGCTTTTAAAAACTGACATGCTGGTTCCAGGTCTCAGCTCAGGCCTTCTGTATCAGACTCTTGGGCGGAGCCTGGAAATCTCTGCTTTAAGAAGTGCAGGGAGACAGAAGCTGCAGGCCTTGATTGTGTGTGTAACTGCTGACTGGAGGCTCTCGCAGTGAGTGAGAAGTGACCAGAGCGGGTGCCGGGAGTCATTGCCCAGCTTTCCCAGGCAGAGCGATGGCCTCTGTCAGGCGGTCCCTGCTGCTTGCTCCTCCCAGGAGGTAGGGGAGGACAGGGCACTCCAGGTTTCCTTCTCTCCATCTGTGCTGGGGCTGCACTGGGAGGCTGTGCTGTAGACGCCATTCAGCTGGAGGCATGGGCATGTTGCAGCCCTCCTCCTGGCCTCCTGGGACCCCAGTTGAAGCCTCGGCTCCTGGCTGCCTCCAGCCTCTGCTCTTCTCTTTCTGAGCTCTGACCAAGCAACGCTTTGTTCTGCCTTTAGTATCTCAAGCAATTAGTGGCCCAGAGTAGGTGCAACCAACGCCTGCTGGAGGAAGGAGGGCTGGCTCCTCTTCCTCTTCCCTTGGTCTCTGCCTGAGGATGGCCTCAGTCAGAGACGCTGCCCTGCCAGCCTGCCACTCCTGCCTCACTCCTGCCCTGTGGCACAGTGCTCACCATGGTGCCAGTGTGCTTCCTTGCTCAGCCAGTGTCTCCTCCTCCCTGTGTGTGCCTCCAGTTTGCAGGCCTGGGGTCCCCCCTTGTGTATCCAAGGTGCATGGGGAGCACCTTGAGGGGACTCGGGAGGTTTTGAGAAGATGAGTGAGTAATCTTGTCAACCTCTATTGTTACTTGCAAGTAGGATTCATTCCTTTCTGGCCAGCGTGTAGTTTGCATTACCCGTCCAGTGTTGAACAAACTGTCTTCGACACCGATGGCGACCTGTGACACCGTAGCTGCTGTGGTTGTCACGTGAGTTCGTTAGAAGAACCACATTAAGACATAGCAGCTGGGCCTTTGCGGTTGATAAGTTGATCATCTATCCATGACTTTTCCTCCCTGTTTATCCTGTCCTCTGTCCTCTGGCTCTCTGCTTCTTAGAGCCATTTTATAAACTCCAGAAGTAAAGTGCCTTTTCCAGTCAGGCACTGGGCAGTGCTGTCCCATTGTGTTTGCACAGACACAGAGGATAATCAGCATAAGGTCTGTTTGCAGGCAGACCTTTGAAGTGGTGTGGGGCGATGTCCGGCTGTGAAGGAACGAATGGCCGTTTTCTAGGTTGCAGACTTGGATGGACTCCTTTCTCTAGTTGGGAACTTTTTTTTTTTTTTTCCTTTAAGTTTTAGTTGTAGATGGACACAATACTTTTATTTTGTTTATTTAGTTTTTTTTTTTTTTTTTTTTTTTTTTTTAATGTGGTGCTGGGGATCGAACCCAGTGCCTCACCCATGATAGGCTGATTTTTTTTCCATGGAGCTGGGCCGGCTGCATGGGTCCTGGTCCCCGTGTGCCAGGATGAGGGGTCTTGGGCTGGTTCTGTTGACCGAGGGCCCAGGGCTGAGTCCATGTGTGTCTTCTGTGTTTGCAGGAGCTGCTCTCCAGCCCCTGTGTGGCAAACTCTCCTGACCTTACCCACTACCTGTCCCTGCCATGGCTGCTGAAGGTCCCTCTGGACCTGACAGCGTCCACGTTCCCTACTCCAATTCCTTGCTGGGCAGGGGAGTTGCTTACTTTTAAGTCTCTTGCCCCAGTCCCGAGCTCTGTGAGGGTACGACTCTCGTCTGGGGCTTCCCCACCTGAGTGCTGGGTGTTAGATGAGCCCATGAGTGCGGACGACATTGGGTCCCTCGTTGCCCGCCAGCTCTCTAGAAGCCGGAGCTGATCTGTTCTCCTCACCAGCATCTCCCTGGTACCCTGGTGCCTGTTAGGCGCCCTTGCATGGTCCTGCCCTCGTGAGGGTCCTGTAGGTATGTGGGGCTGAGCTGCCACCGAGAGCCCCACAGCTGGGAAGCGGGGGCTGAAAGTGTTCTGCTGGGTCCGTCTCGTGATGTCCGGTCACTGGCATGATCATTCTTGTTTCTTCTTCAGAAGTGAGGATGTGTTTATGAGAGCCCAGGAATTGGAACTTGACTTGTAATTGATGCATCACACTCTTCTGGACCTATTTTAGGGGTTTGATTAACAAATCTTCCCCTCCTTCTCCCTCTGATCTTATGGTGAGAAGCATCAGAGCAGAGACCTGTGTGCCATGCACCTCCAATTCTAAGGAACATTCCCAGTGCCCCTGCAGAACCTGTGCCTCCACCTTGGGAGGTGGAGTGCTGGTGCCGTCCAGGTCCCGTCCTTGTTGCTCAAGGGTTTCTCCAGACCCCACAGTGGCCTCTTCTTGACCTGTGAGTGCTCTCATGTGAGTGTCCCTCTGGGGCTCGCCTCAGGAGTGGAGCTGTGGGTGCTGGAGGTACTGTGTTGTGCGGGGCCCAACCGTGCCCTTGCATGCACTGGTGCCTAAGCTTGAGATTGCCAGTCGCCCTGTTGGGGACTAGGGAGCAGGACATGGTGTCTTGTTGCCTGATTGCTGATGCCATAGGGTTTAGAGGCTTCTTAGTTCTTGCTGTCCCCAGTGTGTGCAGAGCTTCTGCCAGTGCCACTGTGATGTCTGTTTGCTTGTCCTATCATGTCTGGGTGGAAGTCCATCTTTGTATCGTTCGTGCCTGTGTCTGTAGGTGTAGGAACGTGTCTGCTTCACGTTGGTGGGTTCTCCACTCTCAGTGAAGCTCTTCGCTCACAACTACGCCTTTCTGTGTTGTAGCACGTCCCTGCCTTCCCATCCTTTCAAAGAAGTCTTCTTACGTTTCTTCTAAGAGTCTTGATTCTGCCTTTGACCTTTAGTGTAGCATGGACTTCTCATGGTCTTTGGCAGCACAGTCCACAGGGTGCTGCTGTTGCCCCCAGGCTCTCACACCGTGGCCTTCCGGGCACTTAACGCCAGTGCAGGCCCTCCCTCCACTCCTGTCCTACCTTCGCCTAGGCTTGATGATGTGGCCTTGGGTCTGGTGGGACTGTCCCTGGTTCTTGTGTCTCTGCCCTTCCTTTGCTTTTATATGTTAAAATCAGCTTGTTAGATTTCCGAAGTCTCGGAAATTAGGGTGAATCTATTGATCCATTTGCAGAGAATGATGTTTTACTTTCACATTATTTAGTTCTGCTGTTTTATTTATTTATTTAAAAATTTTTTTGTGGTGCTGGGAATTGAACCCAGGGACTTGTGCATGCGAGGCAAGCACTCTACCAACTGAGCTACATCCCCAGCCCTGCTGTTTTATTTTTAAACCAATATTCTAACTTAAATGTATTGTACAATTCAAAATTCATAGATGTATTTTTAAGAAAGTGTCCTTTAAAATTTCAGTTTGTCTTTTTTGTTGGCAATACATATAAGTGCAATTGACGTTTGTAAGTTAACTTGTATTTGGAAGACTTGCAAATCTCTTTTGTCAGTCTCACAATTTGTGTAGATTTGAGATTTCTAAGAAATTAATCATTGGCATTTGTGAATGAGACAGTGTGGGTCTTTCTTCCTATTCTGTGTGCCTCGATTGCATTGCTGCCTGAGGCGTTGACTGCAGGTTGGCCTAGAGGGAAAGCAGGGTCTGGCTGTGGTGAGAGGAAACCTTGGACTTGCTCCCTGGCTGCTGTCCTTGCACTTGAGGTGCTGGGGAAGGTGCTGTGAGGTCTGCCGGGTCCCCTTTCCTCCCATCATCTGAAATAATATGCTTTTGCTCCTTTAATCTGTTCTGTGATGAGTTTTATTAGTAAAATTTCCTAGTCTTGAACCACGTAAAGTAAATCAAAATCAGTCATGAAGGATCGATCTGTTGTTCTGTGCATTAAGGGATCAAGTTTGAAAATGCCTAATGAGCTATAACTGCCAGAAAGGGAAGTCAGATTTCTTTTTAATTTGGAACATGCTTTCTGACCATTTGCCAATTCTTTGGTTATACTCTGGCAGGTCATCAGCTCTGTTGAATATTTGTTCTCATGATGGTGACACCCTAATGTTTTCTTTGAGAGTATTGTTTCCCTTCAGTGCTTAATTATGAACATAATGGAAGCTCTGTGTTTCTCTACCTACCAGGAAGCCTGCTGTGAGCACCGGGTGTGGATGTGGTTGGGCATCTCTGATGAGGTAGATGCTGAGCATCCTTGCCCCAGGGTGGGGTCCAGGCCTGTTTGGGGAGTTCTGTGCTCCGTGGCTTGAGCAGGCGGTAGGAGGGGTTGTGGGCTCTATGTGTTCACTCTGAAAGGTGGCTGCCTTTGAGTCCACATTCTAGATTCCTTGTAGATTTTTACTTTGGTTTCATTCATTAAGTGTTATAATTCATGATTCATGTTGCAAAATCTTGAGTTATAAATAATGGCTTCTTTCTGAACCTGCAGTGCTATTGGAGTTGAAGAAGTATAAATCCCACAGGGCTTCTCAGTTTAACCATATTTTGTGGCTTCTCTCACAGAATTATCTCCATGGTACTTTATATGCTGTGAAGTGGTATTACTGATTCATATGTTAGAGTCAGGAAGTTTTCAAATTTCTGAAATCATGTTTTTTGGGTGAGTGATCATGAGCACAGTGGCATTTTCAATTTCAGTTAATTTCACCTTTTAGTCTGCAGCGCATCTAAGCTCCCTCATGTGCCCAGAACGACTGGTGTTCAGTTCAGCTGCGGAGGCCTGTGGAGGGTGTTTGATAAATGTACAAAATGAAGACAGAAAGTGCCCTGGTCGGGGCCCCTCTCGAGCCCCTCCAGTGCCTCCCGTGGAAAGTGCCGTTGTGATGTTCAGGAAGAACCTTTTCCTTTTCGAATCAGGGGCCCCTCTGCTCAGGCATCTGCAGTGAGCAGGCAGGCTGGGACTGGGACTGCCTTGTGCACCTGGCTTCCTCAATCCTTGGTGGTGCCGAGAGGCTGCAGCAGCAGCTAGTTTGATTCTTGTTGTTGAGAGTAGATTGATTTGCAGAAGAGATTTTGGGAAGAGTTTAAGGTTCGTACTGCTTTTAATGAATTCCCACTCTGACAAAGAATTGAGTATCAAGAATGTGAACAGAACTTGAATAGCTAATGCTCCCCAGTGAGAGTTCTTGTTAGAGCCACGCCAGACCAGTCTGCCTCGCTGAGCACATCCGCAGATGGAGGGCATCTTTCCTGTACTGTCCTTTGGCAGGTAAGGCACTGCCTCCCCAATGGCTCGTTCACTTAACTGTGGACTAATGCGCTGACAGATCTCCCTCCCCTCTCTGCTCTTAGTAAACTGACCCTGCTTCCGCTGATAGCCCCATGCAGGGGAGAGCAGTGTTTCTCTTTTCCTGCTCATGCTGCCGGTAAAATACCTGCTTTTTTAAAATTAGAAAAAAGATTTTTTTTTTTTTAACAGCCTGTAGAATTCAAATTTAATCTTTTGGGAAACTTTTTACTTTTTACTTAATTTGTAAAATCCAGGGTAAAGAAATGTAAGCATACAAATGGGACAATAGATGTAAGTATGTATTTAAATTTAAAGATAAATAAAATGAGAATTGAGTAGCCCAATTCTTGATTTAGAGAGAGAGAGAGAGAGAGAGGTAGAGAGAGAAGAACAAGTCACTGCCAGCACAGAAGCCAGGGCTTACATGTGCCAGCAGGCTGATCCAATGCCAGAGAAGACTGGCATTTATAAAGAACTTAAAATACTTTACAACCAAAATACAAAGAACCCAATCAATAAATGGGTTAAGGAAATGGGCAGACACTTCACAGAAGAAGATATACAGGTGATCAACAAATACATGAAAAAGTGCTCATCATCCCTAGTAATTACAGAAATGCAAATCAAAACCACCCTAGGATTTCACCTAACTCCAATTAGAATGGCATTATCAAGAACACAAGCAATAATAAGTGTTGGCATGGATGTGGGGAAAAAGGTACACTCATATATTGCTGGTGGAGTTGCAAATTGGTGCAGCCACTCTGGAAAGCAGTAAGGAGATTCCTCAGAAAGCTTGTAATGAACCCACCGTTTGACCCAGCTATCCCACTCCTCGGTTTATACCCAAAGGACTTAAAATCAGCATAGTACAGTGATGCAGCCACATCAATGTTCATAGCAGCTCAATTCACAATAGCTGGATTGTGGAACCAACCTGGATGCCCTTCAGTTGACGAATGGATAAAGAAACTGTGCTATATATACACAATGGAATATTACTCAGCCATAAAGAAGAATAAAATTATGGCATTTGCTGGTAAATGGATGAAATTGGAAAATGTCATGCTAAGTGAAATAGGCCAATCCCAAAAAACCAAAGGCCGGATGTTTTCTCTGATAAGTGCATGACAATATATAATGAGGGTGGGGGTGATGGGGGGAAGAGAAGAATGAAGGAACTTTGGATGGTGAAGAGGAAAATGGGGTGGGAGGGATTGGGGGATGGAAAGATAGTAGAATGGAACAGATAGTATTATTACCTATGTTCATGTATGTTTACATGAATGGGGTGAATCTACATTGTGTACAACCATAGAAATGAAAAGTCGTACCCCATTTGTGTACAATGAATAAGAAAAAAATTTTTTTTTGTTCTAATTAGTTATACATGACAGTAGAATGCATTTATACATTTTGATAGATCATACATAGAGTGTACTTTCTCATTTTTCAGGTTATACATATTGCAGGATCATATCAGTCATGCAGTCATACATGTACATGAGGTAATAATGTCTGTTTCACTCTACTATGCTTCCTTCCCCATTCCCCTTCCCCTCCTGTCACTCCCCTCTACCTAATATAAAGTAACTCTGTTCTTCCTTGTTCACACCCCCCATTGTGAATTAGTTTCCACATATCAGAGAAGCTTTTGGTCTTTGTTTTTTTGGGTTTGACTTATTTCACTTAGCATGATATTCTCGAACTCCATCCATTTACCAGCAAATGCCAGAATTTCATTCTTCTTTAAAGCTGAGTAATATTCCATCATATATATGTACCACATGTTCTCTATCCATTCATCTGTTGAAGGGCTTCTAGGTTGGTTCCATAGTTTAGCTATTGTAAATTTGAGCTGCTATAAACATTGATGTGGCTGTGTCACTGGAGTATGTTGATTTTAAGTCCTTTGGGTATAAACTGAGGAGCAAGGTAACTGGGTCAAATGGTGGTTCCATTCTAACTGTTCTTAGGAATCTCCGTACTCCTTTCTATAATGGTTGCACCATTTTGCATTCCCACCAGCAGTGTATGAGTGTACCTTTCCCCCCATATCCTCACCAACATGTAATGTTGCTTGTATTCTTGATAATTGCCATTCTGATTGGAGTGAGATGAAATCTGAGTCATTTTGACTTGAATTTTTCTAATTGCTAGAGTTGTTGAACATTTTTTCATGTGTTTATTGATTGATTGTATATCTTCTTCTGTGAAGCATCTGTTCAGTTCCTTAGCCCATTTACTTAATGGGTTATTGTTTTTTCGGTGTTTTTTGAGTTCTTTATATATCCTAGAGATTAATGCTTTATCAGAGGTGCATGTGGTAGATTTTCTCCCAATCTGTAGGCTCTCTCTTCACATTATTGTTTGTTTCTTTTGCTGAGAAGAAGCTCTTTAGTTTGAGTCCATCCCATTTATTGATTCTTGATTTAACTTCTTGAGCTTTAGGGGTCTAGTTAAGGAAGTCAGGTCCTAGGCTGACATAATAAAGATTTGGGTCTACTTTTTCTTCTAGTAGTTGCAGGGTCTCTATTCTGGTGCCTAAGTCTTTGATCCACAGTGAGTTGAGTTTCATGTAGGGTGAGAGATAAGAATTTAACTTCATTTTGTTACATGTGGCTTTCCAGTTTTCCCAGCACCATTTGTTGAATAAGCTCTCTTTTCTCCATTGAATGTTTTTGACACCTTTGTCTAGTATGAGATACCTGTATTTATGTGGGTTTGTCTCTATGTCTTCCATTCTGTACCATTGGTCTGCATGTCTGTTTTGGTGCCAATTCCAGGCTATTTTTATTATTATAGCTCTGTAGTATAGTTTGAGGTCTGGTATTGTGATGCCTCCTGCTTCACTTATCTTGCTAAGGATTGCTTTGGCTATTCTGGGCCTCTTATTTTTTCCAAATGAATTTTATGATTGCTTTTTCTAGTTCTATGAAGAACATCACTGGAATTTTAATAGGAATTGCATTAAATTTGTATAATGCCTTTGGTATTATGGCCATTTTGACAATATTAATTTTGCCTATCCAGGAGCATGGGAGGTCTTTCCATCTTCTAAGGTCTTCTTCAGTTTCTTTTTTAGTATTCCGTAGTTTTCATTGTAGAGGTCTTTCACTTCTTTTGTTAGATTGATTCCCAAATATTTTATTTTTTTTGAGGCAGTTGTGAATGGAGTAGTGTTTTTCATTTCTCTTTCAGTGGATTCATTACTGATGTATACGAATGCATTTGATTTATGGGTATTGATTTTATATCCTTCTACTTTGTTGAATTCATTTATTAGTTCTAGAAGTTTGTTGGTGGAATTTTTTGGATCTTCCAAATATAGAAGAATCATATCATTGGCAATTAGTGATAGTTTGAGTTCTTCTTTACATATTTTTATAGCTTTAATTTCTTTCCTCTGTCTAATTGCTCTGACTAGAGTTTCAAGGACAGTGTTGAATAAAGGTGGTGAAAGAGGGCATCCCTGTCTTGTTCTAGTTTTTAGAGGGAATGCTTTTAATTTTTCTCCATTTAGAATGATGTTCACCGTAGGCTTAGCATAGTTAGCTTTTGCAATGTTAAGGTATATTCCTACTATTTCTAGTTTTTCTAGTGTTTAGAACATGAAGGGGTGCTGTATTTTGTCAAATGCTTTTTCTGTGTCTATTGAGATGATTATATGATTCTTGTTTTTGAGTCTATTGATATGATGAATTATGTTTGTTGATTTTCGTATGTTGAACCAACCCTGCATCGCCTGAATGAACCCCACTTGATTGTGGTGCACAATCTTTTTCATATGTTTTTGTATGCGAGTTTCCAGAATTTTATTGAGAATTTTTGCATCTATGTTCATCAGGGATATTGGTCTGAAGTTTTCTTTACTCACTGTGTCTTTTTCTGGTTTTGGTATCAGGGTGATATTAGCCTCACAGAATGAGTTGGAAGAATTCCTTCCATTTCTATTTCATGGAACAATTTGAGAACTATTGGTTTTAATTCTTCTTTGAAGGTCTTATAGAACTTGGCTGAGAATCTGACTGGTCTCAGGCTTTTCTTAATTGGTAGACTTTTAGTGGCGTTTTCTATTTCATTAGTTGAAATTATTCTGTTTAAATCGTGTATGACCTCCTGATTCAGTTTAGGTAGGTCATATGTCTTCAGAAATTTGTCAGTGTCTTCAATATTTTCTATTTTATTGGTATATAAATTTTCAAAATAGTTTCTAATTATCTTTTGTATTTCAGTTTTATCCATTGTAGTATTTCCTTTTTCATCACATATTTTACTAATTTGGGTCTTCTCTTTGTTGATGTGGCTAGGGGTTTATCAATTTTCAGGATTGTTTTTTCAAAGAACCAACTTTTTGTTTTGTCATTTTTTTCAATTGTTTCAATTTCATTGATTTCAGCTCTGATTTTAATTATTTCCTGTCTTCTGTTTTTGGTGTTGATTTGTTCTTCTTTTTCTAGGGCTTTGAGAAGTAATGTTAGGTCATTTATTTATTGATTTTTTATTCTTTTAATAAATGAGCTCAACGCAATGAACTTTCCTCTTAGTACTGTCTTCATAGTGTCCAAGAGAGTTTGGTATGTTGTATCGGTATTCCCATTTACCTCTAAGTATTTTTTCACTTCATCCTGATTGCTTCTACTATCCATTTGTCATTCAGTAGTGTATTATTTAGTTTCCATGTGTTAGAGTAGCTTCTACTTTTAATTTTATCATTGATTTCTAATTTCAGTCCATTATGATCTAATAGAGTGAAGGGTGTTATCTCCATTATTTTGTATTTACTAAGAGTTGCTTTGTAGCTTAAGATATGGTCTGTTTTGAGAAGGATCCATGTGCTGCTGAGAAAAAAGTGTATTTGCTTGTTGAGAGATGAAATATTCTATATATGTCTGTTAAGTTTAAGTTATTGATTGTATCATTTAGTTCTGTAGTTTCTTTATTTAGTTTTTGTTTAGAAGATCTGTCCAGTAGTGAGAAAGTTGTGTTAAAGTCACCCAGAATTACTGTGCTGTGGTCTCTTTGATTCTTGAAATTGAGAAGGGGCTCTGCGTCTGGCTGGCGGTGGAAGCGGTAGTAGCCGGAGGCGGGGGCAGCAGGCAGGACATCAGTAGTAACCTCAGAGGGTGGTGGCTTTGGCTGAAGGTGGGGGACTGCGGCAGCAGTGGCTGCAGCTGCAAAAGCACCCAGGGAGGAGACCTCCAGGGGACCTCCAGGGAGCGGGTACTGTGAGTGGTGGCAGCAGCTGCAGCAGCAGTGTGGATGGCAGCCGGGCGTCCAAGGCAGTGTTGAGGGCAGCAGACCTCAGTGCGGGGTGGAGTGGGGATGGCGGCTGTCAGTGTCAGCAGCAGCAGCAGCACCTGAGAAAAGACCTCCGGCACCTGCGGCCGGCGTCAGGGGCGGGTGTGTCCCAAGAGAAAACCTGTGGGCAGTGGTAGTGGTGTCCGTGGCAGCAGCACCCAGGGAAAAGGCCTCTGGGGCAGCTGTACCCGGCTCCTCAGAGAAGACCTCTGGGTGGCGTCTGTGTCTGTGGCACTTGTGGACAGCGGTGGCACTGGGAGAACACCTCTGGGTGTCTGCGGCAGTGGCCTCCAGTACCTGCATTTTTGACATGTGAAGTTGTGGTGACTGTGACCCTTTACTCCCAATGCCAGTGGACACTGGTAGGCAAGTGGGTGACACCGAATACCCGGATGTGGTCTGTCTTCAACAGTGCACACAGCTCAAGTGTGTTGCAGAGAAACGTGCACAAATCCAGGGAGATCATATAAAGTTATAATGAAATTCTCTTGCTGACTGCATTCTAGCTGTTCAGAGAATTGCAGAAGACAGCTAGGGGAGGGTCTTGGAAGGACACTTGAACTTGAAAGGGTGTCACACCAAGGTTGCTGGTGCTTGCTTTCACAACTCTCGTGTTTCCTTGCCTGGTTACTGAGGGCTGCTGTCCACAGACTATAAGAAGAGTAGTCTTTGTCTCCCTGGTGCTCTGGTGTCCTGAACCCCTCTTGTGATCCTGCCCCACAGGTTGTACAGGTCGTAGTCTGGTGGGTGCCTGGAGGTGACTGCTAGGGGAAGCACCGTGGTAGGACACCCCAGCCTAGTGGAGGGACTTGTCTCGGTAAAGACTCTGCAGGCAGGAGCAGGGTGGCTTTCCAGCTGGGGGACCAGCTATCGGTAGGTAGTGGAAAAGCTCTGGACCAGGCACTTTCTTGGTCATTGAGGTGGCCAGCAGGTCTGTGTGCCCCTGGGCCAGCCAAGGGGAGCAGGGCCTGTGCCCTGTGCTGTCCCTTTTTGGGATCCCGTCTTGGGAGCCTGGGGAGACCCGGAGGGCTGTGCCATTGACCGAAGCTGCTGGTGGCTCCTGGAGCCTTCCTGAGCTGGCCCGAGCAGAGCCGTTCCTCCTGGCTGGACCAGCACCTCCAGAGGGCCTCTGTGGAGGATTGAGGCCTTCCTCCTGGCGGTGCTTCAGGTGGCGCCGTCTCAGTGGCAGTGGTGGCGCTGTCTCTGTGGCAGTGGTGGTGCCGTCTCAGTGGCAGTGGTGGCGCCGTCTCAGTGGCAGTGGTGGCGCTGTCTCAGTGGCAGTGGTGGCGCTGTCTCTGTGGCAGTGGCGGCGCCGGCTGCATTTGGATTGCACTGTGGCCAGTGTGCAGACTGCAGCGGGGAGCGCCTGCTCAGGATGTGTGCGAAGGTCCTGCACACGAGAGGACATGCCCTCTGGGGAGTGCTGGGCTTAATCTGTGCCCCTTTCAAGTATCACCTTGGTATTCTTTGAAGATGATCATTGGAAAAAAGTGATAGGAAATTGGTCATTTATAATTTTTTAAAACCAGTCTGAGAACAGAAGCTTAAAAATGACTCTGTGTTCCTTGAAAAATAACTCTGTGTGAGGCGAAGTTTAGAAGTTTCCAACACACATCCCTCTGTTGGAGGTGGGGCCTCTTTCTCATGATGGCTTTCAGTGCTGAAGAGCGGGGAGAACTTGTCAGGGTGAAAGCCACATGTCGAGGTGGCCACAGGATGACCTCCGGGCACCGAGGCGTGCCTTCTTGCTTTGCATGGTGCTGGTGAGATGAGAAACACCACCAAAGTCTTGGAAGGCCTCGTTCTGCAACTAGCCGGGTGTCACACGTGTGCGCGTACTCATGTCTCACAGCTTAGGGTGCTGTGGGGCCTGAGCTGTGGGGTGCTCCAGGCATCATGTGAGGGTGGAGGTTGGTACAGGGCCTCCCAAGGCTGCATCTTTTGGGGTGCAGCCGGGGGTTTACCTGAACCTTGAAGCCTGGTGGCTGCTTCTTGGTGCCTTCCTGGTTTCTGGCAGGCCGGGAACTGTCAGGGTCCGCGGGCAGCCTCAGTTGATGGAGCTCTCGTCGCCTTCCTGCAGCTAGTGGGGTCTTTTTCCTCCGAGCTAGGCAGGCCAGTCCGATTTGCTGGCAGCATTTTGTTAGCCTTCTCCCTGCTGTGTTGGGTAGCTCCTCCTCATTGTGCACTCTGTGGCTACACTTGGGATGACTGGGGACAACTTGCAGGCTGGCAGGGCAGAGGTTTGCCTGTTGGCCACGAGCTGGGGTCCATGCTGGCTTCGTTGAATGGGAGCCCTTGTGACTTCTTTGTATGTCCCCAACACAGCAGGCTGGGAGGAAGGACTGGAAGAAACTCAGGCAAGCTTCCCCCCACCTCCAGCACCTAAGAAAACAGAAACCATGAAGTTTCTCTTGCTTTTTAAATTATGACTGCTGATCTAGGGAAAAGGCAAACCAGGAAATGAGTCCCTAGGTGTCACCTGGAGAGCTGACAGTGTGTGTCCAGCATGAGTGTTAGGGACAGGGACTGAGTCTCAGTGGACAGTGGAAGTGATTTCAGGGCTGGTGAGGTTGGGCTGCTGAGATGACTGGTGTGTGGAGTGGTGACAGGTGGCCTGGAGAGAGCTTGTAGCTGGTGCCACCCTGAACACATCCTCCTCCTTGGCAAGATGGACTTGGTGCTGATGGTGGATGCAGAGTGCACGCTTTGCTGTTCACTGGAGGGTTCTGCCCCAGGCCAGGGCTTGCAGTTGGAGATGGGGAAGGCCTTGCAGGGGGAGAAAAGTAGTTTTCCCCGCTGGAGCTGTCACTGTGGGAGGGCTGGGCACTCTGTGTTCAGCCCCTGGTTCCCCAATACCCCCAGCCCTTCCCGCAGTCCCAGGTAGCACTTGTGGGTTTTTGTGGGTGCCTGCCGGAGGCTCCACTTCTCTCTCAGAATCACTCCCTCTGTCTTTGCAGCCTGTGTGCCTGTCCTCTCCGAAGTTACTTCCCCTGCTCCCATCCTTCCCCCTCCCCCTTTGTCTTTTATTCATCTCACACAAGTGGGGGACCTGGAGGTCCCCACTAGCTGGCAGTAGGGAGCCAGTTCTGGAGCACCCTCGATGGTAAATGCAGATGGGGAGAGCTAACGGGAATCCTGGCAAGCACCCCACGTTATGTCCAGAGCTCGAGGACACAATGCAAGAGCTCAGATGCAGGGTGGTGGGGAGAGTGGGCCCGTCTGCATCTGCATTCAGGCAGTGAAGGGCTCAGCCCTTGTGCCCACCAAGTGGGGCTGGGGACACAGCAGCCAACAAGGGAGGAGATGCCTCCGCAGGACCCTCGACACAGGTGAAGCTTGGGTGGTACTGGGTGGGCAGAGGACAGGGGCTGCTCTTTTGGGTAGGGTGGTACCTGAGGCTGTCTCTAAGGGTTTGAACTGGGATCTCATGCTGGGGGTCCTGAGGCAGGAACAGAGGTGACTGGGAGGGAACCCTGTGGTGGCGATGAAACCGTAGGTTCAGGCAGCAGCAGCCCCGGTGCCTGGAGTCAGATTCTGGGTTTGTGTTTTGTCTTTGGGGTCTTGAGAAGCCTCAGGCACCAGATAGTGCCTGATGTGTTCTAGGTCGTCAGTGCCCCCTCAGACACTCAGGGGGTGTGGGGCACAGGAGGGGGCTGGCCAGAGACTGGGCCAGGTGTGTGATGCCGGGGCCAGGTGGGGGCGTGGATGTGTACAAAGGATTTGGAGTTGGTGTCCTGTGGAGGTTCCCCAGTGGTGACAGCTTGTGGGACTGACCTAGGAGTGTGGTCAGAGCACATGCCTCTTTAGTGGCAGTGCCAGCCTTTACACCAGTGTCACCTTCCTGGAAAGCCCTCGTCCTGCTGTGTCTGGCTGCCTGCCCCCTTACGTGCCTTTCTGCCTTAGACAGTCTGCTTGGCTCCTTTTTCATGTTACTGGGGTTAAAGTCTTAAAAATGTGCCTTTCAGGTTGTCAGGAATGATCAAGTAGAGTTAAATCTAAATAATTTGAACTGACTGATAGCTTTCCTTAGTTAATAAGAAATCGGAATTCTAAATTCTTCCCCAGAGAATGCAGACTCACTCTTCCTGGGTGTATGCTGGCTCTGCGGGCACTGTGCTTCCAGAGGCTGGATGAGCAGAGCCCTTCACAGGCCCCAGGAGGGGCAAGAGTGTTTTTGCCGGGTGGCTGCTGGTGTGCTCCGGCGCTGTCCACACACTGAGCTGGCCCAGCCCCCCAATGCCACCCACTCAGTGCCACTTCCTCTCCTCAGGTGCCGTGTAGGTGGGACCTGCTTGCCTGGGGTCCTGTGCCAGAGGAGTGGGGCTGATGGGGGCTGGTGCTTGGGAACTGAGTCCGGAGCCGCAGCCCGCTCAGGTCCCTGCCCCCTGACCTTCTCAGCCCTCTGCTGGGTGGTAGGAGGTCTCTCTTAGTGGCCTGTACTCCCCTGTCTTCCTGCTGGGTGACTCCTCCCTCCTGGGCTGTGGCAGATGCAAATCAGGTGCACATTTTGCTCCCTCAGAGATCATAATTCTTGTGCCTCTTTCTTACTCTTTTTTTAAAAATTTCTTTTAAAAATTTTATTTATTATTTTTTATTTAATTTTAAAATTTGTTCTAATTAGTTACACATGACAGTAGAATGTAGTATCTCATCATCTTCACGTCTCATGATGGGAACAGCTCCTTCGTCCTGACGTGGGGCAGTGGTACCTGAGGCCTCTAAGGCCCTCGTTTAGTCCAGCCACTGGGCTGCAGCTGGGGTTTGTTGCCAGGGTGTGTGACTTTGGCCTCCCTTCTCTGTCTCTCATTTTTCCCTCTGTCTTAGCTATTTATTGCTGCATAAAGCATCTCCACAAACCCACTGACTTCAAGTAACACATATTTATTCCTATTGTTTTCCTCAGTTTCTGTGGGTGGGCAGCTAGGGGTGGACCTGGCTCTGCTGAGCCTCTGCCTCGAGTTCTCCAGTCAGGTTGGTGAGGGCCACAGCCTCATCGAGGTCTCTGCCATCCCCCTGGTGGCCACTGGCAGATTAAGCTCCTGAGGCAGCAGCCTCCTCAGTTTCTGATTGTAGTCAGCTGCCCTCAGCTCCTCGCCACGTGGGTCCTTCTGGGTAGCTGTGGACAGTACGCCAGCAAGGGAGGGTGCCTCCTGGCAGGGCAGATGGCTGCCTGACGTGACACTGTCATGTTGTCCCATTGCCTTTCTGCCTCGGTCGGTTGGAAGCAAGTCTCAGGACTGGTCCACGCCCTGAATGGGGTGCACGCAGGGGTGGCCCAGGAGGGTGTCTCCACTCTGGTGTCTGCTCCTGGTGCTGCGTGACTGCCTTGACGGCAGCCCCGCCTCGGTGTGAGAGGGTGAGGTGGGTGGGAGCATGCAGCGAGGGCAGATGTCCCCACTGGACGCCATTGTCATCGTCCCTGGCTACACTCTGGCAGGTGGGAAGCCCATGCTCTTCACGGTGGCGCTCAAGGCTGTCCCTAGCAGCACCAGCTGGCTTGCTTTCCCTTTGCCCCCTGGCTGCCCTCCTGCCCCTACCCCTCTCCTCAGTGTCCCAGAGCAACCGCTGCTGCTTCCTGCCGTGTCTCTACGCAGACTGCCCACTGGAAGCCCCTCCATCCTGGCTTCACGTACTGGCACACCTCAGCATCCACCTCTTCTCAGCACAGGCTGCTCACTCTCCCGCTCCAGGGGTGCAGGGGTACAGGTATGGCATTAGCTCTTGCCTGCCTGCAGGCTTCAGGCAGCACAGCCGAGCCCCTCCTGGGCATTGCCTGGAGGCTGCAACTTAAATGCCCCATGTGCAGAGGGCACTTGGAGGCAGTAATGACTTGCAGGACACCCTCAGGGAGCGTAACCCACTATCCTGGACCCTGCTGTGACCCTGATCAAGGGACTGGCATAAGTGAGCTTCCATGCAACTGATGTCTGTGGGCAACTCCTCTGTGTGGGTGGCAGGCCTCCTGGGCTCGTCTCCCTTTGGGGCTTCTTGGGAAGGAGTACATGGTGGAGGAGCCTGTGTCCTCTTCACTCTGCAGTGTGCTTCCATGGAGCCACCAGCAGTGACCTTTACCTCCCTGTCCCTGCGTGTGCTTGCCACTGAGTAGTCCCTGCTTCTGACTCTCTCTGGACTTGCTGGCGAGCAGTCCAGGGCCTGTCCAGGTCCATGTGTGTCTGTGGGTGCGAGAACCTGCCCTGTATCCTGTCACCCCTGTCTGATGAAGCTGCACATTTGTCATGCGACTTGCTTGGTGGCCCAGTGACCTGGTGGCCAGGCGGGGCTGGACCCTGTGAAGGTGAACCAAGCAGCCTGTAACTGAGGAGGTACTGTGTTCCAGGAACCCCTGCCTCTCTCTGGGCTCACCTGAGGTGCTGCTGCTGGGAATGGCTTGTCTGGTCGCTTGTCCATCTTGATAACTCTGGAGCCTCTGCACCAGCTGCCAAGTTTTCACATGAGGAATCCTTAAAGGGTGCCACATTATTAAGTGATCTTGGTCTTTGAACCTGGTTAAATATTCACTTCTCGCTAGAGCAGTTGACTTAGAATGGGAAGCACTGCGGCTCTTGATGCACGGATGCTTCGCTCACTCAGCAAACATTTGTCAGGTGTGCTGTCACAGGTGGAAGTTTCCTTGTTAACTGCTGAGTGGCCACAGTGGGCCACTGCCTGGTGAACTAAAGTCGGTGGGGAGGAAGCTGGATTCTGAGACTGGTTTTCCCACTGGTAGGCTGCTTGTCCTGGGCAGAGACCTTACCTGTCTGGGTTCCAGGTCCTCCTCCATAAATCTCAGGCAGGGTCCGTGATGACTTGGGGGATCTGGACCACCAAGCCCAATGAGATGTAGGATATTGTAGCGTAGAAAGGATCAATTCCAGGACAGATGTGGTTTGTTCTTAGGGTTTGGTGTGCTCAGCAGTGCTGTTGCTCATTCATTGGTTGAAGGCTCAAGGAGGCTTCACTGTGCACCTCATGGGAGGCTGGACCCTGTGAAGGTGAACCAAGCAGCCAGACCTGGCCTCACCAGCAGGAAGTGATTGCCTCTTCCTGAAAGAGGCTGGGGAGGGAGCAGATGTCCACAGGAAGTAGTGCTTGAATTGAGCCTTCTGCTCAGTGCAAAGGAAGAAGAGGCCTCCAGGCAGTGGGAACTGAGGCCATTGAATGGCAGGCTTCTAGAAAGGTGCTGCAGCCCAGCATGGTCAGGATGTGTGGCTGGGGTGCACCTGCGGCAGGGTTGGACTGAGGTCTAGGTACTACACTGTGGCCCCTGGGCTGGTGCGGGAGATGTGGAGCAGGTGAAGATCTTTAAGCCTTGGGTGTATGCACACACACACACACACACACACACACACACACACACACACAGAGATACACACACGGGGGCAAACTGAGCAGGCTGGGCTGAGTGATGAGTGCCTGTGTCTTCTTGGATGTTGGTGACTTCCAGGGGTTCAAAGGTTCTGTGTACCTCTTGAGAGAAATTCAGAACACCATCCACCCATCTGTCCATCCATCTGTCAACTCACTCACCTGCCACTGTCCACCTGTCTACCTGTCCACCAGTGAGGAGGTATGCACTGATAGTCCAGGAGCCCTGGGTGCCCCAGTATAGTCATGGCACATGGGACTGCAGAGATACCTCTTGTGAGAGCCAGCAAGGGCCTCAGGGCAAGCCCAGGGGTTGGCAGAATACTTCACAGTGTTGGTGAGTCAGTGAGAAGTTGGACTTAAACTGTGATTGCTGTTGGTTAATATTTGCATTTTAATATTGGAGACCATGGGAAAAATATCAATACTGTCTTATGTAAGAGTGGATCACTCTAAATCTCCCTTGTGTTTGCTTTGCTTCACCACATGCTCCATTTTCTTTCAGATTTTTGAAAGGATCTTGTTTATATGGGCCATCCGTCACCCTGCCAGTGGATATGTCCAGGGGATAAACGACCTTGTCACTCCTTTCTTTGTGGTCTTCATTTGTGAATACATAGGTAAGATCACATGATGGTTTCTGTCTTGAACATGAAATATGAACTTCAGTGAACTTGACGTGTTACTCTGCACAATTATACCTGTGCTGAAAATGGCCAGTAGGGTTTACTTCTAGGGGCCATTGGAACTCCTGCTGAGTGGTGTGGATTTGCATGGATAAGGTCAAGGTGATAGAGTATCAGTTGAAGGTTTACTTACAAGCTGAAGGCTGGACCTTCAGTTGCATTTCCGCAGCATTTCATCTGTAGCCTTTTCTTTTATTGGAATATTAATTACATGCAAAATAGTGTTTCACAGATATTTCTCTTGAGTACTTCTCTTGAGCGTTAGAATAGGAAACTGTGATATCACTACCTGTTTTGAACATGTTTAAAGTTTTTTTTTGTTTTAGAAAATCTGGTAAGTGCTGGGTATGTTCTTTGGATTCACTTATGAATAAAACCTAAATGCACAGGGAGGGCTGTGTCCCTCGGTTGGAGCATTTACATTTAAGTGCTTCAGGGTGTCCTCACTGAGCCCTCCTCATGTGTCTTGGAGGGGTTTGGAGGCTGAGGCTTTGGCCAGGTGGGCCTCTCTGGTCTGCTGTAGACCCCCGTGGTGATCGGAAGAGACTGGGCTTCCCTGAGCAGGGTCCTCCTCCCAGAGGGGCAGAGCCGCGTGGAGGAGTGCCTGCAGCCCTCACACTGGGCTTCCGCTTGTAATTCACAGGGGGTCCTTTCATCGCTAAGCAACTAATGAGCTCCGCTGCTCACCCCTAATCATCTGTGAAGTGGGGGAGGCCACTCTGGAGAGCGCTCACATTCTGCCTCCACACCCTCATTTGACATATAATGAAAATGTTCATAATGATCCTGGAACAGCAGGACCTCTGTCAGTGGCCCTCAGAGTTGTTAATTGAAAGGAGAAGTTCAACTGAGATGTGATTAGAGAATTGATATTCTATGTTAAATAGACCATTTAATTAACGTGGTAAATAAGTTTTTCTTAACTACTTTACCACCAGCTTAGGTTGTAGACCCAAGTGGTTCTTAATGCCTTGCCTGACTATTAGTGTGACAGGACGAAGGACATGACCGTGGTGTTAACTGTCCAGGAGAAGGAATAACTGGAGGAAATGGAATTTTTGCTCTACAGGTGGAAATTTCAGATTGGTTCAGACTCTCCCTGCCTTTCTGCAGTGCTGGCCACACACATATAAGTGTGCACACAGCACATGTGCATGCTCTCACACACACAAATATACACCCACCACATGTGCACGCTCTCTCTCACACAAGTATGCACACACCACACGTGTACGCTCTCAAACACATAAATATGCACACACCATGTGTGCACATTCACACACACAAATATGTGCACACCACATGTGTGTGCTCTCACACACAAATATGCACACTCACACACAAATATGAACACACCACACGTGTACACTCTCATACAAATATGCACACACCACATGTGCATGCTCTCACACAAATATGCACACACCACACATGCATGCTCTCACACATACATGCTCACACAAATATGCACACACCACATGTGCATGCTCTCACACACACAAATATGCATGCTCACACACAAATATGCACAATCCCACAACACAAATATGCACGCTTTCACACACACAAATATGCACACACCATGTATATGCTCTCACACAGATATGCATGCTCTCACACACACAAATGTGCACACACCATGTGCATGCTCTCACATAGATATGCATATTCTCACACACAGATATGTGCATACCACATGTGCATGTCTCACACATACACACTCACACACCAAAATACGCACACACCACATTTGCATGTTTTCACACAAATATGCATGCTCACACACACACAAATGTGCACAAATCACACATGCACGCTCTCACACACACAAATATGCATATATCACACATGCATGCTTTCACACATACAAGCTCACACACAGAATATGCACACACCACACGTGCATGCTCTCACACACAAATATGCAGACTCACACACATAGATATGCACACACCACATGTGCACACTCTTACAAAATATGTGCGCACCTCATGTGCATGCTCTCACATATACAAGCTTATACATACAACTATATGCACATCACATGTTCACACTCTCACACATACATGCTCACACAAATCTACATCACACGTGTATGCTCTCACACATACATGTTCACACACAATTATGTGCACATCACATGTGCACACTCACACATACACACTCATACACAGATATGCACACATCACATGTGCACACTCTCACACATACATGCTCTTAGACACAGAAATATGCACATATCACATGTGCATGCTCTCACACATATACACTCTTACACAGAAATGTACACGCATCACATGTTCACGCTTTCACACATACATACACATACAAATATGCACACATCACACGTTCACACTCATACACATACTCACACACAAATATGCACACATCACATGCATGCTTTCACACATACATGCTCACACAAATATGCACACACTACATGTGCACGCTCACACACACAAAGGTGCACACATCACTCATGCACACTCTCACACATACATGCTCACACATTCACATACACTCACATGCAGATGTGCACACACGTACATGGGCTCAGATACTTCCTGCATTCCTGTAGTGCCTATCACACACACGCAGGTGTGCACGCTCACATACACGCTCATATGCACAAATGTGCACATACTACACATGCACACACATGCAAATATGTACACAGCACGTGTGTGCTCTCACATACATATGCTCACACACACAGATGGGGATACATCACATGTGCATGGGCTCATACTCTTCCTGCTTTCCTGTAGTGCCTGCCACACACATGCAAATGTGCCACGCCACACATGCACACTCTTACACATATGCTCAACATACTAACACATGAGGACACCATGTGTTGAGTGGATATGCTCTGTGGCTTTGGTAAATCAGTGTAAAACATACTGTTTATACTTCTGGCTATTGACTTTTCTGTTAAGTGGACTTCTTAAATTTTTGGTCCTGGATTTCAAATGTGATGGGTGGATTTGTAGTCATCTAAGAGCTTGTTTCCTGGGCTTCAGGAATGTTCACTTTTGCAGTCTGGGTCCATCATTTGTCACGCTTTCCAACTGACACTTCCTAAGTGGCTTGGCGCCCAACCTGGCTCCCCTCTGGGGTGCAGTTCTTGGCTCTGCAGACCTACCTGGAGCACTGTGTGGAGCCCTGGGTGGGGTGCTTTCTGTCTGACTATGCAGGGGTCGCTTGGCTCCTTCCCCCTTGGAGCTTGCAGTTGTAGCAGGAAAGCCAGACTTTAGCTGCGTGATTGGACAGTTTAATTAAAGCATTTAGCATTTGTGTCATCAAGAGGAAGCACAGGGTGCTGCGAGAAGCTGACCCAGCCAAGGGAGCCAGAGGGTGCTTTCTGGGGTGAGAGGGAGCCAGGGTGGTGGAGGGGACAGCGGGGAGCTGACCTAGAGCCAGAGGCATCCTTGAGAGCAGTGATGAGTGGGCTGGAGGGGGGGCAGCTGTACCCAGGGCTGGTGAGTCATGGTGAAAACAGAGCGGCATCTTTCGGGGTGAACATGAGACTGGGGGATGCGCGTTCAGGTCCTGGTCTTTATACATACACCCTGGCTGTGGTGCGGGGAAAGGAGGACGTCTGGGAGCTGTAAACCCTGTGTGGAGGCACACTGCTCCTGAAAGGCCGACTGGCCTTCAAGAAGGCATCCTCACAGAAACCTAGAGTGGGGTTCCGAGGTCCTGCTGCCTGTGCATTAGCACCCAGACTGTCACTCAGCTGCTCTGACACATGGAGTGAGGTGGCTGGACTGTTTCCAGTGTGTGCAGCCTCTGAAGTGGAGGTGAGCCTGTGGGTTGTTGGCTTCTGGGCATGGAATTCTACCAGGGGTCTTCAGGTAGTGGACCTCAGACACATATGCAGCCTGAGCAGAAGCTGGGCTTCTTGTGGGGTGCATGCTTGCCGCGTGCCCAAGCACCAGTGACCCTGCAGCCCTTGGCCTGCTGTGAAGTGCTGCTGGTCTCTGTGGGAGGACAGCGCCTGGAGCACAGTGCCCTGGCTGTGATGTGCCAGCTGGGAAGCAGCTCTGCCTGCCCCTCTGTCCTGTCTCCAAGTGCTGGCATTGAAGGTCCTTCAAGGGCATGCTCTCTGACTTGAGAAGGGACTTGGGGAGGACCTTGACTTCTCAAACTAGGTTACCTGCTTCCAGACAAGGAGGGGTGCTCATCATTGACCAGAGGCTGGCCAGGATGACTAGAGTCAGAGCAGAAATGAAGAGGGAGTGGGGGCAGTGCTCTGGCAAGGCAGAATCTGGAAACGAGATTCCAGGTGCGTGAGAGTTTTGGAATCAGAGCTGGAGCTGGAGCTGTGTGAGAGTGTGCTAGAGGTGCGTCAGGGCCTGAGTCAGGAGCATGAAGTCCTCGTGGACCTCCATCACTGGGGAGAGAGGTCCAGGCCTGCACTCAGAGTCTGCAAATGAAAATAACACACGTATGCACACACATCCACACCCACCCACACAGAGACACCCGTACACACATGCTGCTTGTTGGTGCTGGGCACAACCTCTCTGAGTAAGTGTGGAACAAGTCAGTAACTAACCTTCGTGTGATGGCACCCACAGTTTAGGTGGGGTCTTGGGAAGGAGGTCAGGAAACCTCTGGTGACCTCAGGTAGGGGCAGGAGTGTGCAAAGCACATGGAGATGGTAGAGTGGTAAAGTCCTCAAGTACAGTGTTACGATGGTGGCTTCATTGGAGGAGTCCATTGGAACAGTTCCATATGCCAGGAAGTTTCAGGAATTCTTTTTTTTATTAAAATATTTTTTATTTTTACAAATACATTTTGATTCATTGTACACAAATGGGATACAACTTTTCATTTCTATGGTTGTACGCAATGTATATTCACACCATTCATGTAATCATACATATATATAGGGTCATACTGTCTGTTTCATTCTACTGTTTTTCCATCCCTACCCCTTCCCACCACTTTTTCCTCTACACCATCCAAAGTTCCTTCATTCTTCTCTTCCCCCCCATCATCCTCCATCACTGTATATTGTCATGCACTTATCAGAGAAAACATCCAGCCTTTGGTATTTTGGGATTGGCCTATTTCACTTGGCATGACATTTTCCAACTTCATCCATTTACCAGCAAATGCCATAATTTTATTCTTCTTTATGGCTGAGTAATATTCCATTGTGTATATATAGCACAGTTTCTTTATCCATTCGTCAACTGAAGGGCATCCAGGTTGGTTCCACAATCCAGCTATTGTGAATTGAGCTGCTATGAACATTGATGTGGCTGCATCACTGTACTATGCTGATTTTAAGTCCTTTGGGTATAAACCGAGGAGTGGGATAGCTGGGTCAAACGGTGGGTTCATTACAAGCTTTCTGAGGAATCTCCTTACTGCTTTCCAGAGTGGCTGCACCAATTTGCAACTCCACCAGCAATATATGAGTGTACCTTTTTCCCCACATCCATGCCAACACTTATTATTGCTTGTGTTCTTGATAATGCCATTCTAATTGGAGTTAGGTGAAATCCTAGGGTGGTTTTGATTTGCATTTCTGTAATTACCAGGGATGATGAGCACTTTTTCATGTATTTGTTGATCACCTGTATATCTTCTTCTGTGAAGTGTCTGCCATTTCCTTAACCCATTTATTGATTGGGTTCTTTGTATTTTGGTTGTAAAGTATTTTAAGTTCTTTATAAACTTTGGAGATGAGTGCTCTGTCTGAAGCGTGTGTGGAAAAGATTTTCTTCCACTCTGTAGGCTCTCTTTTCGCATTGTTGATTGTTTCCTGTGCTGAGAAAAAAACTTTTAGTTTGAATCTATCTCATTTATTGATTCTTGCTTTTATTTCTTGTGCTATGGGGATCTTGTTAAGGAAGTCTGATCCTAAGGCAATGTGATGGAGATTCGGGCCTACTTTTTCTTCTATTTGGTGAAGGGTCTCAGGTCTAATTCCTAGATCATTGATCGATTTTGAGTTGAGTTTTGTACAGGGTGAGAGATATGGGTTTAGTTTCATTTTACTGCATATGGATTTCCAGTTTTCACAGCACCATTTGTTGAAGAGGCTATCTTTTCTCCATTGTAAGTTTTTGGCACACTTGTCTACTATGAGATTACTGTACTTATGTGGGTATGTCTCCGTGTCTTCTATCCTGTACCATTGATGTACCTGCCAATTTTGGTGCCAGTACCATGCTGTTTTTGTTACTATTGCTCTGTAGTAGAGTTTAAGGTCTGGTATAGTGATACCTCTTGCATCACTCTTCCTGCCCAGGATTGCTTTGACTATTCTGGGCCTTTTGTTGTTCCAGATGAATTTCATGATTGCTTTTTCTGTTTCTATGAGAAACGTCATAGGGATTTTAATTGGAATTGCATTAAATCTGTATAGCGCCTTTGGAAGTATGGCCATTTTGATAATAATAATTCTGCCTATCCAAGAACATGGGAGATCTTTCTCTTCTAAGGTCTTCCTCAATTTCTTTCTTCAATGTTTTATAGTTTTCATTGTAGAGATCGTTTTACCTCTTTGGTTAGATTGATTCCCAAGTATTTTATTTTTTTCGAGTCTATTGCAAATGGAGTTGTTTTCCTCATTTCCCTTTCAGATGTTTCATCACGTGTATAAAAATGCTTTAGATTTATGCGTGTTGATTTTATAACCTGCTATTTTGCTGAATTCATTGATGAGGTCTAGAAGTTTTCTGGAGGAGGTCTTTGGATCCTCTAAATATAGAATCATGTTATCAGCAAATAGTGACAGCTTAAGTTCCTCCTTTCCTATTCGTATCCCTTTAATTTCTTTAGTCTGTCTAATTGCTCTGGCTAGTATTTCAAGAACAATTTTGAATAGAAGTGGTGAAAGAGGGCATCCCTGTCTTGTTCCCGTTTTTAAAGGGAATGCTTTCAGTTTTTCTCCATTAAGCCTTTGCAATGTTCAGGTATGTTCCTGCTATCCCTATTTTTCCTAGTGTTTTGAACATGAAGCCGTGTTGTATTTTGTCAAACGCTTTTTCTGCATCAATTGAAATAACCATATGATTCTTATCCTTAAGTCCATTGACATGATGGATTACGTTTATTGATTTACAGATGTTAAACCATCCTTGCATTCCAGGGATGAACCCACTTTATCGTGGTGCACGATTTTCTTAATATGTTTTTGGATATGGTTTGCCAATATTTTGTTAAGGTTCTTTGCATCTATATTCATCAAGGATATTGGTCTAAAATTTTCTTTCCTTGATGTGTCTTTGCCTGGTTTGGGTATGAGGGTGATATTAGCTTCATAGAATGAGTTTGGTAGGGTTTCCTCCTTTTCTATTTCCTGGAATACTTTGAGAAGTATTGGAATGAGTTCTTCTTTGAAGGTCTTATAGAGTTCGGCTGAGAATCCATCTGGTCCCTGGGCTTTCCTTGGATGATAGGCTTTTTTTTTTTTTTTTTTTTAATTTTATAATTTAAAAAAATTTTTTTTTATTGTATACAAATGGGATACATGTTGTTTCTCTATTTGTACATAGAGTCAAGGCATACCATTTGTGTAATCATACGTTTACATAGGGCAATGATGTTTGATTATTTTTTTTTCCTCCCCCCCCCACCCCTCCCACCCCTCTTTTCCCTCTATACAGTCCTTCTTTCCTTCATTCTTACCGCTCTCCTTATCCCTAACCCTAAACCTAACCCTAAACCTAATGCTAACCCCTCCAACCCCCCATTATATGTCCTCATCCGCTTATCAGCGAGGTCATTCGTCCTTTAGTTTTTTGAGATTGGCTTATCTCACTTAGCATGATATTCTCCAATTTCATCCATTTGCCTGTAAATGCCATAATTTTATCATTCTTCATTACGGAGTAATATTCCATTGTATATATATATGCCACAGTTTCTTTATCCATTCATCAACTGAAGGGCATCTAGGTTGGATCCACAATCTGGCTATGGTGAATTGAGCAGCTATGAACATTGATGTGGCTATATCTCTGTAGTATGCTGATTTTAAGTCCTTTGGGTATAGGCCAAGGAGTGGGATAGCTGGGTCAAATGGTGTTTCCATTCCAAGCTTTCTGAGGAATCTCCACACTGCTTTCCAGAGTGGCTGCACTAATTTGCAACCCCACCAGCAATGTATGAGTGTTCCTTTTTCACCACATCCTCGCCAACACCTATTGTTGCTTGTGTTCTTGATAATCGCCATTCTAATTGGGGTGAGATGAAATCTTAGGGTAGTTTTGATTTGCATTTCCCTTATTACTAGGGATGTTGAACATTTTTTCATATATCTGTTGATTGCTTGTACATCTTCTTCTGTGAAGTGTCTGTTCATTTCCTTAGCCCATTTGTTGATTGGATTATTTGTATTCTTCGTGTAGAGTTTTTGAGTTCTTTATAGATTCTGGAAATTAGCGCTCTATCTGAAGTATGGTTGGCAAAGATATTCTCCCACTCTGTAGGCTCTCTCTTCACATTGCTGATAGTTTCCTTTGCTGAGAGAAAGCTTTTTAGTTTGAATCTATCCCAGTTGTTGATTCTTGCTTTTATTTCTTGTGCTATGGGAGTCCTGTTAAGGAAGTCTGATCCTAAGCCAACAAGTTGAAGATTTGGACCTACTTTTTCTTCTATAAGATGCAGGGTCTCTGGTCTGATTCCGAGGTCCTTGATCCATTTTGAGTTGAGTTTTGTGTAGGGTGAGAGATGGGGGGTTTAATTTCATTCTATTGCATATGGTTTTCCAGTTTTCCCAGCACCATTTGTTGAAGAGGCTATCTTTTCTCCATTGCATATTTTTTGCACCTTTGTCTAGTATGAGAAAATTGTATTTATTTGGGTTTGTGTCCATGTCCTCTATTCTGTACCATTGATCTACCTGTCTATTTTGGTACCAATACCATGCCGTTTTTGTTACTATTGCTTTGTAGTAGAGTTGAAGATCTGGTATTGCAATACCCCCTGCTTCGCTCTTGCTACTGAGGATTGCTTTAGCTATTCTAGGTTTTTTATTCTTCCAGATGAATTTCATAATTGCTTGCTCTATTTCTGCAAGGTACATCATTGGGATTTTAATTGGAATTACATTGAATCTGTATAGCACTTTAGGTAGTATAGCCATTTGACAATATTAATTCTGCCTATCCAGGAACATGGGAGATCTTTCCATCTTCTAAGGTTTTCTTTAATTTCTTTCTTTAGTGTTCTGTAGTTCTCGTTGTAGAGGTCTTTCACCTCTTTTGTGAGATTGATTCCCAAGTATTTTATTTTTTCGATGCTATTGTGAATGGGGTAGTTTTCCTAATTTCTCTTTCTGAAGATTCATCACTTATGTATAAAAATGCATTGGATTTATGAGCATTGATCTTGTAACCTGCTACTTTACTGAATTCACTTATGAGTTCTAAAAGTTTTCTGGTGGAATTTCCAGGTTCCTCTAAATATATAATCATGTCATCAGCGAACAGGGATAGTTTGAGTTCTTCTTTTCCTATTCGTATCCCTTTAATTTCTTTGGTTTGTCTAATTGCTCCGGCTAGAGTCTCAAGGACGATGTTGAATAGAAGTGGTGAAAGAGGGCATCCCTGCCTTGTTCCAGTTTTTAGGGGGAACGCTTTCAGTTTTTCACCATTTAGAATGATATTAGCCATGGACTTAGCGTAGATGGCCTTTATAATGTTAAGGAATGTTCCCACTACCCCAATTTTTTCTAGTGTTTTGAGCGTGAAGGGATGCTGTATTTTATCGAATGCTTTTTCTGCATCTATTGAAATAATCATGTGATTCTTAACTTTAATTCTGTTGATATGGTGAATGACATTTATTGATTTCCGAATGTTGAACCAACCTTGCATCCCTGGGATAAGACCCACTTGATCGTGGTGCACTATCTTTTTAATATATATTTGTATGCGATTTGCTAAAATTTTGTTGAGAATTTTTGCGTCGATGTTCATTAAGGATATTGGTCTGAAGTTTTCTTTCCTCGATGTGTCTCTGTCTGGTTTAGGTATCAGGGTGATAATGGCTTCATAGAACGAGTTTGGGAGGGTTCCCTCCTCTTCTATTTCATGGAATAGTTTGAGGAGTATTGGAATGAGCTCTTCTTTAAAGGTTTTGTAGAACTTGGCTGAGAACCCATCTGGTCCTGGACTTTGCTTTGTTGGTAGGCTTTTGATGACCTCTTCTATTTCATTGCTTGAAATTGGTTTATTTAAGTTGTGTATGTCCTCCTCGTTCAGTTTAGGTAATTCATATGTCTCTAGAAATACGTTGATGTCTTCGAGGTTTTCTGTTTTGTTGGAGTGTAGATTTTCGAAATAGCTTCTAATTATGTTTTGTATTTCACTCGTGTCTGTTGTGATGTTTCCTTGTTCATTCCGAATTTTAGTAATTTGAGTTTTCTCCCTCTTTCTCTTTGTTAGTGTGGCTAAGGGTTTATCAATTTTATTTATTTTTTCAAAGAACCAACTATTTATTTTGTTAATTTTTCCAATTGTTTCTTTTGTTTCGATTTCGTTGATTTCGGCTCTGATTTTAACTATTTCCTGTCTTGTACTACTTTTGTATTGGTCTGCTCTTCTTTTTCTAGCGCTTTGAGCTGTAGTGTTAAGTCGTTTATTTGTTGATTTCTACTTCTTTTTTGAATGCGCCCCATGAAATAAATCTTCCTCTAAGTACTGCTTTCATAGTGTCCCAGAGATTTTAATATGATGTGTCTTTGTTCTCGTTTACTTCTAAGAATTTTTTTATTTCCCTCCTGATGTCTTCTGTTATCCATTCATCACATAATAGTGTATTATTTAATCTCCAGGTATTGGAGAAGTTTCTGTTTTTTATTCTGTCATTTATTTCTAATTTCAATCCATTATGATCTGATAGAGTACAAGGTAGTATCTCTATCTTCTTGTATTTGCTAACAGTAGCTTTGTGGCATAAAATATGGTCTATTTTAGAGAAGGATCCATGTGCTGCTGAGAAGAAAGTGTATTCGTTCTTTGTTGATGGTATATTCTATATATGTCCGTTAAGTCTAAATTGTTGATTGTGTTGTTGAGATCTATAGTTTCTTTATTCAATTTTTGTTTGGACGATCTATCCTGTGGTGAGAGAGGTGTGTTAAAATCGCCTAGTATTATTGTGTTGTGGTCTATTTGATTTTTGGAATTGAGAAGGATTTGTTTGACGTACGTGGATGAGCCAGTGTTCGGGGCATAGATATTTATGATTGTTATGTCTTGTTGATTTATGCTTCCCTTAAGCCACATGTAATGTCCTTCTTTATCCCTTCTGACTAGTTTTGGTTTGAAGTCCACATTATCTGAAATGAGGATGGATACTCCAGCTTTTTTGCTGTGTCCATGTTCATGGTATGTTTTCCCCATCCTTTCACCTTAGTCTATGGGTGTCTCTTTCTATGAGATGAGTCTCTTGCAGGCAGCATATTGTTGGATTTTTCTTTTTAATCCAATCTGCCAGTCTATGTCTTTTTTGATAAGTTCAGGTCATTAACATTCAGGGTTATTATTGTGATATGATTTGTATTCTCAGTCAATTGACTCATATTTGTTTTTGACATGATTTGGTTTCTCCTTTATTTGGCTATTCCTTTAGGCTAGCGCCTCCTGTTGCTGATTTGCATCGTTGTTTTTCATCTCTTCCTCATGGAATATTTTGCTGAGAATGTTCTATAATGCTGGCTTTCTTTTTGTAAATTCCTTTAGCTTTTGTTTATCATGGAAGGATCTTATTTCATCGTCAAATTTGAAGGTAAGTTTTGCTGGGTATAAGATTCTTTGGCATCCATTTTCTTTCAGGGCTTGGTAATGTTGTTCCAGGCCCTTCTAGCTTTTAGGGTCTGGATTGAAAAATCTGCCGATATTCTTATTGGTTTCCCTCTGAATGTAATTTGATTCTTTTCTCTCGTGGCCTTTAAAATTCTGTCTTTATTTTGTATGTTAGGTATTTTCATAATAATGTGCCTTGGTGTGGGTCTGTTGTAATTTTGTATGTTTGGAGTTCTGTAAGCCTCTTGTACTTGGTTTTCCATTTCATTCTTCAGATTTGGGAAATTTTCTGATATTATTTCATTGAATAGATTGTTCATTCCTTTGGTTTGTTTCTCTAAGCCTTCCTTAATCCCAATAATTCTTAAATTTGGCCTTTTCGTGATATCCCATAATTCTTGTAGATTCTGTTCATGATTTCTTACCATCTTCTCTGTTTGGCCAACTTTGTTTTCAAGATTAAATAATTTGTCTTCAATGTCTGAGGTTCAGTCTTCCAGGTGTTCTATCCTATTGGTTATGCTTTCTATGGAGTTTTTAACTTGGTTTATTGTTTCCTTCATTTCAAGTATTTCAGTTTGCTTTTTTTTCAGTATCTCTAACTCTTTATTGAAATGATCTCTTGCTTCCCGTATTTGGTCTTTTAATTGTTGATTGGTGCGATCATTTAATGCCTGCATTTGCTCTTTCATCTCCTCCTTTAATGCCTGCATTTGCTCTTTCATCTCCTCATTTGCTTCCCTGATCGTTTTAATTACGTACATTCTGAACTCCCTTTCTGACATTTCTTCTGCTGTGCTGTCATTGGGTTTTATTGATGTAGTATCTAGGTTTGTTTGGGACATTTTCTTCCCTTGTTTTCTCATATTGGTCAGCTGTCATTGGGACCCTGAGATATTGCAGATTTCCGCTATTGGCTTATAGTGTCCCGGTAGATTTCCAGTGTATCACCTCCAAGCCTTCAGTAGCCTGATGTCTTGGAGGAATTTGATAATGCAGTGCATCCGAAGAAAGCTGCTCCTAGCCCCCTACTGGTTGGAGCTGGCTCTGTGCGGAAAGGCTCTCACTGGGGGCCTGCACCGTGCAGCTGGCCATGTGGGAGGAGCCCACCGCCGGAGTGTGGAAGGCTACCTGGGAAGACTCTAGCTGCCCTGCCCTGCTCTGATAAGCCACCCCTATCTGTGCCTGCCACCCGAGCCGAGGTTTACCCAGTGGGCAGACTCACCCGTGGCTCTATTTCAGTCCGAGTCTCTCAATGCCTCTCCTTCTTAACTCCTGGGTTCTGGAGCGACTGGGGATGCAGACACCCTCTAGGCCGCCATCTTAGATCGCCCCCTGGAAAGAGCCTGCAGCCGGAGTGGGCAGAGCTGCCTAAAGAGGTCTCTGGCTGCCCTGCCCTGATCCCAGAGGCTGCTTGCGGATCGAAGCTCTCCGTTGGTTCGGGGACTTGTGGCTGGCTCTATGTAGAAAGCCTCTCACTGGGCGGTCTGGTCCGAGAAGCTAGCCTTGTAAGGCACCTCCCACCGCAGGGGTCCAGGCTGCTTGGGGAAGTCTCTGGCTGCCCTATCCTGGTCCCTGAAACTGCTTGCGTGCTGGAGTACGCTGGGAGTACGCTGCGCTGGCTCCGGGACTTGGAGCTTGTTCTGGTCCAGGGTGATAGACTTTTGATGGCTTCTTCTATTTCCTTGCTTGATAGTGATCTGTTTAAATTGTGTACGTCCTTCTGGTTCAGTTTGGGAGGAGCATATGTCTCTAGAAATTTGTCGATGTCTTCAGTATTTTCTGTTTTGTTGGAATTTAGATTTTCAAAGTAGCTTCTCATTATGTATTTCAGTGGTGTCTGTTGTGATATTTCCTTTTTCATCTTGAATTTTAGTAATTTGGGTTTTCTCTCTCCTTCTCTTTGTTAGTGTGGCTAAGGGTTTGTCTATTTTGTTTACTTTTTCAAAGATCAACTTTTTTGTCCCGACCCGCGGGACATCAACGCGGAACGGCAAACCTAAGAGAGAAGGAATGAAGGGACAAGAGACGCAGGGAGAGGCAGCAAGACAGGAATTCTGATCAAGCTGCAAATTTTTATTGTTCACACAGGGGTATTTATATGCTCAGGGAATGAGGGGTATGACGAGGTGCAGCCTGGTTGGCTGTGTTCTTCTATTGGGCTCCTGATAGGCTGCAAGTTCGCGCCGGCGGGAAGGTGAGGTTCGCAACGGCGGGAAGGTGAAGTCCCGGAAGAGAAGCAGGGACGGCACCATAGGCGCCATACTGTCAGAATTATCAGCCAGGAGGGGGGAGGGGCGCTGCTGCTTATTGTAAAGGTCAGAATGTTCTCAGAATGAGAACTTCTTGGTCCCTGACACTTTTTGTTATGTCAATTTTTTTAATTGTTTCTTTTGTTTCAATTTCATTGATTTCAGCTCTTGATTTTAATTATTTCCTGTCTTCTACTATTTTTGCTCTTGTTCTGTTTTTCTAGGGCTTTGAGCTGTAATGTTAGGTCATTTACTTGTTGACTTTTTATTCTTTTCTTGAATGTGCTCCATGCAATGAATTTTCCTCTTAGTACCACTTTCATAGTGTCCAGTGATTTTGATATGTTGTATCATCATTGTCATTTACCTCTAAGAATTTTTTTTATCTCCTCCCTGATGTTTTCTATTATCCATGTTTCATTCAATAGCATATTATTTAGTCTCCAGGTGTTGGAGTAATTTCTGTTTTTTATTTTGTCATTGATTTCTAATTTCATTGCATTGTGATCTGATAGAACACAAGGCAGTATCTCTATTTGTTTGCATTTACTAAGGGCTGCTTTGCAACATAACATATGGTCTATTTTCGAGAAGGTTCCATGTTCTGCTGAGAAGAAAGTGAGTTTGCTTGTTGATGGATGGAATACTCTATATATATCTGTTAAGTCTAAGTTATCGATTGTGTTATTGAGTTCTATGGTTTCGTTGTTTAGTTTTTGTTTGGAAGTGGTGACAGCGGTGTGTTAAAGACACCCAGAATTATTGTGTTGTGGTCTATTTATTCCTGGAATTGAGAAAGATTTGTTTGATGTACACCATTGTTTGGGGCATAAATATTTATGATCATTATGTCTTGCTGATTTATGGTTCCCTTAAGCAGTATGAAATGTCCTTCTTTATCCCTTCTGACTAACTTTGGCTTGGAGTCCACTTTATGAGAAATAAGGATGGAAACCCCTGCTTTTTTACTGAGTCCGTTTGCATGGTAGGTTTTTTCCCATCCTTTCACCTTTAGTCTGTGAGTGTCTTTTTCTATGAGATGAGTCTCTTGAAGGCAGCATATTATTGGGTCTTTCTTTTTAATCCATTCTGCCAGTCTGTGTCTTTTGATTGATGAGTTTAAGCCATTAACGTTCAGGGTTATTATTGAGATATGATTCATATTCCTAGTCATCCGGCCTGAATTTTGGTTTTTAAGTTGGCTTTGGTTTCTCCTTTGAATGGATTTTTCTCTAAGGTAGTTCCTCCCTTTGCTGACCTACATTATTGTTTTTCATTTTCTCCTCATGGAATATTTTGCTGAGGGTGTTCTGTGGTGTAGGCTTTCTATTTGTAAATTCTTTTAACTTTTGTTTATCATGGAAGGATTTTATTTCACTTCAAATCTGAAGGTTAGTTTTGCTGGGTATGGGATTCTTGGTTGGCAACCATGTTCTTTCAGAGCTTGAAATACGTTGTTCCAGGTCCTTCTTGGTTTTAGAGTCTGAGAAGTCTGCTGATATCTATATTGTTTTCCCCCTATATGTAATGTGATGCTTTTATCTCGCAGCCTTCAAAATCTTATCTATTTTATATGTTAGGCATTTTCATTATAATGTGCCTTGGTGTGGATCTGTTGTGATTTTGTGCATTTGGTGTTCTGTAAGCCTCTTATATTTGATTTTCTAGTTCATTCTTCAGGCTTGGGAAATTTTCTGATATTATTTCATTGAATAGGTTGTTCATTCCTTTTGTTTGTATCTCTGTGCCTTCCTCAATCCCAATAATTCTTAAATTTTGTTCTTTTCATGATGTCCCATAGTTCTTGGAGATTCTGTTCGTGATTTCTTACCATCTTCTCTGTTTGGTCAACTTTATTTTCAAGATTAAATATTTCATCTTCATTGTCTGAGGTTCTTTCTGTCTTCCAAGTGGTCTAATCTGTTTCTGATGCTTTCCATTCAGTTTTTCATTTGGTTTATTGTTTCCTTCATTTCAAGGATTTCCATTTTTTTTTTTTTTTTTTGTGAATCTCTGTCTCTTTGTTGAAATGATCTTTTGTTTCTTGCAGTTGCTCTTTCAACTGCTTATTGGTGTGATCATTCATTGCCTTCATTTACTCTCTTATCTCATCCTTTGTTTCACAAATCATTTTAATCATGTATAATCCGAAGTCCTTTTCTGACATTTCTTCTAACATACTGTCATTGGATTCTATTAATATAGAATCTAGATTTGTTTGGATCATTTTCTTCCCTTGTTTTTTCATGTTGTTCATGTATCTTCCCCTCTAGCAGTGCAGATCTGGGGTATTGCAGATTTCCCCCTATAGGCTTATAGTGGCCCTATAGGTTTCCAAAACCTTTTCTTTAAGGGGGAGATCAATATCAGCAGTGCCCAGTTCAGTTCTATGCAACCCTAGACCAAATAGGCCCTATGAGGACATTAATATTGTCATAATAAACAGAATGAGTTCAATTATTATCTTCAGTATAACAAATAGTCTTGCAATAAGGTCTTCAGTTTCTAATGGAGGACAAAGAGGATAAAGAAGGGTGTAGGAGGTAGCTGTTAATGGGATAAGAAAAGAATATGTAGACATTCTAGATAATAGAAAGAGTGGGAGTATAATCAAAAGAAGTTGGTTGTTAGCATGGGAAAAGTGAGAAAGAGATCCTGAGGGAACAGGTAAAACAAAAGGAAAAGAGAGCAAGAAAAGTAAAGAAATAAAAACTTAAAACTTTTCAATAAGGAGAAGAAAGAAGATCTATACTATAACAGTTGTATAATTCAAACCTCCCAGTCTTCAGTAGCCTGATGCATGAGAGGTACCTGACAGTGAGCTTCAAGTCTCCAGCAGGCATCTCAGGATGGGATTTGCCCCACCTAAAGATGGGAGATATGGCTTCCAGAGTTATCCAAGATGGCCACTGTGGCTTCCAAATGCATTGGCAAATGGGGAGCTCCAGCTCAGGGTGTGGGCGTGAACGGCTGGAGATCCTGGAGTTGGGGTGCAGTTGGTCAGGCAGGGGTCCTGGAGGTGGGGTGTGATCAGTCTGGTTGTGGTTTCCTGGAGGTGTGGTGTAATCAGTTGGTCTGGGGATCCTGGTCGTAGAGTGCAGTCATTCGGTCTGGGGGTCCTGGTGTTGGGGAGCAGTCAGTCTATGTGAAGGTACTGGAGGCAGGGAGTGATCCGTCAGGCTGAGGGATCCTGGAGACGGGGCTCAATCAGTCTGGGCAGGGGACCTATGGGGCCTGGCTGTTATCTGAAAATGGTGGCAGCCACGTGTCGTCAGGAATTCTTGAATTTCAGGGGTTGAAGCCTTAGGGAGTGGGTAGGAAACTCCAGGCACAGAAGCAGTGAGTTTTTTGTAGATGCTTAAGCACATGTTCCAGATCAGAGCTCTGCACAGGTGCTCGTTCTTGTAGAAGCATCTGGAACCTCCAGCTGGTCAGTGCATGGGAGGCCCTGGCAGCCGCCTGCTGATGGAAAAGGCTCGAATTTGTGGAAGTGAGGGGAGCACCATGGTGACCACTGCCTTGGATGAATCGGGACACTGGGAGGGATGAGCAGGAACTGGGCTGTCTTCATAAGGGGTTCTTGTGGGCCAGGAGAGCAGGCCCAGTCCAGGAGGAAGAGACTCAGAGGAGCCTGGAGGGTGTGCAGGCGCATTGGAGCAGAGGCCGACTGTAGGCGATGCTCAGTGTGCTTCCCAGGGCCTGGCCCTGGGGTGCTATGGCCACCCTCAGGCAGGTGCAGGAAGGGGAGGGCAGGTCTGCTCTCTCTCCTCCCTCCCACTCTTCCCTTTTTCTCCCTCTCTCTTTCTCTTTCTTTTCCTTCTTCGTGCTGGGGATGGAACCCAGGGCCTGGAGCATGTTAGGCAAGGGCTCTAGCACTGAGCTGTAGCTCATCCCCGAGCTTGCTAGTTAAGTAGGAGTGCGGCCTGACCCTCAGAGCCTGGAAGAGAGCTCTGCGCAGAGGTTCGGTTGGAAGTGAAAGCGGGTTGGGGTGACGGCTCTGAAGTGCTGATCCAGGGAGGGAGGATCACACACATGCACACCTGCACAAATATGTGCGCACCTCATGTGCTGAGTGCAGCGTCCTGGGGATCGCCACAGTTACGGTCTCCAGGACAGCTGCATTTGAATGGAGGAACCCAGAAGGGTGGCCCTTCGTGGGGAGTTGTGTGGGCTTTCCTGGGCAGGGGCCTGGTTATGGACAATTCTGGCTGGTGTTACTGTCCTTCCCAGGGATGCTGGGCTAAGTTTGAACTCTGAGGTGACAGTGTGGGTTCAGATACCACCTTTCCAGCTGCAGGTGGCCCTGGATATGCCAGTGCTTCCTTCATGGGTTTGGGAAGTGGAGGTTGTCATGGTGTCAGCCTCGGTTTGCTGTGAGGGCTGAATGAGGTGATCTGACAGAACCATGGGTTGGAGCCTGGTATGAAGCACACAGCGTGTCCAGTGAGTATTGTTCCTGATGTCATAGTCTTCCTCTTGTGTCTTCATGGTTGTCCTGACCTCTGGCCCCTTCTTTGTGATCAAGTTCCAAATGTAGGGAGGTGGTGAGGGACGCAGGGCCAGTGGCCACAGGGGCAGACAGCTAGGAGTGCCCAGAGCCCACCCAGTGACTTCCCTTCCTGGTCCCTGTCCTCCCTACCCTGGCAATCACCTGGGGTTCTGGGAAAGACAGAGTTATGCAGGAGAGAGGAAGAAGGGTGTGTGTGCTCAGGTAGCCAGCATGGTGTGTGCCCCAGGGAGAGCTGTGCATGGGCATGGGAAGAGCACGGGGCAGAAGTGGTTCCAGAGGCAGACGAAGGCCTGGTGAGGGTGCTGTGGTAATTAAGGAGGACAGTGTCCAGGAGTTGGTCAGTAGGGCCCAGTGCCATGGAGGTTTGGACCGGAAATTGACCAAAAACCTTAACAGTGTGGATAGCACTGTGACCTCCCATAGATGGACTGAAGCATGGTGGCAGTCACCTGTGTGCTCGCTGAGTACCCTCCCCAGAAGGGATGGCATGGGATTTCTATACTGGGCAGGGCTGGAGGACGTGGTCCAGAGGCCTCATACAACTTTAAAGAGCTTTTGATTATGGAAGGTTTCAGACATGTGCAGTCAGCAGCAGGAGCCTGAGGCGCTGCCTTCCTCCCGTCTGCGCCTGCGTTCTGGCCAGTACCACCCAGTTCACCCAGTCAGGACTGTTGCTACTTTCAAAATAGCTTCCACCCACTCAGAATGTCAGGACCAGTGGCTTTTGGAGCAGTGCATCTCACTACCAGCACATGTGGGTTTTGGAGTACTCTCATCATCCCAGAAAGAAACACTCCCCAGAGGAGGCCCAGCTGCCATTCTCCCTTATCCCTGCCACCGGCCCCAGAGCCTCTGCCTGGTAGACTACTGTGTCTCTGCTTTTGCCTCTGCTGGACATTCCCCCTTGTGGCCTTTTGTGTCTGTCTCTGCTGTTAGGGTTCAGCCGCAGCACAGTGTGGGTCACTGTTTCATTCCCTTTCGTGGTTGAGTAGCATTCCCTCGTGTGTCTGCACCACATTTTATTTGTTCATTGCTGCTGATGAACATGGGGGTTGCTCTTTTCATCTGCGGGGGATAATGCTGCCCTTATATCTGTGAGTAAGTTTTTGTGCAGATGTGTTTGCATTTCCTTGGGCTAACTGTGGAAATCACGTTATTTGTACAGACATAAGTAGCTGCCTGGTGATGACTGCTCTGCTGACCACCTGTTCCCGGAGCAGGGCCGAGATTCAGCCCTGGCTTGTTGCTGACCATGTTTGTTTTTTCCTCCTGCCAGCCCTCTGATGGACTCTGTGGCTTGGGACTGTCTGAGGTGTGTGTCATTCTTTGTACAGAACTGAAGCTCAGTACACCTGGTATTAATTGAATTCCTACCTAAAGTTTCTACTTGTGCAATTTAAAAACAGAGCTTTAAGTCCATGTAAGAGAAATGCTGATGGTGGAGCTTGTGCAAACCACAGAGTGGCATTGGGGACAGAGTTCAGGCCTGACTGGCCACATTGCTGGGAAGACCTGGTCTGTGCCTCTGTCCCCACTCACCAAGATCACCTCCCCACTCTGCTGGGAGCTGGCCTGTGCCCACTGCTGCCTCAGTCCTGGGGCCCGCTCAGCCCAGGGGGCCTCTGTGTGCCGAGTAGGCGAGGCCCTCCTGCTCCCTCCTGCTCCCTCCTGCTCCCTCCTGCTCCCTCCTGCTCCCTCCTGCTTCCTCTTGCTGCATGGGGCCAGAGCTGTCTGCAGGTAGAATTGTCTATAGTTTCTTCCTCTCTGGGCCAGGAGGAAGGAGTCTTGAGCCGAAATCTGATTTCTGGCCTGTCCCTTGCATTGGTCCCCCGGCACAGTTTCTTGAGAGGTCACTTGGGTTCCTGGGCTGTGCATACCCCATGGCAGGCTCTGAGGGGACATCCATCCTCTGCTCACAGCACCTGTGGCTGACACTGTCGCGGTGTTCCCCAACCTGTTCTGTGCGTCGTGGTGTGTGAGTGACGTTTTATTCCAGGCTTCTTTTGTCTCTACCCTTGTAACGTGAGCTGTGTCCTGTATGAGGAAGACTCTCTGTAAAGACCGTTTCTGCCCCCAGCTCTTTATATTTTGCTGAAATGTCATGTAATTCATGAAACCACCCACTGTTCGTTGGGTCTCTTCGCCCCCTCCCCCCTCTCCCCCCCAGGCAGGGTATAATTTTCTAGTACTTTTCAAACAGGGACTATCATGTTCCTTTTGAGAGTATTAAATTTGGTTTAAAATCAAGGAACATTATGCTGTCACCTTGAATTACAAAATTTAAGCAAGAATGATATTTTAGTTTGAATAAATATTTTCAGTGTTGTGAAAAACAAAGAATTGCTGTCCTTTCCCTCTGATGCCTCTGTGTTATTTAAATGTGAAGCTGTTTCATGGGGCACTTGGACTGATACCTCAGGGAGGGAAAGGGAGTGGGAGGCACGGGGGGAAAGGCCCTACCCCAGTGTCGGTGTCGCGGTGAGGGTGAGGTCCTTGTGTGATGAGCAGCTGGACTGCAGACTTTGAGGAGAGCAGATGTGGGCAGCTTGTGACTCTGTGACGGGATATCTGAAAGGCAGCGTAGAGGAAAGGTTTGTCTTGGCTCTTGGCTTTAGAGGTTCTGGTCCACGATGGACTGGCCATGGCTGTGGGTCTGTGGGGAGATGGCATTGTGGCTGGCTAGGCTGTGGAGGAGCAGAGTGGCCCAGTTCACAGCCAGTGGGAAGCAGACGGTGTGGGGAGAAGGTGGTAGAAGGGCCTAGGGACAAGATATTGTCCCCAAGGCTATGCCCCAGGGACCCACTCCTCCAACCAAGTCCTACTTCCTGCAGCTTCACCACCTCCCCAAAGCCATCAAATTACTAATCCCATGGTGGAGTCAGAGCCCTTGTGACCCAGTCCCTTCCCCAAAGCCCCACCCCTGGAGCTGGCTGTACTGGGGACCAAGCTTTCAACATGTGAGCCTTTGGGGACACTCCAGAGCCAAACTGTGGCAAGCAGATCACCCTCTACAGTGTGGACGGGCCTGCATTCTGCTCACTCGATGGCCACGGACTGAACTGTGGCATTCTGAAGAAGCAGGCTTCTCTTCAAGACTGTTGTGTAGAAACCCTTTCTGAGCTTCTGACAGTTAAATGGACAAATTCCTTGAAATAAGTTGCTTTTCCTGTCTCTCCCTTGCCCTTCTCATGTGTGTGAGATTCAGCCAGCCATCTAAAAATCCCTGCTCCAAGGCCTGCCTAACAGTGACTTTGGGGTGGGAGTCCTTCAGGTGTCGAACAAAGAATTAACTCTGCTTCTCAGCATAGGAGAGCAAGGATCCCTTTCCTTTGGAGGAAACAAAATGTTCCAAAATTAGATTGTGGCAGTGGTTGCCCAATTTGGGGAATATAGTAAAAATTACTTTAAATGCCTCATTGTGTGGTGTGTGAATTGTATCTCAGGGTGGATTGGATGTGGATTTGGAGTGTGCAGTCAGAACTGTCTTTGAAGTCTTGAGTCACTGGGCCCTGGGACCTGATGCTTTACAATGTGGCTTCTCTTTCTTTGGAGTGAAAACCAGTATCGTGTCTGAGCCTCCCAGGATAGGGCTGGAGGGGCTAGCCTGCCTTCCTGCTCCAAAATTCCCTTGGCGAACTGGGTTCCACCGTGTGTCGCTGAGACTTGGCCGAGGAAGGCCCCCCCAAGGAGCAGGAGGGTGTGGGGCTCCAGTGACCGCTGTGGACCTGCAGCCCAGGCTGAAGGCCAGTTGTTGGCTTGTCACCCTGGACCCTGCACGGACCTCATCCCTGCTCCCTGGGAGCTGCGATGGAGTAGCCTGGCGTGCAGTGTTCACGCTGGTAGCTGGCGGTCAGATGGGCGGATTCGCTGCTCCAGGGCAGCGTGAGGCTGCTTCGCGGGGCATATGCTTCCAGGCTGAGGTGGTATGTTTGTCCTTGTTGACTGGTCCCTCTGGCAGCCACTGAAAACCCTTCCAGCACCGCGGGTTCACCTTCTCCCCAGTTCCTCCCCTCCCTCCCAGTGCTGGGAGCTGGCCCAGGCCTCGTAGGTGCACCTATGAGGCCAGTGCGGTCCTCAGCCCCGGTGCTCGGGCCTGTCTTTTAAGTGATTCTCTCTTGGCTGTTTTGAATTGCAACCCTGGCTGAGGTGATTCTGGCTTTTATAAGAAAACAAGCAGGCAGACATGTGAGTGGTGCCCCCTTTCACCCTCCTGATGTGAGTGCCACGTCACACACACACGTCCTTAGTGCCATCCAGGGCCTCTGCAAACCTTCAGGAGTCAATCATCAAGTAATCTGGGTCTAAGCACGCGGAGGTGAACTTTGTACTTGGGGGTTTCTGTTCCGCGGTACGATTGATCATTGTCATGAGGGCTGTGGATCGTCCTCCAGAAAGATGCCTGGCCCCAGACTTGACTTCAGGGTCTCAGGAATTTCACTTATCCTATTTCCTGGGCCTGAATGAAGTGCCCCTGGTGCGAGTTAAAGCCACAGAGGACTGTGGTCAGGAGTCATCTGACAATGCTTAATTTTCAGTTGGACTGGGGGTATAACTCAGTCCTAGACACTTCCCTGCTGTCATGAGGCCCTGGTTTGAGGCCCAGCACTGGGGATGGGGGGAAGGCTTAATTTGAAGTGTAATCTTATCTATTCCTGACTCTTGCCAGAAATTATTTTTATTTTGTCCACAGAAATTTTTTTTGGATTAAAAATTGATGACATTTAGTCAGCAATCCTTCTGAGATCCTGCTGACACCATTTTCTTTGTGTTTCCAGCTCAGCCTTGCAGCCTGAGAGGGGCTGCTGTTAAGGATCGCCTTCCTGTTCTGACCTCTGAGGTGTCTTTCTGGCTGGGGTGTGCAGCCGCTTGGGAGTCTGGAAGGTGTACATGCTCTGTTCAGCTGTGGTCACCGATGCACATGCTGTGTTGGGGGTTGTGCTCAGGGCTTCACTGCCCGGCCGCATGTGACCCGTAAAGCCTGCAGGCCACATCCCCCTCTATGAGCCCATGGGTGTCTTCCCGAGAGTGCCCGCCAGGTCCACGGGCTGCTGGTCCAGAGCCCGAGCTTCGTCCACCACGGGGATAGCAAGGCGAAGCCATAGCGCTCTTTCATGACACTGCTCTGTTCTTCGCCCCTCTACCGGGGCGGGGGGCTGGTGGTTTGTGTGATGCTGTCGTCCTCAGTCCCAGGGACCCACAGTACATTGGCCTTGTCAGGGGAGTGAGGGTCTCTTGCTCAGAGGCCAGCCCCCTTTCCCTCCTCCATACCGAGGCCAAGGGTGGGGCCCATGGAGAGGCTGAGTGATCACCTGCAGGAACGATTCCTCCTCCCTGCAGCCACTTGAGGTTGGGGTGTTCTGTGCTGTGCTGAGGCCGCGACATTAGATGTCTCCGTTGGTTTGGGAGTGGTCCTGCAGGCAGGTGGTGTTGAGGCTGCCTTCAGTCTTCTGCTCCCTGCCTGTACCCTCTACACCTGGCGTGTTGTCAGCCACTGTTCTACCTCTGAACTGTTGGCTTCCATCCCTGGATGTAGCACCTGTCCTTCTTTCCAGGACCATCTTCTCCAAAGAAAGCATTCGCCTGCGATCACAGTCTCATTGTGTGCGTGAGGGGTCAAGGGGCTGCCCCTGGGCACTTTGCATACCCAGGCTGTTCAGGTTGGCTTGGAAGCTGTGGAAAGTGTGGTGACGGGTCCAGTGTGGGGGTTCCGTTCTGCAGAGGGCTGTCCTTGGCCAAGCTTGGTCTCTGGGGAAGTGGAGGAAGCTTGTGCCTGCTCCTGCAGGCCCTCTGTCCACTTCTGTTTGGGAAAACCATTAAGTTCTGGTGACAGAGTCGAGAGGGCTGCCCAGGGCTCTGCAGGGCGAGGCATGCCCAGCGTGCACTACAGAACCATGCTGTCCAGTAGCACTCGCTTTTCTCTTTGTTCTTTTTTAAATCTGAATTTTGGTTGACATATAATCGTTGCATGTATTATGGGATACAGCATGGTATTTCAGTGCATGCGTGCCTTGTGCCCTGGGCAAGTCAGGTCGACCCACTCCTTGTTTCTTCTCTGGGTTTGTAGCCTTCAGGCCTCTCTCCCAGCTCTTCATGGAATGCACAGCAGGTCATTGTGCACTGTACTTGCCCAGGTGCTGTGGAGACTAGAATTTGCTCCTGTCTGACTGGCCAGACTGTCCAACTTCCTGAATACCCCACCCCACTTCTAGTAGTTTCTATTTTACATTTAAATAGACTTCTTCTTCTTCTTTTTTTTTTTTTTTTTTTTTTTTTTTTTTTTTTTAAGCTTCCACAGAGGAGAGAGAACATGTGGTATTTGTCTTTCTGTGTCTGGCATTTTCCACTAACATAATGGCCTCCAGTTCCATTCATATTGCTACAAATAATGGAATCATTCATTTTTCCCCTTGGTCCTGGGGTTTGAACCCAGCAGTGCTTTACCACTGAGCTTCGTCCTCAGCCCTTTATATTTGAGATAGGATTTTACTGAGTTTTCCAGACTGGCTCTGTATTTGCGCTCTTCCTACCTTAGTACACACGTAGTTGGCTTTGCAGGTATGTGCACCATGCCTGGTGGGATTTCACTCATTTTTATGGCTGAATAACGTTCCCTTGTGTATACGTGCCACACTTTCTTTATTCATTCCTTGGTGGGCACCTGTGTCTTGGCTGTTGTGGACAGTGCTGCCATGGACATGGTGAGCAGGTGTCTCTGGTGTGCAGATATGATTTCCTTGGATATAACCAGGAGTGGAATTGAGGGATCATGTGGTAGATCCATTTCAGTTCTTTGAGGAGCCGCCACAGTGCTCTCCATGGTGGTCGTACTGATCTGCACCCACCAAAGTTATGAGACCTCCCTTGCCTTTGTGTCCTTCCTGGCATTTGTGAGTTTTGTTTATTGAGAAATGGCTGTTTTGACTGGGGTGAGGTGGCATCTCATCACTGATGGCTAATGACATGAGTACTTTTCTTGTATTTAATGGCCATTTGTATTTCTTCTTTTGAGAAATATTTATTCAGATAATTTGCCCATTTTTAGAATTCTTTGGTGGTGTTGTGATTTTCACATTCCTTGTGCATTCTGGAGAATAACCCTTTTTTGGGTGAATGGTCTGTAGATAGTGTCTCCCATTGTGAGATTTCCTCTTCACTCTGTCGTATCTGTTGCTGTGCAGCATTTTCTTAGTTTGGTGTAATCCCCTTTGTTTTTGTTTTGTTGCCTGTGCTTTGGGGTCTTATCCAAGAAAGCATTGCTTATTCTGAGTCTTAGTTTTTTTCCCTTGTCTTCTAGGAGATTCATAGCCTTAGACTTGGACTTAGGTTTTTGATCCATTCAGAGTTGAGTTTCTGCAGGTGAGAGATGGGGCCATTTTGGTCTTCTGCACATGGCCTTCCTGATTCCCTAGCACCATTCATGGGTGAGGCTCCTCCAGTGGGTGCTGGTGCCTTTGTACAGGGTCATTTGATTGTGGGTGTATTTCTGGGACCAGCACTCAATTCTGTTGCAAGGGTTCCCTGCATGCGTGGCCTGGCATGGGAGTTGACCATCAGTCACGTGACTCCTGAGTGTGGAGATAAGTCATGTGATCAAGGAACTGAAGTTTGGTTTGTGTCCTTTCTATTCATTTCAAATTAAATAGGCACAGGTGGTATGGCTCCCACCCAGGGGAGCACAGCCTTTGAGAGCCCGTGCTGCCTGCTGAGTGACAGGACACACAGGTGAAAACCCCCATGGCTTGTGATGGAGGTAGGCTAGGCACAGATCAGCTGAGTTGGGGCTGTGTGGCCTAGTGTCCTGTCTGGCGCTTGGACATTCCACAGTGGGGATACAGACCCTGCTTTGCAGTGCACCTGCACCCACACTTGGCTTGCACCCCTTCACATATTCTTTCCCTTCTTTTTTCTATCTGTTTCTCTTGCCATCTGTTATGGGTTGGTCACGTGTTAGGGGCTTGCAAGATCCTCAGTGCAGCAGTATTCAGGGTATAGCCTTGGGAGGTGACGGTATCACGAGAGCTCCCACTTCATGAGTGGATTTGGAACCCAATGGGCTGTGGCCAGGTGGTGGGACTTTAGGATGTGAGGCCTCATTGGAGGAAGCGGGTCATGGTGGCATGCCCCTGAAGGGTCCGTGGGATCCTTTCTCTCTCTTTCTTCCTGGCCACCATGAGGAGAGCTGCTGTGTTCCACCTCTTGCTCTATAACATCATGTTTGACCTCACCACAGGCCGAGAAATGATGGAGTCAAGTAACCATGGATGGAAACCTCTGAAATGGTGAGCTACAACAAACCTTTCCTGCTTTTAAGTTGATTTTCTCAGGTATTTTGACATAGTGATGGAAAGTGAACAGGAGTGGGTGGTTGTGTATGTAGAGGTGAGAATGGTGCTTCTGGCTGTCAGGGGAACATAAACCCTCATGATCAGACTTCTCATAATCTCAGTACAGATTTGTGTTTTTTAACGACAAATAAAGTTTCATCTTTGCAAATGCCCATCAAGCTGCTCAGTGCAGGCGCTGTCCTGCCTTGGTGGAGAACCAGCCCTGTAGGTGCTGCAGGTGTCCAGTGCCAGAGGGGCTGTTATGAGCTAGTCACCTTCACTTCTATCGCCCTTTCCAAGACAGCCCTCCCCCTGTGGTGGCTTTTTGCCTCTGTGCTGTGGTCAGGTCAGGCGAAGGAGACTCTGTGTGTTTGGTTGGTGTGCCCGAGATTGCAGCAGTAGGTCCCTGGACGGGGCTGTGCCCAGGGCTACATGCTCCTCTCTGTGTCCTTCACAGTCTCTCTGGGGGTTGGCACTCCTCCCAAACCAGGAGTTCTCCAGAAGCAACTCGAATAAACAGGCCGCACTTCAAACAGTTCAGAGTGTATCTTTTTAATGACTGCTTAGCCCTGGGGCCGGGGCAGGCATTCAGATCCTCCATGGATGACCTCCATTACCAGGCATTGCGGACAGTCAGACCAGCGGAGCGTGAGACAGCCTCGTGGTAATTATGGATCTTTCTGTCGGGGTCCTGACAAGGGCTGTCAGTTAGCTGCTCAGACTCTGCAATGGATCCCTGAACAAAAGAATAAATTGTGGCAGGGAGTCTGGCTCCTGGAGCGCTAGCAAGCTTGGACTTCTGACCCAGCAGAGCAGGAAGCTGGTCTGAGTATTTACGACCCCAGAGGAGAACGGTGACTTACCCTCTGCTCACAGACACCCTAAAACTCAGAACAAAGCACAGAGTCACCAGTGCGAAATGCACACGTCCTTCATAAAGTAGTCGGGTCCTGGGAAGTGCTCATGTTGGTCTGAATTCTATTAATGTAGGGTTGGTCTCAAGAACGATCCTTTGCAGCTCACAGCTGGTGCTGGCTTCTTTGTAGGCATGCCCAGGGCTCCGTGCTGGGCTCATGGAAGGTTCAGGGCCTTTGCTCACGGTACAGGCCTGTGAGGTTACTTTGTTTTGAGGTGGGGTGCCAATTCCCTGGGTACCTTGGGGTCCATTCACCCAGAGTTGCTTTGGGGGTTTCTGTTTGAATGTTTCATGCTATCTATGGAGGAAGACAGGAGAATTCTGGAGATCCCATTTTTGAAATCTCTCTCTCTCTCTTTCTCTTTTTTTTTTAAAAAGCTTTCATTGAACCACAGTAAAGAATTTAGAATTTTTAATTTTCCACCCATAATGGCAATGAGAGAAAAATTGGCAGAGGAAGATGTTTCCCCATTATTAAATGCATCAGAGGATGAACACAGAACAGCTCTGGCATTGAGGATATTGCTGACATTGATGGTAGAAGCACATTCTCAGACTCTTCAACCTCTGTTGAGGGTATTCTACATGAATTCTCTCAAATGCAGGCCTCAGCGATACTCTAAGGCCAGTTGAGTAGATTTCTCGTCTAGTCATCAATGCAGAGGAAGAGCTTTCTGTTAGCCAGCTTTCTGTCACTGTGGAGAAGTACCTGGGATTTTAACTTAGAGAAGGCTTGTTTTGATTCACATGTTTGGAGGTTCCCATCTGCGAGTGACTGGGCCTGTGTTTGGGCTTTGCGGCGGAGAGTGTTGTGCAGGGGTGTTTTAGTCATCTGTTTCGCTGCTGTGACTAAACGATCTGACTAGCACAGTTATAGAGGAGGAGAGGTTTATTTGAGGGCTCTCCGTTTCAGAGGTCTTAGTCTATAGCAGGCTGGCTCCATTCCTTGGGGCTCCAGGTGAGGCTGAACATCTTGGCAGAGAGAAACAGCTCCCATTACCAGGAAGGAGAGAGGGAGGGAGGGGGGGAGAGAGAGAGAGAAAGAGAGAGAGAGAGAGAAAGAGAGAGAGAGAGAGAGAGAGAGAGAGGGGAGAGAGGGGGGGGGAGAGAGAGGAGGGGGAGGGGGGAGGGGGAGAGGGGAAGAGGGGGCTGGGGTCTCACAGTGACCAAAAGGACCTTCCCCTTGGCCCCACCTCTCAAAGTTTCCACCACCTCCCACTTTGCCTCCCTGGGGAGTCAAGCCAACAGCTGTGGCCCTCGGGGATGTTCAGCCTCCACACTCCAGTGGGCCTCTCCACACAGTGTTTCACGACAGGAGTGTGCATCATCCCCTCTTGTTGAAAAGGCATGGGTGGTGGTGTTCTTTCATCTTGGATGTGGTCATGGATCCCACTGTGGGTGGTGGTGTTCTTTCATCTTGGGTGTGGTCGTGGATCCCACTCGCACAGCTCACAGAAGGATACAGCACACAAGTATTTGAGAGGTGACTGGGAGGAGGCAGTTGTAGACATGAAAGCACCAATGGGCTAGGTCTTTCTGATTTGTGTGCAGAAATGCAGAGCAAAAGCCCTTTGCAAGCATGGAGGAAGGGGCTGTTTGTCTCCAATACGATTGAAAGCCCCTAGACATTTCAAAGGTGCCGTGTTTTGGCAATGTGAATACAAGAAAAAGAGCTAGAAGTTACAGGAAGCTGAAACCTTAGGGATGTACCTGAAAGTTAGAGTCATGATTGCATTTCAGCTGCACAGATACAAGAAGAGCCCAGAGGGGTGGCAAGGGGGCCTGTCAGAGGTGGAATGAACTTGGCGTTGGTATGCATGAGGCTGAGCACGGTCACCGTTGCAGTGTATCTGGGGGACATCTCCAGGACCTGCAGGATCTGGGCCTAGGTCTGCAGCATCAGATTTGCATATGACCTCTGCACGTTCTCCTGCATGCTTCTTCTCTTTGCTGTGGTTCAATGAAAGTTAAAAAAAAGACGCAAAACTGGGGTCTCCAGAATTCTCCTCTATGTTCCTGGAAGATAGTGCAGTTGTCTGGCAGCACAGCAGGAAACTTGAGGCTCTCCCAGAAGGGCTTTTAACTTCAGTACCACCTGAGTCCCAGGCCCCTGCTTCCTCTTCCTCTCATACAGCGTTAATGCTGTGTACGTGGTGGTTGTACCGCGTTGTCTAGGAACAGTGACAGGAACAAAATCTGGGCTAGTTGAGTACAGGCACAGATTTTTGATTTCTGGTTTTTAGACGCTGTGGATGAGGAACGCTTGGTTTTGGATGTTGCCCATTTCATGTATGTGTGTGGGGAACTTGAATTTACTACATTTAATATCATGTTAAACTTTCTAACAAAGTTGTTTTTCCCCCTTGCTTTATTTGGGTTGTGTAAATTATTTGTAAAATGACTTAAAACTATGTAAAAATAAAGGGGTCTGTTGGACCCAAACAATATATGGTGATTCTTTTTCTGTTGTGCTGTGGCTTCCTAGGGCTACTAGTGAGGATGCCTTGGTGGTCACCAGTGCCTGTGTATCTGAGCATCTGTTGAAGTGGGTTCAGGTCACCGTGGTGGATGAAGGGTGGGCCTTTGGGCACTACTTCAGGTTGTGGTGAGGCCCTGGAGACCATCAGTAAGCCTGGGGTTCTGCTTTCCAGGACACTGAGTGGCACTCCCGGGGTTAGCCTTCCTGAATCCCAAGCAGAGCTGGAGAGCCTGGTGGGGTGGATTCCCCGAGCTCTGGGGCGGAGGCTGGCTTCCCCAGTGGGCCACTGCACTGTGGCATGTCTGGGGCATATCTGCGCTGGCAGGCTGCCCGCTGGCTGTTCACATTTGAAGGTTGGTGTGTGGCAGGGGAACTCGTGAAGCTAGAGCTGAGTGGTAGGGCCTTTCTCTCTTCTGCCCGGTCTTGGGAAGAAAAGGGGGCCTCAGCTTTGCTGACCTTCAGAGAGACCCCTCTCCCGTGTGTCAGTTACACATATTCTAGGTGCTCTTTGAAGGCAGCTGCACAGCACAGCAGGCAGCAAGGCTCACACAGGGGAGGCTCATGACTGAGGCCACTGGTCTTTGAGCACCTCGCCGCAGGCCCGGGAGAAGACGTGGCACCAGGGTTCTGTGGTTCTTCTCTTGTTCATTTAGAAATCTTCCTCTGCAGGGCTCAGCAACCCACCCTCTGCTGCTCACTCTGGATGTCAGAAATGGAGCTATCTTTTGGTTTTTGTTCTATCTTGTTTCAGGTACTTATTTATTCTGAGCGGCAGATAGGAAAAGTATGTCCTATATGTGGGTGAAAAGCTCAGCTTTATGAAGATGTCTTCCTGACTCCCAAAGGCCCCAGCCCGCACCATGGCCATTTGTTTCCTTGGGGGAAGTCTCAGTGACTCCTTCGTGGGTGATCGGAAGAGGCTGCCCTGGCCACACTCCCTGAGCTGCTTAGCTGAGCCGTTAATGTCAGATGTCGAGGTTTGTGCTTCAGTAATAAGAGCTGAGCAGCATTCAAGAAGGATTCAGGCTGCATTAATATTCAAGAGCCTTTTGGATCCAGAAAGTGCCCGTGGAGCCTTCTGAACGTGATGTATGCAGCACATGTCAATTAGGAAGAGGTGATGAGCGCTCGCCCCGTCCACAGAGGCTTCCTCCGATTTGTCCAGGAAGTGCGTCTCGCTGCAACATGCCGGCTGCTGGCCTCCCAAGGGGATCCTTGCTGAGAAATCAGGCTTTCTGTTACTTTCTGTTCTAAGTGGATCTGTGTCCCAGATAGAAAGGAAAATAAATTTAATTACTTATGAAACTTTTCCTTAAGGGTGAATGAATTATGAGAAAAAATGAAGTTTCTGTCTGTCATCAGGAACTCTATTTTAGGACTGGTGCCGAGAGACATGGACTCGCTCTGAAGATGAGGCGTCAGGTGTTGGGTGAGAGCAGAGAGGGGGTGCTCAGGAAGGTGTGTTCACCAGGACGTGGGGAGGGAGCTGTGCTGCCGGGCCCCGGGGAAGCAGGCTCTAGCACCCGTGGCACTGAGCAGAAGCCAGAGGCTTTCGCGGCTGTGGGAGCAGAATCGTGGAGGAGGAGCGAGCAGGTTGCAGCTGACCTGACCACGAGGCGCAGGTGGGCTCCGGAGGGCCCGGCCCGCTTCTCTCCTGCCTGGTGCTCTCCCCACAGCCTCCTGGGTCCCCACCTCTTTGTCATCCCTGAGAACCCTCCCCTCAGAAGCCCCAGGGTGGTGGGCTGCTCTGGAACCTGCCGCCGACGTCCTTGGCTGGGGCAGAAAGCAGCTCCAAGTTCCTTCTTCACGTGGTGCAACTTGGTAGTGTGTGGACCTGGTGGGACTGGAATTCTGTAATGAGGCAGAAGAAGAAAGGGACTTCTAGCCATGTCTTTCAGTCTCCCCATTGCAGGGGACATACGTCGGGACCTTGAGGCTGCTGTTTGTCACCAGGCCTAGGGGCAGGGATAGTGATTGCACAGGGCAGCAAGTCAGGACCCCTGCCCCATGTGTCCCGTGTGGAGCCCTCCACTGCCCTTCAGTGTGCATCCTCTGGTGGCCACAGAGTCGTGCACCGTTGCCACTGTCTTATTCCAGAACATTTCCGTCTCTTCACAGGAGACCCCACCCTCTAGCAGCCCTCCCCATTACCCTGCTCCAAGGCCCTGGCAGCTGCTCGTCTTTTCTCTACTTTTCTGTGTAGGTTTGCCTACTCTGGACACGTCCTTTCATGGACTCATACAACTGTGGCCTTTCCTGGTGGGTGACTTGGGTTTGTCCTGATGTTTTTGTGACTCATGTTGTGTGTGCACTAGCACGTCCTTCCCCTCCATGCTCTGTGATCTGCCCGTGCACCACTTGTCTGCTCACGGGGTCTGGGCGCTGGGCCGTCTCGGCGTTGGGGCTGTTGGAACAGTGCTGCCTTGCGTGCGCCTTGCCTTCTGAGCTCTTGGGGTGGACTGGGCATGGCGTGCTGACTCACAGGGAGTGTGGAGTTGCGTGAGGAATGTTTCAGTTCCTCAGTTGCTTCCCTTTTCTGTACCTCTTCCTTCCCCTTGATCTCCATCTTGTACTCTGCTCGTCTCCTTTCTATTTTCATAAGAGTCCCCCCTCTTTTAAAAAAATTCCTGTTTCTTCTAGCTTCTACATGTAAAGGAAAACATTCCACTCTTGTCTTTCTGAGTCTAGCTGATTTCACTTAGCAGCTTGTTTTCCATTTCCATCCATTTGCCAGCAAATGACAGTTTCATTCTTCTTTTTGGCTGAGTACAACTCCATCGTGTACATGTACCACGTTTTCTGGATCTGTTCATCTGTTGACAGCATCTGGGTGGTTCCATAATTTGACTTTCGTGAGTTGTACTGCTACAAACATGGGTGTGCATGTATCGCTCTAGTGTGCTGCTGTAAGTTCTTTTGGGTGCACACCAAGGCGTGAAGAGCAGGGTCACTGTGATTCCATTCTCGGTCTCTGGAGGAGCCTCCAGACTGCTTTCCAGAGTGGCCGCCTGAGGTGCAGCTCTCCAGTGGTTTTGGAGGGCACCTGTCCCACGGCCTTGCCCACGCTCTTCTCTGCCTGTGTTCTTGATGACCGCCGTTCTGAGCACAGAGCACAGCAGGTTGGTATAGAGTAGATAATTCACTTTCTGCCACCTCGTGCCTGAGAGGCTCAAGGACAGTTTGGAACAGGAAACTCCCTCTTCTGACTTTGCTGCTTCCTGGCCCATGATCTGTCCCAGCCTTGGTTCTGAGGTCCAGATGGAATGGCTGCCTCTGGTCTTCACAGTTTCAGTTCATCCCCACACGCCTGAGAAGCCTGTGTGGCAGTGGGATTCTGGAATCCCAGACTGTGTAGGACGTGGGTATGACTCTTGGGTCATCTGAACTCTGGGGAACTGAGTGGGGCTTCTCAGGTTCATTGACCCTGTAGTTGCTGCTGAAAACTGGAGGGAAATACCCAAGGCAGCTGTGACAGCCACCAGGGTGGCAGAGACAGCTGCCGATGCTTAGTCAGCTTGGGCTTCCTGCTGCAGCTTCTGGAGGACTTCCATCACGCCTGAGGGAGAGGTCGTCGTCACCCCACCTTACACATGAGCAACAGGGTTCAGAGTGATTCCACGTAGCCATTCAGCCTTGAAGCTGCTGGAGTTGGAGCCCGACCCAGGCAGCCTCCTGCTTGCTGCGGAAATGGCACAGGTAGGTGGCGAACAGGAACTGCGCACAGTAGGACTTTGTCCAGGAGAGCACTCAGCAGGAGCAGCTGGGGCCGTGGGGACCTGTGCACGAGGCCTGCAGCCCTAGGAGTGTGCACTGCACCTGAAGGAAGTCTACACCCTGTGAATGAGCCACTTCCTCTGGGCTGCTGTTGAGATCAGCAAGTTCCACTGCCAGGAGGGGACTCAGAGTTTGCTGGGGGACTCTGCAGTGTGGCTGCATCTCCTTCCGAGCAGCGGGTTATGGCGTGGTAGGTCTTGGAGATTCAGCGGTGCCTTCTTGCTGGGTTTTCTTGGATTCACTGCAGTCATGTGGTCACTGTCCTTGGCCTGTACTTGAACAGCAGCCTCCTCCAGGTGGAGTGAGCTTTTGTCGCAGAATTTAAGGCCAAAGGGTCTTCAGAGCCTGTGGGATCCAGCCTCCCTGCCCCATTCCCTATTGCACTGAAGAGGCAGTGGAGACCCTGTGAGGTTGAGGAACTGATGTGGTTTTAGTGGCCCCACCAGCCTCCGAGCCAGGACATCACTGCCGTGTGCTTTTTGTGGGTACCTGCAGAGGGATTTGATCTACTGCAGTAAAATTCCAACAAGCCCCCAGGTGGCAGAGTCTCTTGGCCACAGAACTGATGGTCACCATGTTGCCCATGTGATTAGGGTGGCATTTTTGTTTGGGAAGTGGTTCTTGAGTCCTTCCTATTCACTCTGTCCAGGTCCGCATAGGTCAGCTTGAATGGTACAGGCTGGTTGAAATCAGTGGTCCTCAGAGTTCCATTATTGTTCCTAGTTGGGAAGGCCCAGGTCCTGCAACCCTCAGCAGCCTATCCTTGTGCCTTAAAGGTGGATGATCAGGCTGGCATGAGGATGCTCACCTCTAATCCCAGCTGCTGGGGGGAGACTGAGGCAGGAGGATTACAAGTTCAAGGCCAACCTGAGAACTTAGACCCTGTTTCAAAAATGAAATTTAATAAAGGGCTGCGGATATAGCTCAGTGGTAGAGTGCGCCTGGTTCTACCCCTAGTGTTAGAAAAAAGAAAGTAGATAGTTAGGCATCCGAGGTCATTCAGTTCTCTGCCCTCACCTTACAGTGAGGAAGCAAGAACTGGAGACCTGACTCCAGTACCCTGGTCCCTGGATTCGGGGTAGAGACAGGCCCAGATTTGCGGGGTCCTCGGCCAGGAGTGGCCATCCTTGTGGCACAGGTTTACTGAATGTATTTCAGGATCTTCCAGAAGCCATGTCTGCTCTTCACTGCCTGCCTGCCTGCCTGCCTGCCTGCCTGCTTGTCTAGTGCATGCCCTGGTGTTCTTCCAGTGTTGGCTTCGGCTCACATGAGTACTCTCCCTCCTCCCCCTCTCCCCCACCCCACCCTCTCAAGCCAGGCATGGGTAGTGGATTGGGGGTCAGCCTAGGGACACTGGCTGGAGATGGGGAGAGCCACCCGACCCCACCTACTCAAAACCTGGAGAAACGCCACCCCACCATTGTGTCATTGACTGTGGGGACCTGTTTGTTGAGTTTTTTGTTCTCAAGAGAGATGCAGAAAAATTGCCAGGGCTTTTAGAATCCTGCTCTCACCTGATAAACTCGCCTTTTAATGCCAGCTGTGAATGAGAGAAGGCTGCTCTTTGTACACTTGCATAAACGAGGTGTCTGAGCCGCAGGGTGTTGTCTAGGAAACATGCCTTTGGAGGACTGCAAGGACAAAGCGCTAGAACGTTAGAGAGGAACAAGAGAGACTGACAAAGCAAATAAAGCCCAAACCTGCGTACCTTCAAACACGACACCTTAGTCGGGAGAGAGGAATCAAAGCTGCTCAAACAGCTGGGGTTTCACTCAGCCTCTTGAATCCACTAGCAAGATGGCATCCGTACTCTCTTTCTGTTCCAGGTGAGCCTTTGTCAGGAAATAGTAGCAGATTTTCCCATGGACTGGGCTTCTGTGGGCCAGGCCTCCTCCAGCCAGAGCCCTGGTGCTGAGCAGGGGCTTTGCTTGTCCTCTCCTGGGAGTTTCTGGATCTCATTGGGCCATAGCCCACTGCCTTGCTCTGTATCTTTGGAGCTAGTCTCCTTGTGCTCCGTGGTGGTGATGGTTTCTGCTCATCTCAGCTTACAAAACCTTCCATGTAGACACAGGGATCTTTGGCCCTGAAGGGCAGAAGTTGCAATGTAAGAAGAGAAAATAGTAGCAGTTCGAAGCCAACCTGTTGCTGTCGAGAGCCCTGTGAGATGGGTACAGGCTGTGTACCTCTCCAGCGACTCAACTCACTTTCGCAGGCACTGCCAACACAAACACACAGGCTCCTGTGTCAGCAGGCAAGAGTCCACAGGCGAGGTGCACCACATGTGTGCCCCATGCTGGTTCAACTCTGCATGCTGGGTCCACAGAGTGGTGGGAGGGACACAGAGCAGTTCAGCTGGCCTAAGATGTGTGGACGTTCTGCCCGCCCTTCTCTGAAGGAGCCAATGTCCTGGAGGGAGCAGGCAGTGGGCCAGGACTCTGTGCCTGTCCTTAAACCCCAGTGAGAGTTTCAGAGGGCAAGGCATGTCCTCTGAGCATCTGCCTTCCTCTGATGTCTGAAGGAATGGCAGCCTTCAGGAAGGAGGGTGAATTGGCTCCGTTGGCCTCCATGTAGGAGTTCATTTTGATGGTCTTCTGCTTTTGAGTGCTGGCTTTATAACTAACCCTCAAAGAAGATGCCACTCGAGGTGCTTTCCAGTACTTAGGGGGACTGGACCCACATGGATGTCGCCCTCCTTCACTCAGGGTCCAGGCTATGAGCACTCGGAGGACCCTTGTGACTGGCCGAGCCATCCTCTCATTTCTGAATGAGAGGACCTGCCCCAGAGGAAGAAGCAGATTTTCCATAGCCATGGGGAGAGGAGGTGGTGGTTTGCGCTTGTCCAGGGCACTGCTCTGCCCATCCTCAGCGTGCCTCTGCCCTGGCGAGGGGTGGGCATACCTGATGTTCCCAGGGATCTGGGGAGCTCAGGCAGTTACTGTTGTTTATCTGGCGATAGAACTCGGGGTCTTCGATGCATCTGGATTGGTGTCTGGTCAGCAGTTTGTCCTGTCTTCTGTCTGCCTACCAAGCAACTTTGATTCTTTTGATGTGGGGGAGGCAAACCAATATAGTCATTAAAGTAGACAGCAAGGTAGACGGTGGAAAGTGGCAGGAAAGAAGGCAGAGCAGAGCCAAAGAAGAGGACGTGCTGGCCGAGCTGGGCCTCTGTGTGCAGGGCCAGGAAGGCAGTAGTGGGCAAGCCCAGTGCACAGCTGTGAAGCCAGCACAGCTTGGAGGTGGCCCTGGGCCTGCGGATGAGGCTGAGCGTGACTGGAGCAAACCCGCAGGGGAGACTGGCCTGAGGCTGCGTGCGGGCAGTGGCCTGTAGGGCAGACCATGGAAGTCAGCGGAAGGACTTTGGTCAGGTGGTCCCCTAGGTAAAGGATGACTTTGGGATTGCACCAAGAGTGGTTTAGAAGGAGCAGCTGACAGGACTTGAGGCCAGTTCGGTTCTTGTGCTAATCTGGTGGGAGTGATGGATGGTGTCTCGGGCAAAGGTGTTGCTCCGGAGGTGTTCGCTCTGGAGGTGGTGATGCATGATCGGGCTGGTTGGGTCTGAAGGTAGAGCCGATGAACTGCAGAGGGTGAGAGCCAAGTCAGGGCTGACCCTGTGTTTCGCCTGCTGATGGGGAGGATGGGATTGTAGCTCGGGAAGGCCTCAGGGAGCTCAGTCTTGGACGGGTGCTGCTCCTCTGTTGAACGTAGTGCAGGGGCTGTTGATCCCCACCCATTCGGTTCTGGGCATCTGCTCTTGAGTTCAGGGCCCTTCTCAAGGGTGGACACTATGGGGCCTGTGGCCCCTTGCCTCCCCTTCCTGCCATGGTTAGAGTCAGCTGTCACTGTCAGATCATTCTGGTCCTCCTTTCTGGTATGGATGCAGTGACATCTCGTCCCTAAGGAGTCCCAAGGACCACCAAGGACAGCAAAGCCTTACCCATGGACACAGTTGCAGAGGATGTGTGCAGGTGTAGGGAGGGGCGTGAGTGGAGCGGGGTGAGGCAGCTTTTAGAAACTCACATGTAAAAACCAGGGGACAGCCACCACCAAGACACATGACATGGAGCGGCACCCCTTCCAGAAGCTCACATATGTGAAAGCCAGGACAGCCACCCTGAAAGCTTCCCATGATATGGAGCCTGCACCTTCTAAAAGCTCACAAACATGAAAGCCAGGATGGCCACCACCGGGACACACGTGGCAGTTCTGTTCTGCTTCTTGCCACTGTGCAGGTGCTCTTCATTCTTGCACTGTGCAGGTGGCTCTTCTTTATGGAACTTCCTTGCAGGGCTCTTTCCCTCATGTACCTTGTAAGTGTCCAGATTTGGACTTGCCCAGAGCTGTGTGTGTGAGCCCATACATGTGTGCGCAGATGTGTGTGTGCGGTGACCACCTGTAGGCTTCCATCTGTTCCTGCACACAGACTTGACCCACCTCTCACTTCCCTCTGCTGTGGTCGCAGCACCCACAAGCAGACAGTGCTTCCAGCTTTTCCTCTCCCTGGGAAGTTAAAATGGTTAGTGCGGTGCCAGGAAGTCTTTGAAAGAAAAATCACAAAGTATGTGTGTATTATTATTATTATTATAGCCCCAGTGGTGTTTATATTTCAGTCATTATTATTGCAATAATAATATTCCAGGTTGCCAGTAAAACACAAAGCCACTTCAGATGAACATTCTAGACCAAGATCACTTGCTGAAGCTGGGCCACAGTGTCTGATTTTGGGCCTCTGTGGTTAGTTGCATGAGATTTGTGTATTGAGCATTTCCAGAGAACACGGAAGGGGTGTGGCTTTGCCCAGGGTGTCAAGTGCTGAAAACACAGTAGGTCCAGTTGTGCTGAAGGAATGGCTGACAGGGCTGTGTTTCAGGCCAGGCAGGGCATTACTGCTGTCCTTGAGTCCTTGGAGCTTGACTTTGTGATAAAGTGTCATTAGGGACACATCCTTATGCCTGTTGTCCAGTTATAGCGATGCAGAACCTGGACAAGAAGTTCAGTGGTGATGGATGGATTTTTTCTTTTAGGTCTATACAAAATTCATAAACCTGATTTTGTGCTGCTTGAAGCGGAAGGCTCAGAACAGCTTCGTTTTGTAGGGAAGTCTTTGTCTACATGCCTGGTCCGTAGCCCCCAACTTGTCCAGGGTGTGAAATCCCTGGGGGAGGTGAGGAAATGGTGGTGCTGTCTTCGCCAGACTCCCTGGAAGTCACAGTTGCTGTTACAATTGTGAAGCCAGCCAGAGGAGGCTTGTTTCAGTCACCGCTTCCCATCCTTGTGACAGAGTGCCTGAGAAAACTGACTTGGAGGGGAGGGTTCTGTTTTGGCTCCCAGTTTTGTAGGTTGCAGACTATAGTCAGCTGGATGTTTTGTTTCTGGGCCTCACGTGAGGCAGGCTTCATGGTGGGAGCTGGCGGGGAGCCTGGGCAGGGGGAGAAAGCAGGAGGGACAGGAATACCCCTCCAGGGCAGGCCTTCTTCTTCAGAGGGCCCTCATAGTACATTTGGCTGTGAGCTTGTAGAACCCTAAGGATCTGACCTCTTCCCCAAAGCCCCACCTCTGAACACCTGAGCCTTTGGGTGACTCCAGGTCCAAAGTAACTAGCCTGTTTACCCTGAGTCATGAGAACCAGATGTGCCCGCTGAGCCCTGGCTAGGGCTGGGATCGTCCACCCGGGACAGATGTGGCCCAGTGTGCTTCAGGAGCAGCCTCTTCCCGAGGTCACTGTAACCACTTGTCCCTTCTGCCTTTGGCACTCTGCAGCCATTATGCCCCTGAGCTTGTCTCCTGGTCCTTGAAAGAGTCTTCCTCCACTGGCTCAGCACACCCTCCTGGCCTTGTCACTTGTCCCTTCCTCAGTGTCATCTTCCACGTCTCTGCCACTGCCAGCTGCTGCTCTCTCGGGCCTGCTCTGGCCTCTGCCTTTTCATCTGCATCTGCACTCCTCTGCCCCTCTCTGCTTTTTGCCTGTTCTTGAAGATCAGATCTCACTGTCTGTGTCAGGGCAGAGTTAGCCTGCTGACCCACTCCTGGTGCCCTGCTGTCTGTTCTGGTTGGCGTATCTGCCCAGACCTTGAGGCCCCCTCAGCCCATCAGACTGGTTCTGTGATCTGTGCTCAACAGCCCCTCCTCTCATCCCCTAGATCAGGACCACCTGTGTCTGCCTTTGGCTTCTCTCTTGACATGCCCCTGGGCTGGCCTTTCACCAAGTGTGGTCTGATGACACCCTGCCTCTGCTCTTTGGGTGGGCCAGGCACAGAATGCAAGGGTGTCCTGAGACCTTACCCCAGCGCCCACTGTCTCCCTGAGCTGCCCCTGTGACATTGGTCAAGTCCCTCCTTTTGTACCCACTGATCTCAGCAGCTTTATGGTCGGCTTCACTGCTTGCATCTGTCTGCAGCCATCCCCGGGACTTGGCTGCAGCAGCCGTGCTAGACCATTGCTGCTCCAAAGGCCAAGAGAGAGGCCTCCCCGCTGGTTGACACTGCCCTTTCCTTACCTTGGACATCTGGGGCATCTGCCACTGTCAGTCAGCTGCTGCCTCTTGTCTTTATATCCACAGTGCATGTCCTTGGGTGTGACCAGGTGGGCACTATCCAGGGGCTTTGTACCAGGTCCATGTGGTTTCTCTCTGATGTTTCCTTGACTTTCTGCTTGTCACCTGGAAGGGACAACCTCTTGAGCTGTTTATTTCCTGGCCCCGAGCCTTGAACCCTCCACTGAACTTGTTGACCTACCTGTCTGTGTCCCCTTGGAGTCTGATCTCGCTGCAGGCCAGTGACTTTGCAGCTCAGGGCCAGTGCAGGAACCTGGCTTTGCTCAGCTGGTGAGTGCAGTGCGGGCAGTGTGGAGAGCTGAGGTGAGCAAACAGGATTGTGCTGGCTCCCAGGGCTGACCTCTGGGCAGGGGGCAAGTGTCTGCTACCCTCTGCTGTGGGCTGGAGTCACGAAGCCACTCCAACAGTCACAAAGTCCGTGGGTGCTGCAGCACTTAGGCAGGGACAGTTCCCCAGGTAGAGCAGCATCCCCTCCCTGCCCTCTGCCTTATGTCCTATTCCTCCAGCTGCTTGCTGTCTTCTGAACGCTGTTCAGGGGCTGCTCTGTTTTTCAGCCTGGGCTCTTAGCATGCTGCAGGGTAATGGTTCCCAAGGGGACATGCATTTTGGGTTTCCAGTATGGGGTCTCCAACACACATTTGGAGGACCATGAGTTCCTGAGGTCCTGCAGCTTTGTGTGCTGAGGGGCTGGGCGTGCAGCTGCCTGCCAGAGTGCTGGGGGTGCCACCTTATCCAGGCGTGGCCTTGCAGGCCTGATGGCCACTGTGATGGGCTGTGTACCTGCTGTCTCCTCTCCTGTTGCCCTCCTGCTCTTGGTTCTTTCCCCCTCTTTTTCTTTCTTTGAAGTTGAGTACTTCAGTGATTCTGATCTCTCCTGTCTTGGTTTATTAGCAAGGGTTATTCTGGGGTTGCCTCTGTGACACCTGTCACATTTGTGTGTGCACACCTGTGTGCCTGAGGCCATCTCTCCGGGGAAGTCTGATTCCTTTATTGGATAATGGGCTTAGAAGCTCAGGTCTGTATGCTTGGTGTGCTCATTTTCAATTACCTTTTAAAGAAATTATAAGAAACAAAAAATGCCTTTCATATTTACCTTTCTTTTTATCATTTCCTGTTTTCTTCTTTTCTTTATGTAGATCTGTATTTCTACATGGTATTTCTTAGGCCTGAACTTCCTTGAATAAAATTTTTTGGCTCTTTTTCAGTGTTGGGGATTGGGCATTGGTTAGGGCCTTGCACCTGCTGCCACGTGCTTCACCGCTGATCTCCATGTCCCTCTCGACGTTCTTGACATTCCTTGTAGCACAGCTCCATAGTTTCTGTTTGGTTGAAGAGGTGTCACATTGGGCTGAGCACTCTGGGCCGTTTCTTTGAATGCTCTGATGATGTCACCCGCTGTCTGTGTCCTGCATAGTCTCTGGTTGGGAGTCTGCTGTCACTGTCTCTGTTCCATTCAGACTTTGGTAGACCTCCCTCATGGTTAGTCAGTTCTGCTCTTCGTGTTGACCATGTGTTTACTTTTATCAGGTGCTCTGGTAAGCTTGGCATTGCGTTGTTCTCCCTGCACCCCAAGACAGGGGATGGTATTGCTTTTCTCAGGTTTTAAGATGAAGTTGAGAAGGTCAGCTGATTTTCGCAAGGCCACTTAGCCAGGAGGTGGCAGAGCCTGTATTGAATTCATACCCGTCAGGCCATGAGGAACAGGGAGCTCATGCTAGCCTGGTTACCATGCCATCGCCTGGTTAAAGGGGTCTCGGCATTACAGCCAGCCAGCCCTGGGCTCTGTCCTCACCCTGCTTCGTGTCCTGTGCCTTGCTGAGTTTGCATCTTCACCTCAAAAGTAGGCGAGAGTAACTTCCCTGCTGCTTGTTGTGAGTCAGGATTAGAAACGTCATGCATGCTGTGTGAGCACTTCGGTGGGTCCCTGGCATTTCTTGGTGGTGTTGTGCCCAATTGTATCTGTTGGATTGAGGAACTGGATTTTGCCAGGTCCAATGCCACCTTGATGCCATTCGAGTCTGAGAGCTGGGTGGCAGCACAGACTCGCGGCCCTGCTGCCCTCTTACCCCTCCGATTGACTCCCACTGCCGAGCCCTCCTTCCACAGCAGGCACCTGTGCTGTCACCCTCAGAAGCAGCCTCCCCGAGTCCTGCCTGCCTTCTGCTCGGTTGCTACTCCTTTCCCATTACACCTGCCGTGGTCTGTGGACCTGCCCACTCGTCCAGCATCCCCAGCTCTCCCAGGCCCATCTGCATCGGCAACAGGCATCACGTGGCAGAGAGCACTCCCAGCTGTAAAGCCCTGGTAAGCATCATGTAGTTTGGTCGTTTGTTGGTGTGCTTGTCTCATGAACATTTTTAACTACTCTTTCTGGGCAGACCATTGTGCTAAGATACGGGTCCTGGGTTCCTGGAGAGCCCCAGTGACTCATTGTATGGGAGACCAGGAAATGGCTGAAAGGGTGGTACTTAACTGTGGGAGCTGTGCAGTGGGTTTGCTTGGGGCTGGTTATGGAGGCAAGCCAGTAGAGGCAGGGTGGGAAGGACTGGCCACAGACCTGGAGGGTCTTGCTGGAGGAGGGGAGGGGCCCAGATCTGGCAGTGACCTCGGGGGATCAGGCTGGTGACTGCAGGGAGGGTTGGTGGTTCCAGAGAGGTCCAAGGGACCCTCTTTGTGGGCCAGCCTGAGTCCTGTGGCTACTGAGGGGAACTGAGTTTGGTGGTGGATTTTGGAGCAAGGTGGTTAGATGTGTACAACTCTAATTCTTCTGGCCCTCCTCCTGTGAAGACTGCCAAATCCTCCTTCCTCCAATCAGGATGGGCTTTCCCCTTCCCTGGAGGCCATGTGTTTTGACCTCTCTCCATCAGGCCCAGGAGGCTGTGGTCCATTCTGTGCCCAGTGGGCAAGGGGCACTGTGACTGTGTGGGCTGTTGCTGTCTCTTGGGCACTTAACTGCAGAGAAAAAAGGACCGCGTGGATGTGCTTATTGGTGTTGGGGCGGGTTGTGGGAAGGATGGGTGTGCCCTGTGTCCCGCAGAGGCTGTTTTCCTGGTGCCTGGGTGGTAGCTGATGATACATGGGAGCTTCACCTGTTGAGAGTGCTGCCTGAGTCCCCATGCTTTCTGTTGGTCTTCCTTGCTCACTTGTAAGGTCCTGGAGGGAGCCCATGCCCTACCGTCTGCATCCTGGGTAGTAAGCTGGAGCTCAGGACAGGCTAGCTGAACCAGAGGAGGGGACAGAATCAGCAGCTGCTGATGTCTTCATTCAGCCTGATTTGGGCCAGAGTGTAATGGGTCATTCGCTAGCAGGGCTTTGGTGGAAATAATGCTGTGCGATTTAATATGGCGATTTTGTAGCAGTTTTTTTTTTTTTTTTTTTTTTTGCGTAAATTAGCCAATGATTCAGAATGTTAAATGCAGTTGAGATGGAAGTGATTGGATCCTAGTGAAGGATAAGTGGATCATGTTGGAGCATCCAAGGAGGGGTTTCTGATCAGCTTTGGGAGTGAAGGGGTTATCCTTGTGGTATTTTATTGAACCACAAAATGTTATTTATAACTCATGTCAGGAGCAATTAAACTGATTGATGATTAAGAAAGTTTAATAGTTGAATAATAAGATGCGGCTCTTGACAGCTATTTTTTCTCCTTCTGGAAGCATATTTTATGAGTCTAATAACAGTGGGAAGGGTGGGCTGTATAATATGTTGTGGTGTAATTATCCAGTGCTAATGTAATATTCAGTCTGGTGTTACATGGTATGTTACTTATAAAATATTAAAATACCAATTATGGTTTTTCGATTTATTATTGAAATGCTTTGTTAATTTTGACTCACCCTAACCAGGGTTAATTAGTACATATTGATATGTTTGATTAAAAGTACACTAATGTTGAATTGAATACGAAGGGCCAAACAAAACAGGTTACTTCCAGTGGCCCCAGAAGGGCGTCATCATTTTGGTCATCTTGTGTGTTTTTGTGGGGAGGCGGTGCCCACGCTGTGGCATGTGGCTCTGATTGGTAGCTCTCCTGTCCCACCTCTGGAGATGGGGCTCATACGTGGAGACAGCTGCTCACCTGAGGCCCACCACGGCTGATTTTGCTGCTGCGTATCCTTAGAGCCACTCCCTGGGCTTGTAGAAAAGACACACAGTTAAACAGTTCCTTTAGAAATAAGGAGAGCTGCTGCGACGGAGGAAGCACACGGCACCACCTCCCCACAAGAACACACAAGACAGCCAAAATGATGATGCTGTTCTGGGGCCACTGGAAGTAACTTAGTTTGTGTGTGTGTATGTGCTAAGTTGTTTTTCCCAAAATTCATGTGTTGAAGTCCTGACTCCTAATACCCAGAAATGTATTTGGAGGGACTGAATTGGAGCAAATCATATTCCATGCATCTATAATCATGCCAAGATGAATCCTAATGTCATGTGTAACTATTATGAACTGATAAAAACCACGAAACAAAAACTGGCTATAAAGGTAAAATGAGGCCACCGCAGTGACCCTAACCCAGTCAGTGAGAGGAGCGCAACAGTTGCCCGAGAGGGCACAGGAAGGAGGCAGCACCCACACAGGCGGAGCGACCTCTGCCAGTGCCCTTGTCATTGAGCTGCCATCTCTGCTGCTCTGACAGCGCCTGGACCAATTAATTCTGCAGACTGTATGCCAGGCATTAGTTCCCTCTGCAGAGTGCATATGTAGGTGCTTTGATTTTCTTTGTTTTATACTTTTCTGTATTCTCCAACTTACTTGTGGAGTCATGTGTTCTAGTGAAGCCTTGAAACGATGATCATGTCCCTTTGCCTGCAGAGCTGGAGTTTCCAGGCAGCGTTCCTCTGCTGCTCACCTAAGTGGGAGGAGTAGCCTCAGGAAGTGTTGCTGTCCGCCCCAGCCCTGAGGCTGTGTGCCTCCTGCTGTGGTGTTCCTGGATCTGCAGTGTGTTCCTCGGATGCCAGCCAGGGGCATGAGGGATGGGTTGGGTGCTTCACCTGAGGCACTGCTTCTCTCCTTCTTGATGGAGGCTTAGTTTGTAGAGCACTGACCCAATGAGTGCTGGTTCTCTGGGATCTTAGATTTATATATATTTTTTAAAAATATTTTTTAAGTTGTTGATGGACCTTTATTTTACTTATTTATTTACTCGAGGTACTGAGGATCAAACCCAGTGCCTGACACGATAGGCAAGTGCTCTACCTCTGAGCCCCAGCCCCAGCCCAGATTTGTTTTTCTGCTTCTTTGGCCTGGAACTGGATCCAACCCCAGCTAGGTTTGAGAAGGATGCCTGGGAGTTGGACAGATGGACAGGGAAGGATCGCTTGGACACACTCGTGGCATGGGCCCTCTGCCCTGTCCAGTCAGCAATGTGAGTGAGGCGTGGGAGCAGGGCTCCCTCCTGGCCCTGGCACACAACTGTTCAGAGGCAGAGCAGGCCTGGCAGGCGGAGTGAGGGACAGTACCGGGTTCCAGCCCAGCTGGATGCAATCAGTGTGAGTCCCAGAATGAGGCTGTGTGGCCAGCAGAACCCAGGGGGCCTCTAGCAAGGGAGGCCTCTCTCTGCCAGGGGAGACGAGAAGTGGGGCTGGACCCGGCCCCAGCTGAGAAAGCGTACAACGCCCCTTCCCCCTGCCTGGCTTTCCTCTGCGGGGAAGAGGGAGCTTAGCGAGTGAGGCCTGGTGCAGGCGTCTCTGAGGAGTGCTGCGACAGGGTAACCTGCAGAAGGCGGAGGGTGCGTGGGAGTGGCGCTGGAGGAAGCGCAGGACATACCCGCTTCACTGGCTGTGTGGACCCCCGTGGTACCTCATGTCCTGCAGTTGGTGTGACTGGGGGAATGCTGGGGCAGGCAAGAGCACAGGGCTCCTGGCACAGGTGGCAGCCTGGGCAGAGGCCCTGGAGGTAGTGGAGCCTTGTGGGTTGGGTGAGGCTTCTGTTAGTGGGCTGAGGGCTGCAGTTTCTTTTATGTCTGTGATAGTCTCCTTGAATGGGCATGGCTTCCTAGGAGTTTTGCAGAACCCTTCATTTAAAAGTACACGAGGCCCCTTAGGTGTCCTTTGTGCCTGGACTCTAGAGCTGGCTGTCCAGTTCCCAGGGGTCATGCAGACCTGGCCACCCAGCCCCTTTGCAGCCCCCCATTCCCACGGTCCCACCGCAGGCAGCTTCTCAGTCTTGTTTATCCCCTGGCTGCGTAGCCATCCTCTCATTACACAGGGGTGGACAGGGTTCTCAGCGTGCCATGTAGAGGGACCTCTTCCTGCTTCCCCTGTCCCTGTCCACTTGGTGGTGGTTGGTGCTGCAGGAGAGCTGTGATTTCTGGGCAGTGCCACCTATGGAAAGGTTGAAGTCAGCATTAACCTGCCTGCAGCCAGCCCCTGTCCTCACTCAACTAACTTGTCCCTGGCTCTGCTTGGCTTTGGGCTGAGAGCTCTTCATGCATCGACCCTTGATAGCAAGGTCTTCAGCTTTGTGCCAAGCACTGGGACCCTCCCCAGCCGTGGGACCATTCTGTGTCACTTCTTCTGCAGTGGTGCTGTGCTGTCTTCGAATACTACAATTTGAAGGTGTGCCCCATGTTCACGTGTTGGAGGCTTTGTCCCCGGTGCAGCAGTGTTAGAGGTCAGGCCTCCAAAAGGTGATGAGGACTCTACCTTCCTGCGTGCATCAATGCCATCACCAGAAGAGGTACCTGTTGGGATGTTTCTTGCAGCAGTGAAACATCTGAATCATGTCAGCATCCCAGAGTGGGGCCATGGCCAAGCCAGCTGGAATGCCCCCAGCTCCTCAGACTGCTGTGAGTTGGACTGCAGCATCCCTTCCTGCTCTGCAGTCTCAGGCCCAGCAGGCGGATGCTGTCTGTTGAGATGTTCACCTGTGATACTGGATGCCAGGATGGGAGTGTGGGTGGCACAGTGGGGGTGAGTGTGGGGGTGGGCTCTGGCAGGTGCAGAGTGGTTGCCATGCACTTGGGCAGAGTTCCTGTCCTTTAGTGCGAGACTAGGAAGGCCAGTCTGGGAAGCTAAAGTATTCTTGTGGGAGTGTCCTTAGCGAAGGAGCAAATAGCCAGTGGAGTGATTTGAGCTGTCGCTGAGGAGGAGATGTCTGTGGGACTGTGCCTTGGTCATGCCTTTTGAACATGCAGCCATGATGACGTGCAGGGTTTGCAGCAGCCACAGGCCAGGGCATGCTCTGCCCAGCGGGAAGGGACAGCCCCACGTTTCACATGGAGGTCCATGTGTCTAGCGATTCATGGAATTCAAGGTTCGAGGGTAGAGGGGCTTCCCCTGGGTACATGAGCAGCCAGGGTTGCGGTTCGGCTGGTGAGGGCTGTAGGCCTGCAGGCTGGAGCAGCAGCTCTTGCGGCCTCAGCCGCACTGGAGGAGTGCTTGCAGCACTGCCATCTTGGGGTTCTGGGTGCTGTTCCAGTGAAAGAGGAAGATGCTGAATTCACTGTCTGCCCCGGGGAGTGGTGTGTCCTGCCCACTTTCATTTGGTGTGGGCATTTCCACCTTGTTGCCTGAGTCCTGCCCAGAGCATGAGCCACATTAAAGGCAGGGCCTGGGGCAGCCTCCTCCCTGGTCCCAGGGCTCATTTTCCTATGGCACACCATCTGGACTCAGCAGAACTCTGGGTTTTAGAGGGCTTTGACACTCTCTTGCAGAGCATGGGCAGAAGTGTTCTGAGCGGTCCTTGTGGCTCAGAGGGCCCATCTGGATCAGTAGGAGCCATTCTAAAGTTTGAAATCTTGACTTTTATTGGTTAATGGGGTGTGTCTTATTATATTGATGTGATTTGATTTAATAACTAATGACTACTGCTTCTTGAGTTTAACTGACTTTCTTTGATAATTGACCTTATTTTCTTCATTTCCATTGGCCTACTTCGATATGCTTCTTATTGAGAAATCATTCATTATACATTATTGATATGAATGTGTGGCCTATAATGAATTAAAAATGTTTCTCCTATTTGTTTTAATTTTTCACCTACAACCACTTTCAAATTCTTACCTGATAACAGCCCAGTTTTTCTTACTTTCTGGGCTTTGGCCTAGAAGACTTCTTGATCCACGGACGTGTGCCTTAAGCTTTTGAAGGGAGGATTCCCTGAGGTGGCACTGCATTCTGCCACCGCACAATGAAATGGGGGAAGTGTCTTTTCACAAAGCTCTTAGTGTGACTCTTTTGTCACAATGGAGCATTTCCACGTGGGAGTGAATGTCGATTGCCTTCTCAATGTGGCTTCCAAGGTCTTTGGAATGAGCAGAGCCTCTTGTTAGTCCATCTTTCTTTCCATTTGACTCCCTTGTTTGTGATCTGTGTGAGGGAACATTTTGCTGATTGATTTAAAGACCTGTTCATCCTTCGAGGGATTATTTCTGACTTAATTAGATAAAGGGAGTGAATCAATTTAGTGGATTGATTTATGATCACTTTGCATTTTCAGATTATCATGACTGAAGAAAGCTTATTCTCTGTGTAAATTCCTGCTGTTATCCTGTGAAAGGTGGGTGTCTGCAGAATCTTCTAATTGGAAACACAGAGATGCAGAGGAGGTCCTGGTGGAAGGCCCTGGGCTCCTTCCCTCATTGACAAGTGACGGGGCCCAGTCCTTTAATGCAGTGCACATGTGAAAGGCAAGCTTTGGTCCTGGGTGAGGACCGCCAGGCTCCCGCATCGTGGGGGCACATCCCTGGGTCAGCGCCCCTCGTGCCTGGCGTGGTGGTGTGTACCTTGCTGCTGACTTGCGGACTGTGGGAAAGAGGGCAGGACTGAGGTGAAAGCCTGCTTCATCAGGCAGGTCGGAACCCTGTTTTCCTGAGAAACTGTGCCCGTCATTCTCAGAGACACAGCTTTGTAATGGCTGCAGCTGGTCAAGGGTCTCAAAATAGCAAAACAACCCTACGCTATCTTGCCGGAGCCTGAGTTTGTAAGGGGGTCGGCAGTGCTGCCCCACCTGAGACTGTTGTCTCAGCTTCAGCAACAGCTTGAGTACGTCATGTATTAAGAGATATTGGGCTTACTCCTTCTCATTCTTCAAAGAACCCCTGGGCGTGGGTTTCTGAGCTCTCCTCTAGTTGTGCACGTCGTTACTCCTCTTGACGGCAAGCCCCGCGGCCTGTTCTTTCACATGGCACGCTCATTGAGCCTCTGCAGTGCACCTTGGAGAACAAGGGGACTGGGTCCGGCCTGCGAGGAACTCCTTGTGCTGTGGGGACAGCAGCAGAAGGTGAAGACACAGTAGAGCTGGTGGTGTGTGTCGGGGCCACGCGCCTCCACGGTGCGGGCCAGGACTTCGACTCACAGCATATGGAAAAGGCAGGGTCCAGTCAAATCCAGAGAATATCAGGAGGTTCATTTTTTTCTTTCTCAAAATGACATGGTCATGACCAGGATGGTCGAAGGTCCAGGAGTGTCTTTCACTTTGCACCTCAGTGTTCAGTTCAGCACTTATTTTCCTGTGTGGAATGTGATGCCAGTTTCTTACACAGAGTGGGCATACTGCTTCCCAGATGCCCCTGTTCTTCAGTGTGTTCTTGACTGGGGGTGGGAAGTGAGCGGGGCTGTCCAGAGGCCTCTTTGGGCTGGGAAGTTGCTCTTGGGCGTGGCCTCCTGTGCTGAGCTCCTTGTGTTTATTCTGGAGTCATTGTCTGTTGACACCTGCCCCTGACACAGGCTGGTTTGTGGCTGCAGGCAGATGGGTGGAGCACGCAGCCTTGAAGCAGAACTGTTCAGATGGTTATTTTTTGTTATTTGATTGTTATTTTTATTAGAATTTACCATTCCTGGTGCTAAACCAATTTCATCATAGCATGTTTTTACTGAACCAAAGAGTTTTGTGAATTCATAGTCCTGAGTTGTGATGCTACTCTTACCAAAGCAGGATCTAGTTTCTCTGCCTTGGAACCCAAATCTGCATAATTAAGTGCTAAAATCTCCACCAACAAAGTGTCAGGGTTTAAGATGTAAAGTTCCCAATTTGGGAAATGCAGAGATTAGATCCACAGAGCCGTTTCGGCTTCCTTCAAAAGAACAGAGCATTTTTGATTACCAGTTAAACTCCTAACCTCGTGTAGAGATTTCGTGCAGGTTTGTGTTGCTTAGGTGAGTGGCATAGTCATACTACTGTCACTCTCCCTGCCCACGGCTGACGCTCCTAGGTGCACCGGGCCTTACCTGTGCTCTGTGCCCTAGGCCTCCGTCCTACCACCTGTTTAAACGGGGGATTTGACCGTTTCCCAAACAGCAGCTCTTCCCGTGGATTACAATGAGAGACTTGAACTTGGATCAGGGCTTTTTGCTTTCTTGCCCTCCCTGATAGTTACAAGAAAGAGGTCCAGTGCTTGGGTCTCCTGGCTGTTTCAGATGTGGCCTTCACTGGAGGCAGGAAGGCCTGTGAGAGGAAGGAGCCACTGGCCTGGGCTGACCTTGTGGTGCGTCTCTGTTGAATGATGGAAGAGGCTGAGGTGGGGTTCTGTTCGAGTCGTGCCTTCTAGAGTTGAAGCTGCGTGAGGCAGACTCAGTGCCAGCCGGAGCCCTCCATGCCAGGCTGTGTTGTCTGGGGGACAGAAGGAGCACACAGTTTCTGTTGCACCATGGCCCCTGGTTTGTGGTCAGGCCTTGCCAGTTTGTGCTGTGTCCCCCACCGGCAGGCCCCCATCTGTGTCCTCATTTGGACTTTCCCCAGGATGGGTCCTGTGCACACAGGCGGCACTTGCAGGTCTGGTTGTGGAACTGGATGTCAGGCTTCCCAGTGGGAGAGGTGGCAGCCCTGGCGGGCAGCACTCGCCACCATCAGCCTCCCCGTGCCTCTTGTTTTCTGGGCATGGAAAGGTGGATGGAAATTAACCTCTGTGTTTCCCTAGAGCAGCTTTTTGGATATTTTCGAGCAGCAGTTAGGTTCCTGTGTAGCTTTCTCCCTGCTTGGCTTGATCTCCTCTCCTCTTGCACTGTCACCTGGATCCTGCCCCCCCCTCACCCTGCTGTCCATTGTTCTGTCCACCCGCCTGGCTGTGCAGACTGATCTGCGCTGGTGCTCGTCATCCTGCATCAGGTCAGATCATCTGCAAGGTCAGTGTCAGCACCCTTGGGAGCTTTTGCTGTGGGGACATTCATGTGGGGAGAGACAGACCCTAGCTAGACACCTCTAGTGGCTTGGGCAGTGCCGTCTTTCCTGTTGCAAAGGTGGTAACTGCATTGTGAGGACACACCTGCCTCTCCCTCGGTACCTTCTGCAGAAGACAGAGGGAGGCTCCTACCCGCTGGAGGGTGTCCAGGGCTCCCTCAGGCTCTGGTGCAGAGTGGAGCTTTCCATTCCAAGGAGTTGGTGGTCAAGGTGGGGTATTTTACAAGTTGACCGTTTCACTTAATAATAAAGCAGGACAGCATTTCCCAAAAACGTTAATAAGCCTTTCCACAATCTAAGATGACAAGTGAAATTATTTTTAAGTAAGCATCTGTTTTTATATTCTGGGACTTTACATTCTGTGATGGTCCCCTTGAGGCAGCTGATCTCCCCCTGGGCTGCGGGAGGACCTCCTCTGCTTCCTCCAGTTTCTTGAGGTTAGCTTGTGCACTTTTGACCTCCTTGGGGTCATGGCTTACACCTTCTCATCTTGCTGTCCCCAGGGCACAGGGCCTGCCCCATGCAGGGAGGTGCACAAGGTACCGAAGGAGAGGCAGGTGTCCCAGGCTAGCTGAGGCCAACTGGAGCCATGGCCAGCAGGGCATGCTTGTCGTCCTAATCTTGAATCTTGGAAAAGTCTTGGGGTGGTGACCACCTGTTTGACTTTTGGGCACTGCTGGGGTTGGTGAACACATGGGGCAAGAGAGTGAGGGTCCAGGAGGTAGTGGGCAACAACAGCACCCTTGACAACTGGGAGTCCCAGGAAGATTGGCCCCTCTTCCACCTGCCTGTCCCCTGGGTCACTGTGGTACCCAAACATTTGTTTTGCCTCTTGCCTGGGCTTCTTGAGGATCTCAACTCTCCTGCCCGTCTCTGTGTCCCATGCTTGGGCTTTGGGATGGTTCTCACCCAGGTGTCTGCTGCCTGTCTTCCACATCAACCCACAGGTGAGATGACCCAGCCCACCCAAGGAATGCTGAAACACAGCGTGGCCCCTCCGTCCTGTGCAGTTATCTGCCACAGGATGGGATGAGCTGCTGACAGCTGCTGTCATGGTACACTCTGAGAACAGTGTGCTGAGAAAGGGGAGCCAGGCACCCCAGGCCACACAGCATGTGACTGCACTCACATGAAGAGAGCTGGAATTAGGGTGGTGGCTTCCAGGGACCCTGGGGAGGGCCAAAGACTTCTTACTGGGGTGATCAAAGGGCTCTGGAATTGGTGGTGACTTTGTGACTTTGTGCATATGCTAGGGACCCCTGGCGTGTGAATTTACCAAGGTTGAACTTTGTGGGAAATGGACTGGTCTTAGTTTAAAAGCCTCACAACCCAAGCCAAACCTAACAATATTCCTGGAGTGAACAGGGAGCTTGTGAGTGCTATCTCTTTTTGGGTCCCTTATAGACCTATCTCTTACTGTTTCAGAGAGAGGCATGGTGGGTTTGGTGGCCTCTGACCCATGTTGGCTGTGTGTCCAGGGCTGTTCCTGTCTTGCCCCAACTCTCAAGGCCAGCCCCCACCAAGGGATGCTGCTGTGGAAACGCTCTTCCCTCTTGACTTTCTGGTCTCCATTGTGAACCAAGAACCAGGGAGGTGCTGTGCTTGCTGCTGGTGTGAGCTGGGTCTGTGCAGGGAGGAGGTGGTGTGCTTGCCCCCTGTGGGTGTGACCTAGGACTGTGCAGGGAGCTGGTGTGCTCATTCCCTTGGGTGTGAGGTGGGTCTGTGCAGGGAGGTGGTGTGCTCACTCCCTGTGGGTGTGAGGTGGGCTGCAGGGAGGTGGTGTGCTTGCTCCCTGTGGGTGTGAGCTGGGTCTGTGCAGGGAGGTGGTGTGCTTGCTCCCTGTGGGTTTGACCTAAGACTGTGCAGGGAGCTGGTGTGCTCGCTCCCTGTGGGTTTGACCTAAGACTGTGCAGGGAGCTGGTGTGCTTGCTCCCTGTGGGTGTGACCTAAGACTGTGCAGGGAGCTGGTGTGCTCGCTCCCTGTGGGTGTGACCTAAGACTGTGCAGGGAGCTGGTGTGCTCGCTCCCTGTGGGTGTGAGCTAGGACTGTGTAGGCTGCTACTGAGAGGGTTGGTGCTGAGGACAGGTAGCAGGTGAATGTGAGGTGAAGCTCTGGTCCTTTCGGGGGTCATGCTGCCCAGGCTGCTAGCCCAGGGCTGTCTTATCTCCACACCCTGCCCGTCCGTGGTGTGTTGGCAGTGGTGATATGACAGAGGTAAAGGACAAGCAGATTTGAAACCCAGGGAAGGGCGCCTGTCCATGAGGAGTCCTCAGTAATTGCAGTAGATGCTGCTGTTGTCAGAATTGTGACTGTCCTGTGCTCAGGACTTTCTGCATGTATCTGGGCTAATGTGCCTCCTTTCTTAAAGGACATTTTCCTTGCAAAGATGTATGTGCATTTGCAAATAAAACAGAAGAAAGAAAATTAAGTAATAGGATCCATAAATTTTAAACATTTGTGAGTGCTATGCTGGATGATAGTTTTTGTAAGGATCTAAAATTAGTTTGTTCAAATATCTGATAAAGCATTTCAATTAGGCATCTGTTTTGCATTTTAAAAGTTTTAAGTTATGTCTCCTCTTTGGGTGTGCGACACTCTCAAGAGATTTCTAAGTGCATGTTGTCAGTTATTTCGTTGAAGCATATCTGCGTTACTGCTTTCTGGGTGTTTGATCTTACAGGAGTATTTACCCAGTGTAGTTTTGGAAACTTTAACCTTGAAAACAGGTTTTTAGAGGAATCATTGCTAAAGGAATATGTAAGTATATTACAGAGTTCAAAAAAATCTTATGGAGAAACTTATGGATCTGTTAGGAATAAGGAATATATCCCAAATTCTTTCTGATTAGAATATGAAGTACCTGAGAAGGAATAATTTACAATATATTAATCATGTTAATTAATTGGATAAGGTTCAGAATATCGATTTTTCTGCCACTGATTAGGTATTAAATGGAGGCATCAGGTGCTGAGGCGTGAGCTGCCCGAGCCAGGAGTGGTGGTGGTGGTGGTGGGGCGGGGGGCGGGCTGGCAGCGCCTGGCGTCTCTCTGCCACGCCTCCCTGTTTTGTGTATTCCTGTGGCTAATGGCACCTCATCTTTTCCATGCTGGCGCTGCCCAGAGGAGGAGGATGTGGCCGCGGTGGACGTCTCCAGCGTGCCTGCGGAGGTGCTGCGCAACATCGAGGCCGACACCTACTGGTGCATGAGCAAGCTGCTGGATGGCATTCAGGTGAGCCAGCCACCGCCCGCAGACCCCAAAAGGCGTTCCCAGGAGGACACTGGGTTCGCACCGCAGCCTGCTTCTGAATCTTAGCCTGCCCGTACCAACTCCTGAAGCCACATTTCTGCATCTGGAGCAACAACCCGACTTCCTCAGGGTGACGGGTGTGAGCTGTGTCTTTGTGCCCCTTGGGTGGTCATGATATCCTGCTCAGGGTTCCAACTGGAAGGCGGGTACAGTCTGTTCCCTGTGGCTTCTGGTTTCCCACCTGTGGCCCACAGATGCCAGCCTTCAACTCCAGGAGACATTGCCCACATGTGACCAAGTGTGTTTGGAGGAAACTGCCCCTTAATGGGCATTGAGGTCGGGGCAGCTCTTGTCTGTAGCACCTGGGCCCACAAGCACCTCTTAGCCCTGGCATCCTGGGTGCCAGGCTCCACGTGTTGGGGACTGTGGCTGCCTCTGGCCCAGCATGCCATGTGGAGGCGCTGCTGGCACACCTTTCCTGCACACCTGCTGTGCTAGGTGTTGTGCTGTAAACCCAAGAGGCCATAGGACGTGAGGTGTGAGACCTCATGGAGCTTGCCGTGACTGCAGCACAAGGAGATGGCAAGCACGGCCGAGGACTGAGTGTGGGGTGAGAGGACTCCAGAGGAGGACCTGTCAGACTGGAGGGAAAGCCTCAAGCGGGGTTTGGCGGATGGAAGCTTTTGGAGAACCTGACTCCGCTCCCGAGGATCACTGTGGGAACCCTGTTGGCAAGACCCCTGCAGGGATGCTCACAGGAGGCCTGCAGGTCCCCCAGCTGAAGGGTGGGCCTTCCTCTAGCAGACAGGAGGCAGGACCTTGCTGCACTTGTCTTGCTTTTCCTGGACTGTTGTCACCCTAGCCGTGCCTGGTACCCCTTGTTAAAGAGGTCTCGGCTCAGTGGCTGCATCTGAAAGAGTCAGAGCAGGACTTTATGAAGTACAGTCTGAATGTTAATTTGAATAAGCGAGCCACATTGGTTATATTGAGGAAAATCGGGTCTGCATTGCTTTCAATAACTAGGAATGGACGAGGAGGAATTAGAATCCCTCATATAAGTGAAGAATGGAAGCCCCACGTCTCCTGCTGGGCCAGATGTGATTGCGACTTAATATGCTTCTTGTAGAGAAAGATGTGCCCACTAGAGACGTATTTTGACCCTAGTGTCAATTTTTCATGTCTCTCCTTTGTTCGGGTCTTCTTATTTTTTATTTTTCCTTCTAGAACTTAAGGCTTTCTCCTTTAGAAGAGGGATTGAGTCATGATGTAAAACTATCAATTCCCACTGTCGCTTCTTTGGTCGTAAGTGATGGAACTTGTGCCATTTAAAAACAGGATCATCAGGTTTGTGTTTGTAAATAAGATCAGCTGTACAGTGCGATCGATGCTGGCTCTCATTTCCCCTGAGCTTGTTGTCTGAGGACAGGGCTTATTGACAGGGCTGATAGCAGGTGCTTCTCTGGTGCACATCACTGGGTGGGGCAGCCCAGTGTGAGCCATCATCTTTCTCCCCTGTGGTCACAGTTGAGTCCCCATGAGCCCCACTGAGCTGTGCTGAGGGATGTCAGCAGCACTGCCCAGGGAGGGGGGCACTGCTTTCATTCTTATGGCTGAGGCTGCTTGGATGACCAGAGTGAGCTGCAGACACTGTTGGGGATACAGGCAGGGGCTACATTGTTGTGTCTTTAGATACATGTGAGGAGAAGAAGGTTAACATTCCTTCACATGGACCCAAGTGACAGCCCCAGGGGCCCAGCGCCTCCGTCCTTGGTCCAGGCCACTCTTACACCTGGCCGTTTCCTGCTCCCAGCCTCCCTGACCTCAGCTGCTGCTTCTAAGCCCTGCTGAAGCACGTGTCTCGGCTCATCTCATTGTGGCTCTGGTCCAAAGCCTCCCGGGAAAGCCCTGTCTTGCTTCTGTTTGGCGCTGACTCTGGGCTTCTCTCCATGTTCCCAGCCACTTGCCAAGGTCAGGCCGTCTGTCAGGTGTGCTAACCGTCTGCACCATCACAGGGACTGCGGTGGAGTCACTGCACTCAAGCTGCCTGCCTGGGCTCTTCCTCCTGAGGAGGGAGCACTGCAGGTGCACATCTGGGGCCACAGGCGTCCTGAGTGGTAGGAGTGACTGTGGTCGTGAAGGTGGGTAGTCCTGGTGCTTCCTCAAGTTGGTGCTGCACCTCATGACAGATCTGGGGTGACACCTGCTCACCAGGTGCTGAGACAGATGTAGCTACCTCCCCAAGATTATCAGGCTTGTGTGCAGCCCACATTCTGACCCTTGAGCCAGGGTTTTCTACTGTCTGTGAACTTTCACAGCTGAAGTGGGTGATGAGTTCCGTTTTGCAGGGTAAGTTCCAGAGGCACAAAATACCTGTCTGCTTTACCTTCAAACACACTGGACAGTGGTCACTATGCTTGTGGTTCATCTGGGAAACTCAGCCTGAGATTCGGTATTCCACAAGGTTATAGAAACTGACGAGTTAACTCTGTTGACTTGACCAGGGTGTGGTGAGCATCTGCCTGTTGGGGAGCTGGGCTCATGTGGTGTGTGTGACCAGCACTGCCCTACTGTCATGGGGAGCACAGAATGCAGTGGGCTGGGGTGGAGAGAGGACAGCTGACAGAGATGAACACCCAAGTGCAGGCTGGGGAGGGACACACCACTCTCCCAGCAAATGCCTGATGATGCTGGGCCACCGTGAACAGAAGATGGACTCCTTAGCAATCAGAGTCTCAGGAAGGAAGACTGGGTACCCACTGGATGGCTGGGGCATTTGGGGGTCATCAGTGCTCTGGTAGTTTGTGAAAGAAAGTACAAGCTGGCCCTGTCCAGGGAAGTTGAGGTGCTGTCCAGAGTCAAAGCATGTGGTCACGCAGCAAGTAGACCTGGATCATCGTCTCAGGACCTCTTGACATTCTTAGAAGTCACTGAAGAACCAAAGAACTTCCCACCAATTCTCTTGATACTTATGTTAAATTTACAAACAATTTAAAAATATTTAGTATCTTGTTTAAAAATAATAAGGTCAAATCCAGTATATGCTATTATTTTATGATATTTTTATGATGAATTAATATTTTCTATTACAAAAATATTTAGTGGTGGGAAAGGCATTTTTTTCTTAAACTTTTTGCAAGTCTCCTTAATGTCTAACTTAACAGAAGACAAAAAAAATCTCATATATGCTGATGCAGTCAATATGTTGTAAATTTTTTTAATTGAAGTACATGAACAAAATTCAGCCACACACAGGTGTGGTTAGAAAAGGGGGTGTTCGCTATCTTTTCCAAGTGGTGTGGACTTTTCTTTAACACTGTCTTTTAACTCAACCATGGTGGCTTCATAAGTCCAGCTGCAGCGTGCCAGCTCCTCTGAAAGCAGGTCAGTGAACAGTCGTGCTCAGTCTGTCACCCTCCAGGCTGCTCTTGTACTTTGCATCTTTTACCCACACGTGGCTCTGGAACATCACACATGGTTGTATGAAAAAAGCTGGATGGTGCACATGCAGCGCTTCTCAGTGTGGTCGTGTTTTGATATCAAAACTTGGTTGTGTTGTTCTTATAATATCGAAGCTTCATGTTCACTGGCATTACTGTGTTACTGGCATTCTCATGAAGCAGCTGAAGCCACCAGGCCTAGAGTGGCAAATGAAAGTCTTCCAGAACTGGGGGTCTGTCTTAAAAGCTCAAAGAGCTGAAAACAATTACGATCCATTGTTTTCTTGAAGCAACAGGCTGTGTTCATTTTTGAGGGAGTGCCTGCTGGAGACTCAAGTTTTAGTAACCCATTTGTCTCAAATACTTGTCTTTTAAGTAAAAATGATGTTTCTTGAAGAAGGTGTCCAGCTGGGCTCACAGCTGAAACCACCGCGCTGAGATCTGCCTTGGGAGACAGTGCCATCGCGCAGCAGGCACCACAGGGCTCCACACAGAGTGTCGGAAAGATGTCTCCTCAAGATCTGGTACTAAGCTCATCTTAGAAGAGCAATTGGACTTGATTTTACTGCAGTATTCAGATTCCTACTTCTTCAATGGCAGTCTTAAATGAAGCCGCCTTTTGTCTTAAACTGTGGCAGGTGGCACTAGGAATGATTTGTGACTTTGGCATGAATTTGTGGTACAGCGTGAATTCCTGCTAGCTTGCTCATAGGGCCGGGCCTGTGTCCACTGGTGCAGGTGTCAGCAATGTGCACATCCCAGTTTTGTCATGAAAATGGTTTCTATCTCACAGAACACTTGAGAAAGGCTTGGGGACCCCAGTAGTTGACTTGCCAGGCTTTGAGGACTTCTGCCCGAGAAAGTATGCTCTCTCCGCAGAGATGAGAGAGTCCCGAGCAAGCAGAGGGGGAGTGCTCCAGAAGTCACTGGCCACCACTCTGGGCGGGGACACAGAGTGCTCCACTAGCCATTGAAGGGCCATGGAGTTGGTAGGTTTAAAGTGTCAAGAATAAAGAAACAACAGTTTTAAATGAAGAGTAATATTGAAGATTTAGAAAGAACTGGAAAGAACTTCTGGCAATCAAAATTATAGTCATTGAATTTATAACCCATTAGACACAACAGAAGAGAGAATTAATTGACTTCAATATAGTTCTGAGAAAATTACTGAATAGGCAGCATAGAGAGATGCTGAAAATAAGACAGAGATAAAGAGCTGAAACAGAGAATGAATAAATAGATCTAGAAAGAGAAAACATAATGGAGAAAATTCAGTATTTATAAGATTATGACTGAGAATTTTAAGATATTGTTGCTTGTGTGCAGTGAACAAAACAAATCCCAGGAAAGATGAGTTGTGCCAGGCGTGGTGGTGTACCCCTCTAATCCCAGTGAGGGAGGTAAGACAGGAGGACCACAAGTTCAAGGGCAGCCTCAGCAACTTAGGCCCTAAGCAACTTAGATTTTGTCTCAGAATTAAAAAACAAAAAATGTGGGGGTGGGTAGTGCAGAGGGAGACTGGGGATGAAGCTCAGTAGTTAAGTGCCCCTGGGTTCAGACTCTGGTACCAAAAAATGGTCTAAGCAAACAAAAACCAAGGAAAGATGAAGACATTATTACCTCACGTACATATATGACTCCCTGACCAATGTTATGTACAATCAGGAAAATGAGCGATTACACTCCATTTATGTATGATTTATCAAAATGTATAAATGTATTCTACTGTCATGTACAACTAATCAGAACAAATAAAAAATTTTAAAAAGCCAGAAATCACAGAGACATGAGAGTGAAACCATGAATGGGAAAGACTAGAAAGAGAGTCTCAAAGGAAGGGCAGGCCAGTGACCTACAAATAGAGGCCAGTGACTGCATCAGAACTAGCCACAACTCAAAGAAAGTGGAATAGTGTCATTGGTGTTCCGAAGACAAGTAGTTGTCAAGCCAGGTCGATTTGAAACTAGGCGCCAGCTGCGTGCTGCTTCTAAGATACCGAGCTAGAATAGACCTGGAGGGGGTTTGGGGGGCGGTTAGGAGAAGTCCAACAGGTAAGCGCTCAGCTGGGTCATGGGCAGGTGGCTGGACAGCTCTCATGGAGCCCTGGGTGACGTGGGCTCTTGGACGAGGTGGCTGTGAGTCAGAATCGTGGTTAGGGATAGGCACTGCCCAGTGGCGAGTGGATAAACCTACCAGGGAAGACATGAATCAGAAGGTGTGAGCTTGACAGCACATTTGTGTCCAGTAGTATAAATGCAAGGGCTTACGCATAGACTCTCAGTTTCTTTTCTTTCATGTGTATGTTTGTCCTTATACTGATACTGTGAAGTCTTGGTCACTATAGCTTTGCAGGAAGTTTGGAATCAGAAAGTGTGAGTTCTCCAGCTTTGCCTTGCTTTCCCCCCCAAGATTGTGTGAGTTATTATGGGCACCTTAGGTCTCCACCTGAATTTTAGGATCAGCTTGTCAGTTCCCACAAAGAGCTGAGGCTGCATTGAATCCAAAGATATATAGGGAGTCACATTTGGGGAGTATGACCATCTTTAAGTTATTATGTCTTCTCCCTCATGAGCATGAGGCATCTTCCTATTTACTTAGGTATTCCTTAATTTCTTTCAGTAGTGTCCTATACACGTCTTACACTTCTTTGGTAAATTTGTCCACCTATTTTATTCTTTTCTGTGCGGTAAAATAATTTCATTTCTATATTGGTCATAGCTAATGTGTAGAAGTATAATTAACTTTTGTATATTGAACTTGTATCCTGAAACCTTGATGAACCAGTTTATTAGTTCTAATGGCTTTTGTTGTTGTTCCTTACAATTTTCTATATATTCAATCATGTCATTTCCAAATAGTTTTCCTCTTCCTTTCCAAAAACTAAAAAAGGAGAGAAGGAAGGAAGGAAGTTGAGGGAAGGGAGAGGGGGAAGTGTGGCAGGGCTGCCGGGAGGCGGTACCAGAACCAGGTATTCCTCCATGTGTGCTGGTCGCAGCATCAGCTTTCCTTCCCAGCCAGGGGTTCCACAGGCCCGCTGTGTTTGTGGTCAGCGTGTCATATGGTGGGATTTGGGCCATACAACCTGACTCCTGCTTTCCTGCCTGTGAGTGTCAGCGTGTCGTATGGTGGGATTTGGGCCATTCAGTCTGACTCCTGCTTTCCTGCCTGTGAGTAACTAGTAGGTCAAGCAAATGGGAATCGGTAAGGTGAGGAGCCTGTGTGCTGCAGTTAGTGAGTTTGGCAGTAGACAACCGCATCCCTGGAGGCAGCGTGCAGAGGGGTCGTCCTCTTCCACAAGCTTGGGACCCGTATGAGAATGGCTGTGTCGGCTGCCCCCCGGGCCTGTGGATCATGGCTGGGGAGGAGTGAGGGGGTGTAGAGGAGTGTTTTTGGACTGTGCTGAGCCTGCTGGTGTGGACCCACCCAGATAGCATGGGCAGAGGTGTGAGGGCTCTTAGTGTGGCTGGGAAGCTGGGTTGACAGTTGGCATCTTGGAGGAATGGCTGGGTCATGGTGCTCTGCAGATGCTCAACCTGATGGTCCTGTGTGATGGATTGGTGCCCGCTCGCAGGTGTTTGTTTCAGAAACATTCTTTTTAGGCTTATTTCTTGTTGGGAGGAAAGGAGAAGCAGCTACCTTTCCACGTCTTGGTCTTGTGTGAGAGACTTTACTCACAAAGTGATGCTAGAAGCCACTGCTGGCTTTTTGAACAAGGACATGAGGTCTCTGACATTGCCTGTAGGGCCATCCAGCCTGGCACAGTGATATGGGCTCTGTTTTGACCCTGTAGGGAGTCCTCTAGGGCCCCACAAGGTTAATCTAGGTGGCTGTGGGACGTGTTTGGTGGACCAAGTGCAACGGAGAGCTCCAAGCGGGCTCCGTGGCCTTGTTGGCCATGGCAGAGCACTTGCCCATCATGGGGTGCTGGAAGTGGTGGGTGCTGAAGTCTTCCTCGGGTTGCCAGCAATTCTTTGGGGTGCTTTTCTGTGGTTGGTGTAATTGGGAGATAACTGGCTTTCAGTTGACAGGGTCAGGGTACCATGTGTCCAGCAGTGCACAGACTGCCCACCCTCAGGAAGAATCTTTTTTTTTTTTTTTTTTTTCCTTTTGGTATTGCGTATTGAACTCAGGATCACTTGACTACTGAGCCACATCCCCAGCCCTATTTCGTATTTTATTTAGAGACAGGGTCTCTCTGAGTTGGTTAGCACCTTGCTTTTGCCAAGGCTGGCTTTGAACTCACGATCCTCCTGCCTCAGCCTCCTGAGACACTGGGATTACAGGCCTGTACCTGTAACTGTAAACTCCAGTAAGGAATACCGTGTGGAAAGAATGCAGGACTGGTGGTCAGCAGATCTGAGCCTGGACTTTTAGCCCATGGACCCTGTTGATGGTGCAGGTGGCACATCTGGGCCTTCACTTTCAGCTGTGGGACCTTGTTGATGGTGCATTCGGGTTCTTTTTCCTGACAAGGGTAGGAGGTGCTGAGGAGGTTACTTTATTGGGGGTAAGACAGGTCTCTTGGGACTGGCGTGCAGTGCAGGAGGGTGGCCCCGGCCTGGTTGTTTGCCAGCAAGGTGTGGTGTTGAGGTGGTGAGGGGTTGCAGGAGTTATGATATTGAGCTTCCTGGGTCCCCTTTTAAAAGCTTCAGTGGTGAGCCGTCAGTGCTAGTGATGGAATTCCTTCCTCAATTGTGAAGGTTTCCTTCCTCAATTGTGGGTAGCTTTGATTGGAAGCACCTTTTGAAATTCAGGTAAGTTTAATTTGGAGAAACAATCCATTTGTTCCCTTCCTACCTTCCCTTCACTGTTGGTCTTCCTGACCCCATCCCTGAGAGTTCCTCTGTGTGTCTTGCTTTCTGCTTCATGTGAGCTCAGCATGTGCAGGTATGCTGGGTGTGGGTTTCCGGGGTTCCCAATCTGAAAAGTGAAAAGGCACCCAGACAAACCACTCTGGATGGGAACTCACGCAAGAGATTTTATTAGGCACATGAACAGCCTAATAAAATCTGCCCCGAAGAGAGAGCGCACACAAGAGAGAGTGCATGGTGGGGAACTCCGCTGAAGTATTTGAATTTCCCGGGCTAAGGATGATCGGGCCAATCGCTGAGCAGTTAAAATTCTGGGCTAGGGATTAAGCCAGTGGCTACCGAGTACAAGCTGATAAGTGGACCAGTGACTGGCTAGGATCGCAGACTGACAGCTGGGGTGCTGTCACATCCCCTTGCCTTCCCTGCAGTTGTGTCCTGCGCCCCACCACCCAGGAAGGAGCCCCATGAGGTCCTAGGGTGTGCTGGTCGTAGGCAGCCCAAGGCCCTAGGCAAGAGCCAAACTGCAGGGCAGACCCAGCGCCTGCCTGCTGCATGCCGCAGCCAGCCGACACCGTGGGTTCACGTGGACAGAGCGCTGTGTCACAGCTGCACACTTGCCGCGCCTTGACTGCCCACCGGGCATCCCACCGAGCACTACACACTCCCTGTGAGATGCAGCCCTTCCAGGGTTCCCCACCTTCTGGCAGAGCAGATTGGTACTTAGAACCTCACTAGGTGTGCTGAGAGGGTGCCAGCAAGAGGTTTGAGTTTTGTGGGTCCTTTTCTCCTTTGAATCATGGATGGTATCTTTAAATGCTGATGGGTATTAGGATCTATCTTTGGGCGAGATTCTTGGTGTAGATCACAGAAATACATCTGAACCAATTCTGTTTCTTGAATTTCTTTAAAAAGGATTGCATTGAAACAGGATGCTGAGGCTGGCTTTGAATGTGAGCCCTCTGGGGTGAAAGCTAAAGCCTAGCATGGGGGTCCTGGCCCCTTCCTCCCTGGGGTCTGAAGTCAGGGCACAGTTAGAAGTTCCAGGTTGGCTGCTCTCTCAGGCTTTCGGGGGTTACTCTTGGGCTTTTGCCAGTCCTTTCATTTCTGTAACAACGCTCACGCCATTACTTCCTGAATTACAGCTTCCGTCTGCCTACCCTGAAGTCATTCTATTACTCTTGGATTCATTACTTAGGAGGACAGCTTCTTTCAGTAGAAAAGAACCATTGCCTTTTATAATTATCCATTTACATTTCTTTTCCCCGGAGAAGAATTATTCAATCTCAGAACTGGTTGGTGGCCTGCAATAGGAATAGGGGAAGTGGCTCTGTTACCTTGGGACTTACCAGTGAGGAGGCCAGTAACCATCAGGCCTGGGATGGGGGCTGCCCTCATCAGGGCTCTGGTGGGTTAATTGAAGATGATGCCAGGAAGGTGGCAATAGCTTGTGCGGGGAACTCTTGGAGAAGTTCTCTTCTTAAAGCTGTTGTTCCTTGGAGAGAAGGAAACTCAGGAGGATGTCTTGGGAGCCTCAAGAGTGAGCTCAGCCAGCTGGAGCTGGGTCAGCCTAGGTCCTGGGATGCTTTCCTCCTCTTCTGCCACCTAGTTCAAAGGCAGAAAAGCAAAACGGGGCTATTCTGTTCCTCTAGAAAGGGGCAGGGAGCAGCTCACCCCTCAGCTCTGGGTGGTGCCTGTGCACGTCAGGGTGGAGCAGGCAGCCTGCATGTGGGAGTCCTGAGGACGGAAGAGCAGTGGCGGAGGCTCCTGGTCCACATGGCAAATGCACCCTGGTTGCAGCTAGGCGTGCTCTGTGCTCGGAAGGTCTGAGGGCGATTTTATAGCCCGGTGGATAAAACTGAGGGCTCTGGGCGACATGTAGGAAGGTTTATTAAACAGACAAGAACATGTTAGTTACTGGGCTGCAAAGGAATATTCATTAAGAATGAGTCATTGAGCAGCAAGCAATTTAAAAATGAAAATTAAAAAAATTTAATTTGAAATAGCATTGAAAAACATAAAAATCCATGTTTTTGCCTGAGTGAATAGTTTATTCTTTTTAATTACCAAGTTCTCCTTTGTCTGAATGTATTATAGTTTATCCATCCTCCTGCTGGTGGGAGTCAGGGTATTATGACCCAAGTTCCCATGGATGTCCGGTATGCATCATCCTTTTGACACGTTTCATTTCTCTTGCATCAACATCTAGGAGTGGACTTGGTGGTCACAGTGTGGAAGGGAGTTTAGTGTTTATAAGAAAGGGCCAGGCTGGGCACAGTGGTGTTTGCCTGTAATCCCAGGGACTCAGCAGGCTGAGGCAGGAGGGTTACAGGGTCAAAGCCAGCCTCAGCAACTTAGCAAGACCCTCAGTAACTTAGAAAGACCCTGTCTTAAAGTAAAAAATAAAAAGGACTGGGATGTGACTCAGTGTAGGGTGCCTCTGACTTCCAACCCCAGTACCCTCCCACCCCCGATGGAGCCAGATCTTTTTACCAAAGTGATCATTCCACTTTATACATCCATTAACTGTGCTTGTAAATTCAGGGTTTTCCATATCAGAATACAATTTTACCAGTGTAACATTTCCTTCATATTTTTCTATTATGCTGCATAGCGATCCTTTGAGATATTTGAGAATATTTCCTTGCAATTGTGGCTTGTCAGTTTATCTTCATGACCAGTGCCTTCTGAGTAGAAAAGTTTAGTTTTAATAAGTCTGTCTTTTTTTGTGGTAGTAGTTTTCTGCATCCTGACTAAAAACCCATTGCTTGCTCCTGAAATACCAAGATATTTTCTTTACTTAGATAGTCTTTAATTTGTGCTCACAAATATTTTGTAGTTTTCACATGTGAATTTGGCTCATATTTTGTTAAATTTATTTCTAAATATTTTGGTTGTTTTATGCTATTTTACATGGGATAACTTTGGTGGTGTTTTCTTTACTACAGGCATATTAAAAAAACCCTGCTTTTAAAAATCAACTAGAACAGATTTCTAGCTACTGTTACTACATATCAAATTGCTCCCAAACTTGCTGAGTTTAAATCACCAGTCTGTCTGTCTCTTTCTTTTTCTTTCCTCTTCCTTCTGCCTTCCCTCCCCATAGATTCTGTAGGTTTGGGTTTCAGTCAGGGAGGATGTGGACAGCTTGTCTATACACCACAACCTCTGGAGGCTCAGGTGGAAGACTTGAAGGCCGACCACAAGATGATTCTTGGGGACTGGAATCACCTAGACTCTCATTCATTTAAAGATCTGGTGCTTGGTCTTATATGATTCTAAGATTCGCATATGACCTCTTCATGTGGCTTACTGTCCTGCAAGCATGGTGGCCTTAGGATAGTCAGACTTTTTACCTTGTGGTTCAAGGCCATCACTGAGATCTTCCAACAAAGTATGGGTTTCATTTTTCATGAATGAGCCTCAGAAGTCACATTTATACTCATATTGTGACTCAGATGTCACGTTTACTCTATTTAAGCCTACCAGGATTCAAGGAAAGGGCACTTAGACTCTATCTCTGGACATAGGAGTGACATGGCATAGTCACATCATAAAACAGCACATGGAATAGGAAATATTGTTGTGACCACTTTTGGGAAATGTACTATGCCACATCATTTTTTCAGGCAATTTTTCTTAATAAACCCATTTACTCTAGGAGCTTTTCAGTGGTACCTCAGGATTTTCTGTGTACACAAGGATGTCATTGGCAAATAAGGAGGGTGTTACTTTTTTCTTGTAAATGAATTTGACTTTTATTTCTCGTCTTGATGTATTGCATTGTCAAGGACCTCAAGTGCAATGTTGATAGAAGTGATGGGAACAGACATTTTTGCCTTCTTGTAGATATTTATGGAGAGGGTAAAGTATGCAGACTCTTACCTTTTAGTTCAATGTTAACTGTTGTCTTTTGGTAGACAAAAGGTCTGTATGTTTTATAAGTACCCTGTTTTTTGTGGGTGTAGGGGTATGGTAGATTTTTATATTTGAAGAATGCTGGGTATATAATGAAAGTAAAGGATGATCATAGAATTATTGATACATGGGAGATGAACAGGAAGGTAGATCATTGCAGAGTTTTTTTGAGAATCAAGAATTGTTATTTTGTCAAATGCTGTTTTCGTACTCATTGGAATGATATGGTTTTCCTTATTCTTTAATGTAGTGAAGGGCATTGATTCGTTTTTGGATGCTCAACCAACCTGCATTCTTGATATAAACCTGCTTTGTCCTGAGGTGAATCCTGCTTTATCATTTTTGTCATAAGAATAAAACCTTCTTATGTATTTCTGGATTCTCTCTGACAATATATTTTTAATGACTTTCATGATTTCCTCCTGTTCAGGAGGAATAATTGTCTGCAGTTTCCTTTTTTCCTGATGTCATTTTCTGTTTGGCATTAGGGAAATGGTGGCTTCATAAATGCTTCTGTAATTCCTGAGTAAGTTTATGTAAGGTCAGTTTTTTCTTTTTTTCTTTTCTTTTTTGGGTACAAGGGATTGAACCCAGGGCCACTCTACCACCGAGCTACATGTACATTTCCAGCCTTTTAAAATTTTTTATTTTGAGACATGTCTTGGTACGTTGCTGAGGTGGGCCTTGTATTTATGTTCCTCCACTTCAGGCGCCTAGTCTCTGGAATTACAGGTGTGAGCTACCACGCTTGGCTAAAATCAATATTAATTATTTTTAAAATATTAGGTAAAATTCAACAGTGAAGCCATCTTGGCCTGGAATTTTCTTTGTGAGAAAATAAAAATTCAGTTTCTTTTCTTGTCTATCCTAACTTTCTATCTCTTTTCCTATCAATTTGTTAATTTTTAAAAAGAACTTTGCCATTTTGAACAGGTCATCTAATTTATTGATATCTTGCTATTTACTGTACATCAAATTATTCTTTTAAAATCAATAGAAACATTACAATGAGGTCTTTCATGATAACTAAATTGAGTCTCATTTTGACATAGGAACTGCCTTGGTTTTCATGAGTTCTTCAGAAGATCATGTCTTCTCTCTGTTGGGGACATTTCAGTCTCTGTGAGGTTTTGTGGTTGATAGTGTCATTCCTGTCTTCTCTTCCCTTCTCAGTTTCTACTTTTTTTGTCAGTTACTGAGTGAGAACTTTTGAACTCACCAACTATAATTTGATAATAATTTGATATAAGTTGATGCATGTCTTCCTTTAGTTTTGTCAGGTTTGTGTCATGTAATTTGAATCTTGGTCATTGAATATGTACACTTGTAGGATTATTGTGTTATCTTGATGAATTTGTATGTTTGTTATTTATTGATAATGACAACATTTCTCTTTACTTTGGCCAAAATTCTGTCTTGAGGTCTGGCTCACGTGATGGTGACCAAGCCTTTCCATGTTCCTTAATATTAGTGTTTTAGAGGTGCTCTTTGTTCTTAATCTGCTTCTGTCTTAAAATGAATTTTGTATAGAAAACTTGTAAGAAAAGCTTGTTTTCTTACATTCATGTAATATTTACAATGTAATTGTGTAGATGAAATTTAGGTTGCCATTTTGCTATTTATTTTCTGTTGACTTCATATTTTCTGATTTCCACTTTCTTTTCAATGAATTAAGTATGTTTGAAAATTTTAATGGACTGTTTCTTAGAACAGGTTTTTAGGTTTGCATAAAAAATGACCATAGAGTTCCCATGTCCTCCTTCACCTTCCTCCCTCAACAAACCCTTTTCCCTTTATGGACATGTCTCATTAGCATAGCTCATGTGTTAAGATTGATAAGCCAGTACAGTACATTACTACCAATCAAGCCCATAGTCTATAATTAGAAACATTCTTTTCTTTCATATTTTTATTGGTGCATTATAAGTATACATAATAGTATACATAATAGTGGGATTCATTGTTATGTATTCCTACATGCATATGATAGAACAGAGTAAGTTGGTCAGTATCATTCCTCAGGATTTCTCCATTCTCTCTCTTCCCCTCCCCCCCCCGTCCCTTTCCTTCACTATACTGTCCTCCCTTTACATTTCATGAGAGTCCCCATTCCATCTTTCTTTTCTTTTATCTTCTCTAGCTTCCACAAATGAGAGAGAAAACATACAATCCTTGACTTTCTAAGTTTGACCTATTTTGCTAAACCTAATGCTCTCCATCCATTTCCTTTCAAATGACTTAATTTCATTTTTCTTCATGACCAAATTAAACTTAATTGTGTATGTATACACTACATTTTCTTTATCCATTCATCCACTGATGGACAGATCTTTAATTTGGCTACTGTGAATTTTGCAGCTCTAAATATGGTTATACATTTATTGTGATAGTATGATAACTTTATAATTCTTTAGAACAAATACTAAGGAATGGTATAGCCAGGTCATACAATGGTTCCATGCCTAGTCTTTTGCGGACCCTCCATACTGATTTTCATAATGATTGTACTAACTTATAATTCTACCAACAGTAGAAAAGTGCCCTCCCATCCTTGTTGGCATTTATTATTGTTTGTATTCTTGATGACTGCCATTCTGACTGGAGTGAGATGGAAATCTCAGTGTAGTTTTTTATTTCTGTTTCCCTAGCTGCTGAAGATGTTGAATGTTTTTAAATGTATTTGTTAGCATTTTGTATTATTCTTTTGAGAAATGTCTATTTGGTTCATTTGCCCATTTATCAGTTGGGTTTGTGTGTGTGTGTGTGTGTGTGTGTGTGTGTGTGTGTGTGTGTGTTTTGGGTTCTTTATATATTCTGGATATTAATCCCTTGTCAGATGAGTAACTAGCAAAGATTTCTCCCATTCTTTAGTTTCTCTTCACATTCTTCATTGTTTCCTTTGCTGTGCTGAAGCCTTTTAATTTGATGACATCCTGTTTTTTAACTCTGGACATTATTCCTGAGCCTCAGGGTCTTATTAAGAAAGTAGTAGCCTGTAGCTACATGTTGGAGTGTTGACCCTACCTTTTTTTTTTTTTTTTTTTTTTTTTTTTTTTTTTGGTAGGAGCTGCATGGTTTCTAATTCTAATTCCTAAGCCTAAGACTTTGGCACATTTTGAGTTGACTTTCATACAGGTTGAGAGGTATGGGTCTAACCAGTTTTCCTAGCACCATTTGTTAAATAAGCTATCTTTTCTCCAGCTATGTTTTTGATGCTTTTGTCAAGGATCAGATCACTATAGGTGTGTGGTTTGTCTCTTTGTCTTCTATTCTGTTTCATTGGTCAATTTGTCTATTTTTATGCCAGTACCATGCAGTTTTTGTTACTATAGCTCTGTAGTATAATTTGAAGTCAGGTGTAATGATGCTTCCAGCTTAGCATTTTGGCTTAGAATTTGCTTTGGTATTTCTAGGTCTTTTATTCTTCCAAATGATTTTAGGTCTTTTTTTGTTTGTTTGTTTTTGTTTTTTGGTACGTTGTGTGAAGAATGTCATTGGTGTTTTGATGGAGTTGCATTGAATCTATATATTTTTTGGTGATATGGTTGTTTATCAGTATTAATTCTGCCTATCCATGAACATAGGAGATTTGTCTTATATTGTCTTCAATATTTTATAGTTTTCATTTCAGAGATTTTTCATCTCCTCGGTTAGGAGATTCTTAGGTATTTTAATTTTTTGAAGCTACTGTGAATGAGATTATTTTCCTGATTTCTTTCTCAATGGGTTCATTATTGTTAATTAGGAAAGATATTGATTTTTTTGTTTATTTTGTAACTGCTACTTTGTTGAATTTTTCTTAACTTAGCAGTCTTCTGATAGAGTTTTTTGGATCTTCAAAGTATAGGATCTTACCACACGCAAACAGTGATGTTTTGACATCTTTTCTTCTTCTTCTTCTTTCTTCTTTCTTCTTCCTCTTCTTTTTTCTTTCTTTAATTTCCTGCTCTTGCCTAATGGCTCTGACTATAATTTCTATACTTTATTAAACAAGATTTGTGGACATCCTTGTCTTGTTTTGCTTCTGATATTAAAGGAAATACTTTCAGTTTTTTCCCTCTTAAAATGAGGCTGGCTTTAGGATTTTTTAATATATATCCCTTTTAAAAAACTATGAATGGATACTGCATTTTGTTGGAGGACTTCTCTGCATCTATTGAGATGACTGTGATTTTTGCTTATAATTCTGTTTACAATGATGTATTGATTTTATTGATTTGCCTATGTTAAACCGTCCTTGCATTCCTGGAACAAAATCAACTAGGTTGTGATTATGATTTTCTTAAATGTTGAATATGATTTGTTAATTTTTTTTTTCTTTTATTTTTGCATCAGAATTTGTCAGGGATATTGTTCTGTAGTTTTCTTTCCTTGATGTTTTCATTATCTGGTTTTGTATCAGGTGACTGGTTTCATAAAATGAATTTGGAAGTATACCATCTCTTTCTATTTCATGGAATAATTTGAGAACATTAGCATTAGTTCTTTAAAGATCTGGTAGAATTCAACTGAGAATCCTTCTGGCCCTGGGCTTTTCTTTGTCGGAAGGCTTTTAATTACTGCTTCTATCTCATGCTTGTTACTGATCTGCTTATGTTTTCTATATCTTCTTCATTTAATTTTGGCAGGTCAAATGTGTTTAGAAAGATATTCCTTTCTTATAGGTTTTCCACTTTATTAGAATGGAAATTCTCAAAATAGTCCCTAATGTTTTTCTGGATTTCTTTGATGTCTGTGGTGATTTCTCCTTTTCATTTCTAATTTTATTGATTTGGGTCTTCCTTCTTTTTCTTTTGGTTAATTTGGCCAAGTGTTTACCTATCACTTTTATCTTTTCAGGAAACCAACTCTATTTCATTGATTCTTTGTAGTAGTATTTTTTCTCTACTTTATTATTTTGACTCTGATTTTAAAATTTTCCTTTTTTCTACTGGTTTTGGGATTAGTTTATTCTTGTTTTTCTGGACTTTGAGATGTGTCATGAAATTGTTTATTGGGATCTTTCTCACTTTCTGAGTTACGATCTTTCCCCTTAGAACTGCCTTCAGTGTCCAGGAGTTTCCGATAGGTACTAATAATGGGTATTGGGAAGTTTTCCAATTATTTCCAAGTGGAGTCTGCAGTATGGATTCCCTGCTAGTTCTTTGGTGCTGATCTGTCTATTTTGATACAGAGTATATTGCATCACAGCTTGAGAATCCCACTCTCCCTCTAGGTCACACGAGGGTGGGGTCCCTCTTGGAGATCCAGCTGGTGTTGTGTGCAGCAGGGTGTGTGGGAGCCCCTGCGGTTGCTCTTCTTCCCTAGCATCTCTTTCTGTGGGTGTGGGGCAGCCAGGGTGGAGACCCTTTGTAGGTGTGACCAGTCTGCTTTCCTGTAGGAGTGGATGTCCACATTGGAACTCAGTCCTCCCGCTTCCAGCTCTTTCTGCTTCGGGCCTGTCGTTGGTTTTGGCTTCTGGTCTCCACTGCTTTTATTAAAGTTTGAGTGTGGTTAGTTCATGGAACTAGTCACTTGTCTCTCAGCGGGGTTTCAGATGTAACTCAGCAGTGGAGTGCCTTACCCGGTGCACGCACAGGAAAGGAGGGAGTCCACAGCAGGGGCAGAGGACGGCGTTGGAACAGATATCCGGTCCACTGCGCCACCTGGGATGCTGAGTCCCATAAAGGCAGAGTAATGTGGTCAGGGTCAGAAGTTGCCATGGTAACAAGGAGCATAGCCATGAGGTAGGTCTGGCATTTAAGTGACTAGCTGGTGCCATTTGCCACCCACAGTACTGATGGTGGGGGCTAATGGTGGGGGCAGGAACTATGGAAACTAGACAGTCCAAAAGATGTAAAAACAGTTCCTTCAGAGAAAAGGAAATGCGATAGGAAGGTCAAAGAAAGTTTAGAATATTCAAAATCTGGACAGAGAATGCAGAATATATGTAGCAAGTGATGGTTTTAAAGAAGGAGGAGAAAAATAAGTAAATTAAAAAAAACAAAAGAAATAGAACAATAGAGATGGACTATTGGAGAAGAAAGGAGAGAAAGAAAAAACCAAAATCAACAAGAAGTGCTGACTCTCAAAAGACCAAATTAAAATTATGTAAAAATGATGAAAATGAGAAAAAAAATCCCCACATATACGTTGGTGTGTCTGTCCACAGGCCAGTCAGTCCTGCCAGAACATGAAAATACAGGGAAATTCCTTGTGATTAGTGAGAGTCGCCTCCGCCCCGGGGTCAGGGCCGTGCCCAGGGATGGAAGCCACGCTCTCTAGACTGCCCTTCTTCCTCTCCTCCTGGGCTGAGTCCCCCCGTAGTGGGCAGGGGCAGGGGCATCAACCTCCTCTCCTGGTGCTCGCGTAGCTGCCAGCTGGAGTGACCTGGTGTGGCAGCTGGCTGACGTGGCGCCCAGCTCCCTGCCCGAAGTGTAGGGGGGAGGTGTGCCGCTGCTGGTTGTGTCCGGACAGACCAGGTGGGTGCACTCAGGGTGGGTCTGCTGCAGAGCCGGAGTTAGGCCTTGGGACTGCATGGGTGGCATCTGCTCTGGAGTTTTGTTCAGCACACACCTGGGGCTCTGCAGAAGCTGATCTCCGCTGGGCCTAAATCTTAGGGGCCTGCCAGGAAGGTGATGGGTGTGGGGAGTCGGGGGGCCCTTTGTAGGTCTCACACTTTGCAGCCTCTGACCTGCCTGTTCAGGTCTCCCACCCGCCTCAGCGGGTCTCATGAGCCTCCAGACGCATCTCCGCCTCCCGTCCCCTGGGCACCATCTTTTCTGTGCTGGGTTCAGCCATGTTCTCCTGAGCACACCCTGAGCCACCCCACAGGTGCGGACCAGGACAGCGCGGCAGCGTTTGCTGTGACCTCCTGGCGCTACTGCGGCAGCTGCAGCGTGGGCTCCTCACGACAGCACTGCCTGGTCTCCACACCATCAAACACCAGCTCTCCGCGCAGCGGGGTTCAGGCTGCTGGTCGGACCTATGGGATTTTCCGCACCAAATCTGCCGACTGCGTTTCTCTCTTCTCCCTCCACTCACAGTGACCTGGCGCCGCTGCCACCAGAGTCACCCCCAGCGTTCTCTCTCTCGTCTTTCGTTCAGTGTTCCCGGATTTCGGAGTCTCCAAGGGTCTCTGAATGTCCAGCACTGAATTTCAGGGAGTCCCTCTTTGACCCCCTTGCTGAAGGCCCAGCTCCTGCTGCTGAGTCCAGCAGCTGGGAACGCGGCCTTCCTCCAACCTGTCATCATGAATCTCTTAATTAAGATTCATCTTAATCTCTTAATTTCTGTACATTCTGTGGGTTTTGAGAAGTGTCCGTTGACATGGTTGCACTATGGTGGTGTCACCTAGAGTTGTTTCTTGGCACTGAAACTTCCCTGTGCACCTCCTGTGCATCCCTCCCTCCCTCTTCTTGAAGCCCTGTCAGCCCCCAGCCCCCACTGTTTGAGCTTTTCAGAATGTCCTCTGGTCCAGTCAGTGAGCACATTGCCTTCTGGGCCGGCTTCTCTGAGTTCATTTCCACTTTGGCCCGCTGGCTGGCTGCTCCTTCTCGTGGTGGCTTCACTGTTCACCCAGGAGTCTGCATCCCATCACAGACAGCCTTCAATCACGGTTATCCCACTCTGTGCCCCTGGTCATCCTGGGTCTGCACACAGGTGTGTGCCTGCCTCTGAGGTGGTCTGCAGCAGGAACACCGGCTGCTCTGTGGTGGCCGCCGGAGCCTTCCATCCTAACTGCTGTGCCATGGCGTGGGAGTTAGGATAGGAGGTTGGCTTCATACTTGGGGCAGACGCCATCAGAGGTCCTGTTAGATACAGTCACTCATCTAATACCCCCAGTGCCTTTGGGAGGAGGCATTTCTCTATTTTCTTGTTGAGAAACAGGGAATCTGAGAAATTAAGGTAGCTGGTAAAAGCCAGGAGTTAAACCAGGCTATGTGTATACAGTACCTCTCTGCGTGTGGCCTCTGAGAGGGGTGGCAGGGGCCCTGTCCTTGTCCTTGACCTTCCCTCTTCTCAGAGACTGTAATGAGGACATCGAGGGTATCAGTGTAGCCAGTGCTTCCAAGCTTGGAGGGAAGGCTAATGTGATAGATGACATGATCAGGATTCAGCTTGAGTTCAGCTACCCAGAATGCCAGCCGAGTACCAATCAAATGAATAACCTAATAGGAATAAATGTGAAGTCCTACGTTCCTAGTTCAAGAACCCCTCCAGCCTAGGTCAGAAGGAAGTGGCTTGGACAGACTGGGTTCGCCTTCAGCAAGCGTGAAGCTCTTATCATCTTTTTGTCTGGGTTACAGCAGTTGTTTCATGACCCATGCCCCCATCTTCTTTGGTCCTTTTTCTGTTATTTCTATACCGTGCAGCCAGAAGCATCTTTTTTCAAATGCAAATCCTGTAACATGGTGCCTGCTCCCCACTTCCACCTCATTAACCTTATTGGACGGCTTTCATCTTTCTCACCAGCTACCTACAGTGGCCTTCCATCTCAGTAGCTTTCTCTTTTCTTTTCCGGCTTCTGCATGGTCTCCTACCTCTGGCTGCTGCACCTTCCTCCCTTCCTGGATGTGCTGTGCTCCTGAGGTTCCCTGAGCCCCTAGGGCCCCTGGGAATTCCTTCCTGGAACGTGTCATGCTCTCTAGGGCCCCTGGGAATCCCTTTCTAGAATGTGCCATGCTCCCTAGGGCCCCTGGGCTTTCCTCCCTTTCTGGATGTGCCATGCCCCTAAGGGCCCTTGCAGTGCTGCTACATAGTGCTCCCTTCTTCTGCCTGCTTATTCAGAACCATGGTTCTCAGCTCAGCCCAGGCCCCACATCCTCAGAGTGGTCTTCAACTCAGCCCTGTTCTGTGCCTCATGGCAAGGTGCCCAGAGCACAGTTAGTTCCACATGTGTGCGTGTGTAATGTGTACGATGAGCATTTGCATAGCTGCAGACTGCCAGCTCTGTGAATGGAAGGACTCGGTCTGTATGTCAGCCCACTGTGTCAGGACCCCAGAACTAGCCTGGTTTGGTGGTTCATAGGATCAGCTGAGCCGCACTCCTAGCTGAAAAAGAGGGAATGTGGTGGAGTCCCTTGGAAACCAGTCCTCTCCCAGTGGAGCTGCACAGGAAATGCTTAATTTCTCCAGCTGTGGGCTGTGACAACACAAAGAAAGCTTGGTGTGCCTCAGGGCTCAGGGTGCTGTTGGGGACTGGTCATACAAGTGCCTCTGCCTGACATGCACCCAAATTCCAGACTCCCTGAAGGACAGCATGTGCTCAGTTTGGAGCTACTCCTGGTTAGGGACGGTGGAACCTGCCCTGTCCAGGTTTCCATATGCCAGACAAGGACCAACTGCACACTGCACAAGGGCAGCATCAGGCTGCTGTTTCTGACACTTTGCACAGCACTGATACTCGGGGCTTAATTTTTGGACATATAAGAGACATCAGTAAGTCTTTATTGAACAGATAAAAGAAGTCATAGTTGATGTGATCCTGTCTTTTGTTGGACTGGTGTGTTAATTGCATTAAGTGGATTGCTGTCTCAGGGATGATCCTTGCATGCTGTGTAGCAGTAGCGTCACTGTTCTCTGTCCCCTGCAGGTCAGAGCCCATGCGTGTGGGGTCCATAGCTGGGGGCCTTATGACCCTGAGGGGACTTATAAGAGCTGAGGAGGTAGAAGCCTCAGTCTGTTTCTTGCAAAATGGACATTCTGAGTTGTGTCAGAGGCAGGTCTAGGCCAGGGTGAGGAAGGCAAATTTGGTTTCCACCAAGGCAGGAAGCTTTGCTGTCTGGGTGAGGTTGGCCAGGAAGGGGCATGGGACTGGGAGGTAGCTCTCTGGTGCAGTTGGAGATGCTTTGTCAGAGATGCTGACTGAGCCGCAGTCTAGCAGGTGGGTGCTTTAGGCCCTTCCAGCTGAGCTGAGTGGAAGTTTTGTGTCCACTCTCCTCAAAATGCTATCCCAGGAAGGCTTGTTCTTCTGAGGAGCTGGGAAGTGCTGTGTGTGGTGGCTAGGGCAGCATGCTGGGGAGCAGCAGGTGCAGGTGAGTGGGGTCCCCTTGGGCTCTGCCTGCTGAAGCTGGAAGACTGCCGTGTCCGCAGACCTGCTGCCTTCCATATGCTTTGCAATTTACCTCCTTTTTAAACAAGACCCAAAATAAAAATCTGAGTTTCCTTTCTGTGAAGTGGGTAATGTTGATGTCATTGCCATGGTTGTTTCTGCAAGTGTGCAGCTCTTGCTTCTCTCCACGTGCTGCCTGTGCGTGTACTTGCACAGTGGATGTGTTCTGAGCGCTGAGTTCCGGGCCTGGGGTGCTGGGGTGTGGAGGGCTGCTGGGAGAGAGTGCCGCAGGTGAGCTCTGGTCTGCCTGGCGGCCTGGGGAGAGGCCTTCCTTCTCCTCACACCTCTGTCACAGCTGCCTGTTCTGGAATCTGTAGCTCTAGTGTCTGTCTCTGTGAAGTGCCCCTTAAAGACTTCCTGGCAATGGGGCAGGGCAGTCTGCATCTTGGACTCACCAGTGCAGGCCTAGACAGTGCCCAACCAAACTCCTTGTGCTTTGCCATGTCATGTAAAGCCCTCCCAAGTATGCTCCATTGGCTTTTGGAGCTGGGCACAAGTGTGGTCTTCCTGCCCCCAGTCTACAGCCAGAAGACCAAGGCATACATATCAGTTTGGCAGTTCTTTTTGAAATAGGGATCTTTTTGTAGACTTGTGGGTGTTGTTCTTTTCTCATTGTTTGGATTTCTGATAACCCATCTTCCAACCCTGGGTTTGAACAAATTGAAATAAAGTAGATCGAGACCAAAGAATAACTTTTATTCCTGTTAACTGAAAGGCTTGGCTCCGATCTTAATGTGAACCCGCCGACCAAGTCCCAGGGTTGTCTGGGCCTGGCTCCCAGCCAGCCAGGCCGCTTCTTGTGTGGGAGAACCTTCGGGGAACAGCCAACTCTGAGACTTGCCAGGAGCTGCACTCAGGGCGTTTGTTCTCTTGGTGTCGGCGGTGGATCGTCTTCTTGGGGAAGGTGCTTTTGGAGATAGAGGACAGGAGGGTCAGCAGCTAAGCTCCCTCTGATTGGAAGCAGGCCCGAGGTCTGGGGAAGTGTCATCCTCAGCTTCTTCAGCTTGCTGTTTGCATAGTCATTAGGTCCCTGATCAGCTAGTTGGGTAGTCAAGGAGATGCATAGTCCTTGAGCTCAGTCCAGTCCCCTGTGAGACACCTGCTCCTTCAGGTGTTCTCTTGGGACAACCCTGGTGGTTGTGGGCTGCTGGAGTGTGCTCCTGATGGCTCTGAAATTTGTCAGAACAGGACATTAAATAATCTGCAAGGCCTCTGCACCTGAGGCTGCAAACCACTCTCTAGTTTATTTCTCATCCTTAATTCTACCAGCTGTGCTGTTCAGCCTGGCTCATTAGAAATTCCTCCATGAGGTTAAATGACAGTATATAAATGTGTCCCAGATTTAAAAATAAACCCTGGTCTGTTATCTAGTTGCCTGGGAGAACAGGCTAACCTTCCTAAGTTCAGGGCAAAAAATGATGGTGTTCAAAGGAATTGGAGTCCAGGACCAAAATTTCTTTCGTCTGTTCAAGTTCAGATGCATCTAGGCTTATAATTTTTCCTTTCCTTTTGCTACCACTCTGTCTTGGCAGGTAGGGTGCTGGAGTCTCACTGGGATGAGTGAGGCTCCTTAGGGCTTGGACGTCCTGTACATTAGACATGGGTCTCTGACACCCTCGCTTCTTAGAGTTCAACTTTTGGGAGGATCCATATATAAGCTCATGGGAGAACTGACTCACCAGATTTAGAAAGCAGTCATCCTCAGGCCCCTGGGTTGGTCATCCCAGTGTGACCATGAAAGCGGCCCATCCTTCCTGCTGCCCATGGTCATGGGAGGCCTGGTGTCCTTCTGAGCAGGTGGGAAGATGCAACTCATCTTGGTTTTTGCCCTTGTAGAGGTGTCAGTTTGGAATCCTGGGCCTGTTACTTGAAATCCAGAGGGAAGATATCTCCTATCCAAGGGGCAGGCCTGACTGTTCCTTTCCACTCCTGGGGTCTGAAGTGCCTTGTGGCTATTTTTAGTTTTGTGTGTGTGTGATGGACAGACTGAAAAGAGGTGCTGTCAGATGCAGTGTGTGCTTTTCACATTGGACTTTTGGTCTTGGAAACTGCTGTGGCCTGACGTCCTCAGCCCACCTAGGCCTCCCTGGAAAGGCTCCCGCTGCCAGACTCAGGAGCTGGGGTACTGTGAGTGCTCTTACCAAGTCCTGCAGGGCCTCCTGGGGGCTGATTCCTCTGCCCTGGCTCAGCTGTGCTTCCTCCCTGTCTGGACGTTACAAACCCTGTGGTCTTCTCCCTGACAACATGGGATGTCTGCGTGGTTGGCAGCTCCAGGACCCCGCCTCCAGCGATGCTGTTCTCCCAAGTGTTCTTCATCCTGGCCTATCGGCAAGGAGCATCAGCTGCGGATCAGGCCCTGCGCTTGCTCCTGAGTGCTGGTGGAAAGTGGCAGCTGCCCCCGTGCTACCAGTGCAGACTGCCCTGCGAAGCTAGCAACTCCTTCCTGCCCCGCGCACGTGGACACCTGGTGCCCTCGAGAGCACGGCCACACCCACGGTCTTCAGGGCCACAGGGACTCTGCTCGTTGTGATCAAGCGCTTACCTGAGCAGACCTGAGCCTGTCTGTCCAGACCAAGGCCACGTTGTCTCTGGCCTTGCTGAGCTGGGGCGTGGCTTCCCATGCTGTGGCTCATGTGGCCCTCTCCAGCGTCGCTGTGTGAGGACAAAGCTGCTGTGGACTATCGTCTGCAGTGCTGTCAGGCCAAAGGTCCTGCCACTGGTGAGGGTTCAGAGCCTGGAGCACCCCGGAATCCTAGGTTCACTAGGGTGGCTCTTGATCTTTTTATTTCTTAGTGGGTCTTAGTGGCCCCCATAAAGTACATCTTTTAAACCTCTTACATTAGCTTTTCATAGCAATGACTGCTGTAGCAAATGACTCTAGATTTATGATTTAAAAGAATAGATTTGTTACCTCAGGTCTGGGGTCAGAGATCTGATTGAGGCCTATCAGTGTCTGTGGGACCATTTGCCTCCTCGAGCCCCCATGTCCCAGCCTCTCAGCCCCTCCTCAGAGCCATGGTGGCAGTGGATCCTTCTAGGATCCCTACTCTGACGCTCCCCCCGTCTTCCCTCCCACCTGTAGAACCCTGTTTTCCAGGGTCCCCAGGGGTCAGGATGAGTTCCCGCTGTTTGGTCCCTGGAGCCTTAGTTCCCCTGCCATGTGTGGTGTCACGCCCCTGCGTCCCAAGTGGGTACACGGCAGTCGCCCTGCCTCGCACACTGGCCAGTCTGCACTGAGTCTGCTGCTGCACCAGTGCTGTTGGACCCTGTGCGCTGGTGAGGCACCGAGGGGAGTCTCTGTGTTGTGTCCCCATGTCATCCCACGCAGGGCCAGTGTTCTTTCTGTCCTCCCCTAGCTGCTGGCTTGTGCCCATAGCTGCTGACTGCCGCGGCCACGGAGGGCCTGCTGTGTCTTGAACCTTCTTCCACATGCCACCCGCAGTGTTTTCTTGAGGCCTTGGAGCAGTGTTAGAGTAGATGGTGAGGCAGGAGCCCAGAGAGGGCAAGCCACTTGTAACGCAAGCAGCTCCTAAGTAACAGAGTTGGCCCCCGTGCCAGCTCCAGCTTGAAACTGACCCTCCCTCCATGCAGCTCTCCCTGCCAGGATTGTGAACTTCTCCTGAGTGCACCCACTACTCCCTGGCTCGGGAAGTGACCGTGCCATCACATTCTGATTGTCATGGATGCTGGCACGTCAGCATCAGGCAGTTTTACCACTTCCCATTGTTGCCCCTGGCAGGCTGAGTGTGTACTGTTCTGGTGCCAGGGAGGTGCTCATCCCCGTAGAAGGTCCTGCTGGATGAGCTATACATTAAATTGCTTGTTCATTGAAATGTGAACATCTTACATTCACATAGCCACGCACCCTTCTGTATTCCAGAGGTGCGCGCCCTCCAAGGTCCAGCACGCAGCTTCCCTTCAGAGGAGGTGCTGCGTGCCCTGCCTTATCCATTTCTTGGTTAAAGTCTGGTGGTTTATGAATCGGCGAGGTCGTAAAGCATTCTCTACTGTGAAGTTACTTCAACTGCTCGTTTCCTTTTTGGAAACTCAGTTTTATTTTATATGCAGATGATACCCATTTTTTTCCCCCCTAGGACAACTACACCTTTGCCCAACCTGGGATTCAAATGAAAGTGAAGATGTTGGAAGAACTCGTGAGCCGGATCGATGGTGAGCTGACTTCCTAGAAGCTCCTCTTCGAGGGTGGGGCGAGGCCTGGTGGAAGGCTTGGGGAGGCAGTTTGGGCCTCGGTGGGAAGGGATGTGGTGGCACCCAGGCCTGCCGGGGCTCATCCCTGTGAATCCTTTGAGCAACCTGCCCCTCCACTTTTACTCAGCGATGATCAGGATTCAGGCAGTGTGGCAGGAAGGCCATGAGTGCCTTGCGTGCAGGCAGCCCTTGCTCCTTGTTCAGCTGGGCACTGTCGTCATCTGCACACAGAGTGGCTGTTTATGGCTGTCCTTTGGCACTCTCTTTCCTGGCTGTGTGCATCATTTTGCTATCAAGGAAGTTAGAATAATGTCTCCATGGAATCCAATTAATTACCAAGTCTAGAAATAACATCTTTAATATTATAGAAAAATTATAGTGTGTTCTCTGGCAATTTTAGATTATGCTTCCATATTTAAGTGGGGGCTTCAAATACTTTTTACCTTCATCCTTCAAGTAATTCCCCCTGTGATGTGCTGACTGTCATATTGCACTAGCAGAGTTTAATTAAATGAAAGTTGAGAGATAATGCTGCCCGTTCCAGGCGTATTCTCCTGATAGTTTGTTAAATTAATGAACAGAGCATTAACAAAGTGATGCCAAGCAGAACCAGGCATACGTGTGACACCAGCCGGCCGTGGTGAGGGGCACAGGAGACTCAGGCTTCCACAAAGCATCCCAAGTGAGCCTGGCAGACCAGCTCACTGAATGTAGAGAAATTGTACTTTGTTTGAAACTTAGATGTGGCAGTTTGACTTGTGAGCACATGCAGGTGCCCTCGCTGGACCTGCTGCAGAGAAACCTGTCATCGCAGGCTTCCGAGGGAAGCCACTGAATGGCATTATAAAGTGGAGCCATGCAAATTATAAACTCCATTCTGTTTCCTGATTGAATCTGATTTTCAGCTCTGTGTCTGATGGTTATTGCCTCATTTCCATATTATGAAGTCTTATACAGTTCTTCCAATGATACTTTATTTGATTCAGTGTTATATTTAGGTACTTTTCAACCTGTCTCTTCAAAATACTGCTTTTTTGCCTCTGTCAGTACATTATGTTCATACGTTGTACACGCACAGTGAGATCGTGCTTGACTGTGCTTGGATTTTTTTCCCCCAACCGGCAGTTTCATGATGTTACTGTTCCATCTAGTTCTGTGAAATACGATTTGCAGTAGATGTGAATTACTCTTTCTTAGGAGGCTCTTCTTTTCCTCCTGTGCCCCTCAGAAGGCTTATTTTATATTTTCCTGGAGGTTAGAGAGCTGTGACCAGTGCTCAGCTGCTCCAGTGCTGCACTTGGAGAAATATTTGAATTGATTTTCTCTTGTTCTATGGTTTAGAAAGAAGCAGTTTGCAGATTTGTTGGGAGGTTTGTTGAAAGAGTAGCAACAGCTGCTGAAGGAGCCCTGCCAGACCTGCCCTTCAGCAGTGTCTTCCAGCTCTGTGTGACTTTCTGAGAGTGGCACCTGCACCCTGCGCTCTTAAGGACCAGTCTTCACAGTGAGGAGGCTCTCTCTGTGACAGGCTGAGCTGTCTGACCTGTTACTTCCCGTTCTTCTGGTGGAACCTTGAAGAATTTCTGTGGTGGCCTCAACTCGAGGACACCACGCTGTTCCAGAAGGAAACCATGGAACCTGCAGCGGTGGCGCTGGCTGGAAAACCCCTGTCCCAGAGGGCCCCTGGAGGAGTCCCCAGCGTGGCTCTGCGAGACTGCTCCTTTGTGCGTCACTGTACTGGGAGGAGGAATCTAGGGGCTTGGGACCTTTTGGAAGATTTTATTAAGGGCAGAATATAGTAGGAAGAAAAAAAATGCTTTTTAAAAAGCCCACTGTGTCATTTCTGCATTTTCAGGGGAAGTCAGTATTTATTTTGGAAAATTTTGACCCTTTGGTGAGGGAAAAATGTTCATGGACTTGCTGGTGAAGAAAGGTGAGGGTTTCAGGCAGGTCCAGGTGGGAGGGCAAGCTGGAGGGGAGGCGTCAGGGCGGGGCTGCAGGCTGGGACTTCCATGGCAGCCAGGCTGCGCTCACAGACCTAGTGCACCTCAGGAGAGTGGAGGAGGGGCTGGGTTTGTGGCACTTGAGGTGCCGTCAGAACCTCACCTCACACGTTTTCCCTGTTCATTTGGCTTCTTGACCTGTTATCAAATGCAGTTTTTCTTTTCTTCTTTTAGAAGAAATGGAACACTTGGTGTTTTAGTCAGCTTTCTCACTGCTATGACCCGAAACCCGATGAGAACAATTTTAGAGGAGGAAAAGTTTATCTGGTGCTCACAGTTGCAGAGGTCTCAGTCCATAGACTGCCGACTCTGTAGCTGTAAGCCAGAGGTGAAGCAGAACATCATGGCAGAAGGGAATGGCAGAGGAAAGCAGCTCAGAACATCACACCAGGAAGCAGAGAGAGAGGAGGCCCAGCTCACAACATATAACCCCCAAAGGCACAGCTCCGTGACCCGCCTCCTCCAGCCATACCCTGCCAGTCTTCAGTTATCACCCAGTTAATCCCCATCACAGGTGGATCCACAGATTAGTCAAGGCTGGCATAACCCAGTCTCTTCACCTCTGAACTCTCTTGCATTATCTTCCGTGTGAGCTCTTGGGGGCACCTCACATCTGAACCATAACACCCCAGTAGAAACAACCCTTGTGATTTGGGGTGGTTCCAGCCCTCCTCCCTCCCTGACTTTTGAACTTCCCAGTTCCTCTGTGGTGGTCATGGTGGGTCAGATGTTTTGGGTCAAGGCTGTGCCCAGACCCAGTTGTTCAGGAAAACGCACACCAGCACCCTTCGATTCTGCAGTGCCACCTGCTGTCAGAATGGACTGGCCATGTGCCAAGGCATTGGGGTAAGTTAGATAGCTGCTGACGGTGCCGTGTGGCACGAAGATGTGGTTCTGCAGCAAAGTGCAGAACCAGGGGCTGCTCCTGGGCTGCGCAACTCCAGGGCCCTACGTGCAAAGGGGTGTGAGCGAGTGGGGGCCACGTAGCAGGAAGCAGGTGTGCAGGTGTTGGTATGAACGCTGTGCCATTTCATTATGAGGGTGTTTCTCAAGTCCCTTTGCCCTCTGGTGCTTGTGCCTGCTGGTGCCCTTCTCCTCCTGTTTTCCTGTCTTTCTTGCCAGCAGTGACTTCCTCTGCTCTGGGGACCAGCATTCATTCCTGCCTAACCCTGTGCATGTTGTGTCTGCCTGTCTATGGCAGGTCAGACCTGAACCCTCATACCTAGCACGAGCACGTACCCTGGCTCCAGGCCTGCATCAGAGGTGTGCACTGGCAGACTTGGAGTGGCTGGTAAAGGATCACATTGTACTGTTGCTGTCAGTCAGGACAGGGCCAGTTATGCCGAAACCTCTCTGTTTCGGCAGCTTGAAGCGGTATTTGTTCCTCACTCGGCATGGCTGTTAAGGCCTGGGTGGGCCTGGGTTCTGTCCTGCCTTCACTCTGGCAGCAGGCTGAGGGAGCAGCACTGTCAAGAACGTTCTCGCCCAGGGTCTGTGCTGGAGGGAGACTGGCGCATGATGCCCACGTGGGTTTCATTGGCCAGCCTGAGGCCAGTGTTGGTGGGTGCTGCTGGTGAGCACCGTGGTCACCATCATAGAAAAGACTTCAGAGACAGCAGCATAAATCCAGAGTTTATACAAAATTTGATTCATTATTACAATGTTATCAAATATGTAAGTAGGGAAATTCTAAGGGCCTGATGTTTGTTCAGGAAGCATAATTTTTCTGAAAATTCCTGAAGTAAGGCTTATGGCTAAGTGGAATTAAATGACTAAAAATGAAATGTGTCTTATAGTGTGTCTTGTTTGTTTGTGTTGGGACATGTGTCAGACAGTGCCCTGGAAGACAGAGTTAGAGTACTGCCTGTACTGCCCCACCCGCCTGTCGTTTAACTCATGAGAGTGTGTGTAGTAGACATGGTGTTCATCTTAAGGTCACCTGCTTACAGTGTTTCATAAAACCAGCACTTGACACTGATTCCTTAGTGATTCACTGCCGCAACGATAAGTGCACGTTAACTCTCTTACCAGCACTCTGACTGGTAGAAATCCAACATAGAGAGCACACGGTGAGATTTTCACTCCTGTGACATCTCGAATGCTTATATATATTTGAATGTAAAATTTCACATTTTTTTGCGGGAAATCCTCATGATGTCCCTGTACATTTTGTGGTCATCATATCTGTTGTGCTAACGAGAACCTCCTGGGTCCTTCTGATTGTCCCTGAGGTAGAACTACCAGAGAAGAACTGGCCAGCTTCCAGCCCTGACTTTGCTGAAGGCTACAGCCAGAGCCCCTGTGTGGAGCCTGGGCCACTGCCCACCCTGGAAGCCCCACTTTGCACTCAGAGCCTTACGTTTTTGTGGCACTGATGAGTCTATGTAGATGAAGTATTTGCCACATGTTTTGATGAATGAAACCACGGAGAACTTAATTCAGTATTAAAAAAAGTATTTGGAAGCATTTGGCTTCAGCAGGTGTGTCTGGTCGTGTCCATTCTTGTTTTTTGTTCAGAAGACATAAAATCAGTGAAGGACTGCTTCACAGGTGAGAGGGCCCTGCAGGGGCGACTGTGGCTCCACCAGTGAGCTGCTAACTGTCTCTGGTGGCACAGGGACTGTGCGGCCTCAGGAGGGTGGACTGGACTGGTGCTGCTGGAGCCCTCCTGTTGTCTCGAACTTGGTCTGGGGCTCTGCCTCTAGCCCTTAGAGGGCACTCAAAGCTGAGAGGTGGTGGGGGTGAGGGCAGGGGGCTGGTGAAACTGTCCAGATGGCCAGTCTGAACTGGGGTCCTCAGCAGGTGGGATCCCAGCATTGATGCTGATGCCTGGGCTCCCTGAGGGCAGAATGGGCTTGCAGAAGTACACTTTCTTACTTTCCTTATTCAGCCTGTGCTTATGCTTGAAGTCTTTAGTGAGAAATAGGGATAATGCACCCTTCCGGCCTTCACCTTGCAACCCCAAGGCCTCTAAGGGTTCAGGTACCAGACTGAACAAAAGAAAGTACAGAGTGCCCAGTTGAATTTGAACTTTAGAGAAATGATGATCTCTTATTTATTTATTTTAGCGAAAGTACGAGTAGTCTGAGGAAAGGAGAGGGTGGCGCCTGCGTGGCCTCACCATATCGGAGCTGGAGCACCGCTGACCTGCCTCACAGCAGGCAGCCGCAGCCTGGGCTCTGGGCAGTCCTGCCTGACTGCATCTGTCTGTGTCGTGTGCTGGTCCAGTGTGAGGGCGTGGAAGTTACCACACATGAAGGGCTGGTGGTGCTGCCAGTGTGTTCCAAGGCTCGTGCAGTGTTGGCACCCTTATCTTATTGCCCAACCCTGGCAGGCAGCCATCTGAGGGGGAGGGTTGGGGCTTATTCTGACTCTGAGTGGCCTGGGTGGGACCTTGTTGAGCTGCAGGGGGTCCCTGGTCTGTCCCTGGCTCCTGAGACTGGCTCCTCTGTCAGTCACAGAGATGCCTGGTAGAGTGGATGACCTGGCCAAACCTGGGGGACAGGGGCAGCCATTGTTACTACTGACCTTTTACACTTTCTCCCTTAAGGAAGAATGCGCTGGATTTGTTACTGGAGAATAGTTTTACCTCTGTGTCTTAAATGGCTTTATCTACTTGTACAATTTCCCTTTCTTAGGCTTTTAATTCAGGTTAAATGTGATTTTAATGAAATTTTTCTGAAAGCTGTCATGGCTACATTGCGAGGTTAAAATTGACTTATTCTTTCAAGGTAGAATTCAGTTACAGCTAGTAAACTAGATTCAGCTTTATTACCGCCCAACTGAAAATATTTTTTATTACTCCTACAAGGTAAGTGGTTGGAGAGCAGAGCATCCATCAGTGGTCTGCTCTGCGTGGCTGCCTCCCCCGACCGGCACGCAGCCTCAGTAGGCCCTGGCATGGCCAATCTAACATGGAAACCATAGTTGTATTTCATTTTTGTCACTTGGACATGATGATTGGCAGTGCACATGTGTAATTGAGGTCCTGCTTGTTAGAAGCCCAACGGATGTTCTGGAAGGCTCCCTGTGCCAGTTCCAGCTGAATGCCCACGCCCTGGACTCCTTCCATCGCAGCCTTGTCCCCAGGCCTGTCTGCCTGTGGCAATCCCCATTGGATGTGGCTGTTCCCTGCTGTGACTGATGACTGCCCACTGGGGTCCTTTAAATGGCAAGTGTGGCTCAAAGGGCCACTTGCAACCTGAGGCATGAGGCACCCCAGTTGAGCACTCACTGTGGCAGGGGTGTTGTGAGTACCTCAAGTTAAGTTAATATAATGCACTCTCAATCGAATATCTAACTGGGCATCTTATTGCATCTTTGGGAAGAAGGGTGCAGAGGAAGTTCAGTGTAACCCGTAAAATCATATGTGAGGAATGTGTTCCTGGGTCCCACCTATTTGGAATATATTTTGTGTATATACAGGTCCACTCCTACTTCTGAACTTAGGTTGCTGCTGTAGCTGGGAATGTTGGTTAAGCAGCCAGTGCTGGTCAGGCTGTCCTCTGGTCTCTGTGCACATTCTGGTGTCTTTCCACAAGAGCCCATCAGGTGGTACCATGCCGTCCCCACACCAACAGTCCCGTCCCCTCTGGTTTCATTTCCCCGTAGCCTGTATGATCTGCAGGTTGTGCCCGGTGCTGTCCATCCTGGGATGGTACTGAACATGAGAATGCTCCCTAGCCCTTTTCCCCATGTGGGAGGCCGAGGAAGGCCTGTGGGTGAGGATCCTACATAGTTATGTCTCTGCCTCTCTGCTTCCTCAAGGAGGTCCCTCCTTCCTGAAGTTCACCAGCTATCAATAGATTATTCCATCAGATGGATTATTCTGCTGATGAGGTCAGAGTCCTCACTTCCTCAAACCCTGCCTCTGAGCACATGAGATTTGGGAAACTTTCTAGACCTAAACCATAATGACGTCTGAGAATTATCTTGCCTAATGGTAATGACCCTGTGAACTGTCCGACCTGTAGCCTGTCCTGCCCTACTTCCTGTGACCCCTTGATATGCCCTTCTACACGTCATTCTGGGTGTAGAGACTCTCCTGTTCACACGAGCCTTGATCTGAAGGTTCAGTCTTGGAATATTTCCCACACCCCGGAGTTGTTAGGGTGACCGAAGGAGGTGCCTTTGGAGTGCTTTGAGTTCTCTGCTCCTCTGGGCAACACTGACTCTAAGTTCTGACTTGGAGATGCCCCAGCCAGAGGACCCTGGAACTCTGGCCTGGCAACACCCCAGGGCCTGGGCTCTACCAGAGCAGAGCTTCTCTCTCGCCTGCTGCTCCACTAGCTTTTGTTTCAAATTCCTGTCCTAGAGCCTTATTTTCAGGTCCCATGTTGTTGTCTCAGGATCTGGGAGTCAGACTGCATCTGCATGCTGACTGGGGCCTGGGACAAGTCTGGCTCCTCCCTGGGCCTCAGCCTGTCCTGTCTCCCTGCTAGTCTTTTCTCCTCATGCCTCCTGGTGAAGCTCACTTAAACTAATTTTCAGTGATTCCTCTAGAGGAAGTGAGAGGGATTTTTTTTTTTTTTTTTAAATCTGAGGAGCAGCTTTCATCCTGCTTTTGGGCTAACAGTGTCCCAGGAGGATCTTGGGGCAAGTGACCTTCAGGTCAGCTCACACTTAAATCCTCTGCAGGACAGAGGATTGCACATTTTTAAGACCTTGCACTGATGGGTGGTTGGTCCGCGTCCTCTGGGGACATTCTGCCCTACATTAGAAGACAGGACACTGCTAGTCATGCCAAGAGGTCTTTGTCTAGCCTGCATTCAGCAGTCATAAAAGAGTGGCAGCCTGCGACCATTGACTGCCCACCCCGGCTCACTGCATGGTCTTTGGCTAATGTTACACGCCTGTCACAGTGTGCTGGGGGCCAGCAGGGCTCCCTGCTTCACTCTTGGCCAACCCCACGCAGCGGGTACAGCAGGGAAGGGCTTGCCCCCAGGGCTCTGACCACCAGTGTTAACTGCCCCACACTTTCTCTCTGGAACCCCGAGAGGTGCCGGGAGCGGGTTGGCAGAACCAGAATTGGCATTTTACCCTGGCTGCTCAAGCATGGCTGTGGCCACCTGAACATCATGAAGTGAAGCATGTGAGGCTGGGTGGTTCGGATCTCAGCCTCCTCTTCTTGGTGATGACATCTTTGTGACCCTCCATGCTGAGGGTGGCACTCAGGCTTATTTCCGAACTGAACCTAGTGAGTTGAACTGTAAGTGGAGGCTTCCAGATCAAGTGATCCTCCTGGAGAGTCTCAGTTTTGAACGGAGGCCATGGTCTGGGTTTGGAATGATTCCCAGATCGCTTCTGCTCATGGCTACAAGTTGTGGAGAAGGTGTGAGCATTTTCATCCCTCACCATGAGGAGCACAGGACAGGTGGTGGCACCTGCAGGTGGGCATGTCCATGCCAGGGCGGGCTGGGCAAAGGCAGTTCACTGTCATGTGGGTCCTTCACCTTCCCATGTTGCCACCATTGGCCCTTTTGTGCAACCTTTGGTCCCACGCACTGGAGACCACATCTTTCCATCCCTGTCCCCTGTTCAGAGGTACACCTGTGGTGGCCCCCGGGCCGCTTACTTGCCCCGCTGCGGTCTGGGTGGGTTCTCCCTCAGTGAGGGGGCTGGCCCACACTCTGGCTCCGGGGTCCAGGCCTTGCTTAGCAGTCGTGCGTCCCTCTCCACTGTGCTCGGGTCTTCTTTGCCAAGACCCTTGGTGTGTGACGGAGGATGGGGCAGGGGCTGCAGCCAGACTTTGGGCAGGACAGTCCCTCCAGTGCTGTCAGCAAGGACCAGGCTGGAGACATGGTGGTGTTGAGGCAGAGGGGATGGTGTAGGTGTGGGGATGGAAGACCTCCCTGGATCCTGGCCTCCCCTGTGAGGAGAGAGGCCCAGAGCTGCCCCATAAACAGGGCCTGAGGCACTCTGAGGCCCCCTCCCATTTCCACCTGGACCTTGTCCCACTGGGACTGTGACAAATAAAGGTGTTATTTCAGTATAACCTACCTCAGCCAAGTCTGCTCTAAGGGGGACTGTGGGGTCAGGCCCAGGACCTCTAGGTCCCTGAGCCTGGTGAAGCCACAGCCTGACTCTGTGTCTTGGCCTGAGCCAGAGCCATGACACAGACACCTTAGCTCCTGGTTTGGGAACTGCTGCCCTCCTGAGCTGAGCTGCGGTTCTGACATGTGTTCTCCATATGGAGGGGTTGCAGGTCTGGACCGGTCCCTGAGGCCCAGGGGTTCTGGAACCCACCCCTGGTTCTTCTCCAATACCTTTGCCAGGTGGAGTCTAGACTGCACAGACTTGCAGTTAGTTAAGGGAGGGAGAAAGGGTCAGTGAACTGGGATGACACCATTCAGCCCTTTCATGTCTTCTTAAGCCATCCTGCCATAGAGGACCTTGGTGGTCTCCACTGAACAGCATACACCCTTCATGTGTGTAGCAGGAGTTAGTGGGCACCCAGCCAAATGTGGGCACCTGGGAAGGGGGCGGCTCCCACCACACGCACTGCTGCCTGAGCGTCCCACATCCCGTGGTCTGCTGAACCACTTGCATCCTTTGCCGTGTTCTCTCCTCACAGCGACTGTGGGGTCAGAAGTGATGACTGGCGGGAGACTGAGACTTGCCAGAGTACACATGTGGAGGCTGGGGTGGGATTTGAATCTCCAGCCAGGGCTCCTGTGTGACCCTGTTGGCAGGGGCCTCCCTCTACCTGTGGCTGCATGGCCTCCAGCCCCCACCGTGCTCTGCTAAGGAGCCTCTTCTCTTGGTGTCCCTCCTTGGAGCACGCTCCAGCCATGAGCAGAGAGCTGCCCTCTTGCTGTGCCTGCCTGATGGCCAAGGCTGTGCTGAGGGCTTGTGCGAGCAGCTGGTGTGCACACAGCTGGCAGGAAGCAGGAGCAGCGCAGGCTCGGGCACTTGTGTCATGACTCATTACTTGGTTCTGGGGGCCGTGGTGCTGTGCCCATGAGAACAGGTGGGGCCCACGTGTTGTCTCAGGCTGGATGTGGTAATGGACACAGAGCTGCTGTTAGGGTCATGTGCCATGTGTCCCCAACAAGTGACAGGCTGTGACTGGACATGGGGCTTGGGGCGCATGAGCCTGGTGACTTTGAGTTAGGCTGCAATTCCCGGCACTGGCTCCTGGGAAGCCTGGGATGGCCACATGGGGTAGCTCCTGGGGCCTGAGGTACTCTCCTCACCTGATTTGTGCAGGGCATTTCCAGAACAAAGAATGCCTTCAGCTCCCTGTGAAATGTTTGAATTGCGGATGTGGAGAACACCCAGACCCACCCCATGTTACTCTGGGACTGCCCTCCTGACTCTGATTTCCAGGATTCTTGCAGCTCATCTCGGATCTGTAACTTCCTGTGTGGTGATCTTGCCCTCTCTTCTCCCACTGTGTGGGTGTGAAGACAGCTGCAGAAGCAACTGCATCTTGTCTTGGGTCACGTGTAATCATTATTATAGGACAGTTTACCATGTGGTATTGATGTGGGATATTTTGCTGTCATCCACCCACTGACTGAAGCAGCTGGACAACCAGGGATGTGTGTGGACCCACCAGATAGAAAGGCTTACAGAGCAAGGAAATCCAGCATCTGTGGCCTCCTGTCATGCTGGGGTGGCCGTAGCCAGGTAGGAAAGCAGGAGACCTCCTCAGAGTAGCCTGGTCTTTGCAGCATGTTGGGATCTTGTCCTTATGCTGCCCTTGTAGCCTGGCCACCAGAACAAGCCCCAAGCAGGCCCAGGCAGGGAACCCGGGCTTTTCCCCATGGCATCGTCCTCCCTCCAGTCCTAGGGAGCAGCAGGCTTTACTTCCTGCTGCCCGAATCCAGCCTCTGCTGTCCTCTCCACACTTCATGTGTCCCCTTGTGTTGGCAAAGGGTTGAACTAGGAGTCCCTGAAAAGCCACAGCATATTTGCCGGGCCCTGTCCCTAGCTGCTACCCATGGGCCCAACCCTTCCCAGTGCTACAAGGCTTTCCTGGGTTGCTAGAATTGCGGGGACTTCCACACTGGGCACCAGTGCCCTCAAGTCCTGAGTGTATCCCTGTCTTGGCCCTGGGAACCCTGGATGGGCTGCTGGCAGGCTCCTAGTGCCTACTGACCTGCAGAGCAGCCCAGACCTGCGGTGGGTGCAGGCATCCTGATGGCACATGCTTAGTGCTCCTGCCCAGTTTGCCCTCTCATGCTGTGGTGGCCTGTGACAGGCCCATCTGTCCTGGAGCTGCTCAGGCTCCCTCAAGCTGACCTCAGGATGCTCACTCGGGAGTTCTGAGCATAGCCCTTGCTGCAGTCTGTGGTACAGATGTCCTGAGAAGCCCTCAGTCCAGGGCTGTGTCAGGAGGGCAGTGAATGTCCAGAGAGCCTGGCTGCTTTGCCTGGACACACCCTTATCCACGTGGATCCACAACTGCTGTCCCGAGGCTTCTCCAGGAGCACGGTGAGGAATAGCCCCTCTGCAGAGGATCCAGGAGCGCCCAGGCTCTGCCCCCCTGCTTCTGACCCCCATGGAGCTGCCTGCCTGGGGCTGCTCTGCCCCCAGGTGCAGCCACTTTGATTCCAAGAGGCTCTTCCTAGGATTTGCTCCTGCAGAAGCCCAGAGAAGGTCTCCTTGCCACCAGAGTGGGATGAGCCGTGGAGTTGCAGGGCCAGCCTCTGGCCACCTCATCATCTACTGTCCTGCAGGCCATAGAGCAGAGTGTGGCTTGTGCTGCCCTCTTCTCCCCGCCTCCTGGTCTGTACAGTTCTCGTCCCGACTTCAGGGTTCTGCATGTTCTGTGTGTGCACAACAGTGCCTGTGGTCCTAGCTGCCTCCCAGCAGCAGCCTGTGGAAGAGAACAGCAGTGAGCAGGACCTGAGCTGCAGGAGCCTTGGGACACTGTCCTGTTAAACTTCATGAGGCCGATGAGCACCCAGAAAGGCTTGTGCCACAAAAGGAGACTGGGATGGGGACAGGAGGTGGTTTGTATAGCTCATTTCTAGAGAGGGAGCAGAGGGGTAGTGCACTCTGGATTGGCCTACTGGGAACTAGAGGCCTGGCCTGCAGAGAGAGCTTGGGGTGTGAGGGTCTTGCCACTATGGCAGAGCCAGGGTGGGGCCGTGAGTCCCTGAGGAGTGGGCGGAGTGAGGTTTACTGTTACCCCAGTGCACTGTCACTCAAATCAGGACTTCTCTCTCCATGGCGTGGCACTGACCGTCTATGGACTTGGCCCGATATCCCTGTGGTCCCAGGACCGTCCTTTGCAGCTAGAGTGTGCTTGTGTCGGGTCGCCCTGGCCTGCCAGCAGCCGTGCCTCGGCGTCTCTGTGCTCCATGACGGAGACATTGAAAGTGTCCTCCTGGTGTTCTTTTTCAGAGCCTCTGTCTGTCGTTTCCTGGTGATGGGGTGCAGGTGGCACAGTGTTGGGGGCTGACTTGCTGGCAGGGTGATATGTGTCACCTGCCAGCCCCTGCCGAGGCTCTTGGGGTCACTGGGAAGTTTTTATCAGTAGGTGTCCTGTGGGAAACCGAGGAGAAAGAAGCCTGCTGTCCCCCACAGACCTGTACACAGCCGACCCTTGTCCACGGCTGGTTTCTTCTGGAGGTGACCATGGCCCTGCTGGTTTCAGAGGCCTCGACAGCTGCCCCTCTGCCGTGAGGAGGCACTTCCCCTTCCCTCCAGGGACTCACCAGGTCTGAATGTGGGGTTCGTGTTTTTCAGAACAGTCACACAACTCACTGTCATAGAAGGCTTGAGGCTCCCCTGTCTCAGCACAAGCAGGGCGACTTCCAAGGCTACTTCCCATTGGGAAGGGGACAGCAGAGCAACTTGGGGTGGGTAGAGCGGCCTTTGTGAGGTCCAGTGAAGGGAGGGCTGTGGGAATGCCCGAGTGGACATGTGTCTGTGGGTGAAGTCAGACGAGGCCCCTCCAGGCCTGTTGCGTGGAGGGATGAGGGGCCCTGGCGCGGGACTCTGGACAGGCCCTCGTCTCCTGAGAGTCACAGAGCTGGTTGGCACTGCCAGTTGGCCGTGCTCAGTTTCCCAGGTTGCGAGGGTACAGAGCCAGTGGAGTCAGAACACACGAGCTTCCTGCAACAGACAGGAGCCAGAGCCCATGCCCCCCGCGGTTTGCACCCAGTGACAGGCCCTGTGGGGAAAGACTTCCCATTCTCTGGGGTGGATTTTAGTGCCGGGAAAGCAGGGATCCTGGTTCCTGTCTGAGTGGGGTAGGGGCCTCCCAGGTCTGTGACTGTGACGACAACAAGCAAAGTACTCCTCGCAGTGAAAGTCCTTGATCGACTCCAGATTTGAGGTACCTTCTGTCGACAGAAGTGCAAAAGCCAGGTGTCCGTGGCCTGGCTGCTGACTCTGCAGGTTTGCTGCAGGCCCCCTCTGGCCCCCTCAGCAACTGTGGGGTCTCTTGTAACCCCTGAAAGGGAAAGTTCCCGTGGTGAGTTACCTTCCAGGGAGCTCGGGTCTGGGGTGGCTTTCGCATCTCAGGGTCCTGTCATTTACTTGTCACTCCCCAAAGATGGGACAGGTATCTGACGGGCATAGTGGTTGGGGCCCCAGCCCCTGGGAGTGGTCTCGTGGAAGGACCCTGCTCTCTCAGCTCCCAGTTCCACTGCGGACAGTGGGTGTTGACGGTTAGGTTCTGGTCATAGGCCGGGCGGGCGACCTCGTGTTGCAGCTGTATGAGACCCTCTCCTGTGTTCTGCTGGATCCACTGTGTGTGTCAGTGCTGTGGAGCTGTGCTGGGTGCACACATGGCCTCCTGACATCTCCATCTGATGTTTCAGATCGTTTCTTGCAGTGACTCCAGGTGGTACATGCAGAGTACAGGTCTGCACATTTTAGCTGAATCAGAGGAAACCGTCAGTGCTGGACCCCTTGTCATTCGTTTATGCTACCTCCTCTCTTTGCTTTGGTTCTTCTCTCCTGCCTCCTGGAACAGTTCCTCTGCTTGTCCAGCTCCCCACTCCCTTGGACCTGCTGTGCGCATTTGTGTGTATGATCACTGTCAGTGGAAAGTGAATGGCCACTTTGCACGGGCTGCTGGCTACCATGTGGGCACCAGGGTCATTAGGCGTGGGCTCTAAAGATGCTTAAACTACATTGCCTCCAGTGTGTCGCTCATCATTGGCAGTGGCTCCTGGTGCTGACTGTGCTGAGTGGGAGGAAGTCAGAGGTGAGCGATTACACAGCAGCGTGTGCATGACCACTTGATCCTCGGGGCCCTTGGGTCTCGTGTGTCACATCTGGAGGCATCAAGTGGGTGGCGTATTCTGGATCCATCCTCTCTTCCCTCTGCGCCTCCTCCTCGTGTCTCAGCACGAGTGTGCTGGCAAACACGGACATGGCTGCCCATGTCCCGGAGGGGCTGCTCAGAGATAACGTCAAGCCTCCGAGGGGTTTCGGGTGGTGCACTGACAGTCCTCTGGATCACCCTGGTGATTCCATCTGGACCGGGTGTCCCTGCTGCTCACCACTTAGTGCAGGGGTGTCACTCTGGGTCATGAGGGTGCAGGGAGAGCTGGCACAGGCAGTGTTGTGGAGCCAGTGGTGTGCGTGTCTTCCCAACTGCACTCAGGACCATCTTTGGTGATGTTAAATCACCATGCGATATTGGAGGGGTCTTTATCCCACAGAAATTTGCAAATGCTGCAAGTCACGGCCTCTTCCCTAGAGCGCTGGTTGTTAAACACTTGCCAGCTCACTACTGATGTTGGAGAAGACAGCAAGTAAGGACCGTGAGTCTTCACTTTGTGGAGAGTCGTGCAAGGATTTTAAGTGTACAGGAAGTCATCAGGGTTGTGTCAGGAAAGTGGAATAATGTGTTGTGGTAAGTCCCTTCTTTTCTGCAGAAGATCCCTATGGATAGTACTCTTATATATATATATTCTGTGCTTTTACCTCTACATACAGACCTATGAGAAAGTTAATGTGTACAATAGCATAATTTGTATGTATAAATGGATACACTGGACAAAGAGAACAAGAAGGCATCAGAGTCCATCATGCTACTCAGAACAGCAGCTTGATACTTAGAAGTTGTGTTAGGTACTCCGACTTCCCCTGGAGAGACCTCCTCCAGCTCAGCTGTCGACGGGACTGTCTCAGGGCTTTCTTGCCCACAGCGAGGTGGTCCGAGGCTTGCCAGTTGCATGCACTCTTTTAGCTAGGAGTGTTTTTCTGTGTCCTTTCCTGTTTGCTAGAGAAACCTGTTGGTGAGGCACTGTCAGGCAGGCTGAGCATCCCTTCCTCCTGTGACTGCAGCTCTGCAAGACTGCAAGACTCACGCTGGAGTCTTGGGTTTGTCAGCCCTCTTCCTCCTCCTTGTTACGCTGCTAGAGGGAGAACAAGACTGCGGGGTTGGGCTTCCCTGATGCCACACCGAGTGCAGTGAGGGAACACAGTGGGCAGAGCCACTGGTCCCGCCTGCTGGTGTTCACACCGCTGTGTAAGTGCCTTTCCGGAAGTTCAGGGAACCTGTGACTTGAGCCTCATTCACGGGACTCATGGAATGTGGGGTGTCAATCCCATAATCACATCCCGTCACACCATCTTAGCAAGCTGGAATGAGACGGGTCCCTCTTGCTCCTGAAACAAGTAGTTAATTGGAGAGACCTACGAGACCAGGAGGAGTGGGCCCTCAGTCACGTAGCTGCAGGGAGGTGGATTCTGCCCATAGCTGGAATGAGCATGGAAACAGGCGTTCCCTAGTCAGGCCTCCAGGTGAGAACTCCGCCTGGCCTGCAGCTTTGTGGAGCGCCAAGCAGAGGAACCAGCCTGACCCACCTGGACTAGGCCTGCAGAGACTGAAGACATGTGTTCATGTTGTGTTAAGCTGCCAAGGTTGTGGTAAGTGATAACAGAGCAACAGAGGACCAGCATGGTGTGCAGCGAACAGATAAAGGCAGAGCCCGTTTCTCTTTGCATCCGGCTGTGGGTTCATCTAGCAGTGCGGTGGTCTGCTCTCCATACACAGCTGCAGCCTTCTCCTGTCCACTTTGCTCCCATTGCTGGTGGCAAGGGCTGCTTGCCATGCACACGTGAGCCTGAAAGGAGCCTCCCAGCTCACCACTCACTTGCATGATGCTGTTTCAGAGAACAGTAGCCATTGTGATTAAAAAAAAATGTGAACCTGCAGTTCATTTAGACCTGATCAGGGAAATGAGCTTCAGTGTTGGGAACTGCACCCGCTTCCCGTTGGTGTTGATTGAAGAATCCCTGAGCAAGGAAGGTTCAGGTTTGGCGAGAGCCTGCACTGCTGAAGTGTATTTGGTGTTTTCAGGGACCATATTTACTCTGTTGCTTGAATCAGCTAAAACACTGGATAAAACCGTGGAACCCTCCTAGTCTTTGAGATCTGAGACTTGAGGCAGAGTGACCCTGAGAGGAGAACAGTTCAAATGGGCGCCATGGTGGACAAATTCAATGCCTGGAGAGCGTCTGCAGGCAGAACAACAGGAACCCTGCATTTAAACAGAGCTCAGCATCTGGGGAAGCCAAGGGCCCTGGGGTTTGTGGGAAGAGGCTGATGGAGGAGAAGAGCACAGAGAGAGTGCATGCTCTGCAGGTCTTTGCAAGGATCAAGCTGAGCACTGATTCACACCTGTACCCAAGTGACCACTCAGCTGGGGAAGAACTACTTGAAATGACCAGAACCAAGCCCTCGGACCCTCACAGAGTGGGGAGTGCATCTGTCCTGAAGGCCAGAGGACACTTTACAAGTCATAGGCATTGCTCAGAAAGTTTGCTCAGCACTCGGGTATGTAAACCAAAACTAAATATCTCTCTACCCCAAAACTTGAAGGCAGGATCCCACATAATTAAACTATTCATAAGTAACTCAACTGCATCTTAATGAAAGGTTCAAAAATATTTATAGGAATATGAAAAATATTGAGTACCCAGCAAGGAAAAAACCTATAGTATCTTGCATCTAACGTCATCGTCAGGCATGCAAAGATGCAGAAAATTAAAACAGAAAAAGCATTAATCATGACTGACCTGGGAATGGCATGGTGTGAGACTTGTGGGTGACATTAGAGTTGTTATAATTGTATCCCAAATGTTCAAAATCTAGAGACACAGTGAACATGTGAAGTCGGCATGGAAGATGTCTAAATGATCTAAATTGAACGCACAGCGATAAAACTACAGTGAAATGAGACAGAAACACTGTATGGGATTATCAGCAGATTAGACTTTGTAGAAGAAAAGGTTTGTGAACCTGCAGGCACAGCAATAAAAGCCATTCAAAATGAAAGAGGAAAAGGATAAAACAACAAGATCACAGTCTGCAGACTGCGGGACGGTTCGGGCAGCTTACGTACGTGTGGTTGGTGTGTCCTGTGGGGGAAACAGAGAATACACTGGGAGAATACGTTAGAGAAGATCGGTGAAGCTGTCCATTTGTAGCAGCAAGGACGTGACTGGAAACCAGGCGTGAAGTGGGAAGAGACTCAGGCCTCTGCCTCATAGTCACACTGCTGCAGTGCACGCTTGAGGTGAAGGTCTGAAGGAGCCGGAGGAGAGGAGGGCGCGTGTGGGGAAGGGTGGCAGCAGGTTTCTCCTCACAGACAGTTCAGGCAGGGGACAGTGGGGCAGCTCTGTGAACTGCTGGAGGAGAATACCTGAGCGTGTTAGCAGGCAAGCGTATCCTCAGAGACGCAGGTGAAAGAAATGCATTTGTAGATGTAAGAAAGCTAGAAGAAGCCACCAGGAGGCCAGGATATCTGCCCTACAGAAATCCAGCAGGAAGCTTGGAGTTAGCAGGAGCTGACCCCAGGAGAAACTCAGATCTTCTGCACAAAGACCGAGAGTGCCAGAACCTGCAGCCACATCAGTGCTTTCAAATACTTTTTCTTATTGCTTAAATCTCTTTTAAAAATAATCAGAAGGTCAAAGCAACAGTAATACAGTAAGAGCTCTGTGGTGGGGTTGTAAGGTGATCGAGTGAAGCAGGCGACCACAGCACTGATGCAGGCGGGAGGGACAAGTGCTGCCAGGTTCCTGGTGTGTGTGTGGAGGTGCAGGAGCACCACTGACCCGGGCGTGGTCCGGGAGATGCTGCTGCCCACCCAGAGCCACCAGGCAGCAGGCGAAGCGCCAGCATGGGTGGAGTGGCATCATCCAGGACGCACTTGCTGTGAGGAGGGCAGGAAGTGGGCAGGGAGCAGACGTGCCACGTGGAGCCTGGATAGGACCACCCCTTTCCTTCTGCTGCGAGGCTGAGTGCATCCCGGGTGATGGACAAGCCCTCCAGTCACAAGGCAGGTCTTGTCAATTGGATCACTATGCAGGACCCACCTATGTTCTCCATGCATCTTGAATGTGAAGACACAAATGATTTGATGGTAAAATGGTGGGCAGAGTTACTCCATGCTGACACCTGTCTGAGTAAAGCTAGAGTAATGTCAGAGTAGATTTCAGAACAAAGAGTATTAGAGACAAAGTGTCGGTTCACGTAGTAAAGGGGTTAATTTAAGCAGTCGGCAATAGCAACCCCGAGTGTTAATGCGTCTAACGAAGGCGTTTCAGAGCCACACCGCAAACTCTAGTAAAGCTGCCACAAGAAATGGATGCACGATCCTAGTTGGAGGTTTCAGTTTTTTCAATAAGCAATAAAACAGAATCAGCAAGGATATAGGAAACCTGAAGAACAGTTCCAACAAGCTCGACTTAGTTGACTTTCGTGGAAAATTCTAAGAATGTTCATTCTTTAAAAATTATTTTGTACATGTAAGATAGACCAATTTTTTGACCATGTTTTGAATCTAAAGGACTCAAGAAATAGGAGGTATGTTCTCTGAGCACAGCACAAATAAAGTAGAAATCAGCAAGGTAGCTAGATAACCAAATATTTCTAAACTAACATACTTTTAAGTAGCCCATTGATTGCAGGAAAAATCAGAAGGGAATTAGTATTTTAAATGACAATAAAATATATTTCAGAATTTGTGAAATGCAAATAAAGTGATATTTAGAGGGAAGTTGATGGTACTGATTGTATTTGAGAAACCAGAGGTGTCTTCAAATCAGTGACTTTGGGTTCTGTCTTAAAAAATTGGGGAAAGAGGATGAGACCAAGTTTTGTTTGTTTGTTTGTTTGTTTGTTTTAAGAAAATCAATAAATTGATAAATTTGTAGTCAGACCTATCATGAAAAAATGGGAGAAGTCTCAGATTACCAAGATTAGGACTGTCAGAGTTAATATCATTACAAATTATACAGATAGTAAGAGGATAGAGGACTATCATTCACAATGTTATGCCAATTTGATAATTCTATGAAATAGGTATATTATTCAAAATACACAAACAGCTAGGCCAAGAAGAGAGATAATCTGAATATTCCCATATTTTAAAAAGAAATTGAATTAATCATTTAAAACCTTCCTTCAAGAAAGCTACTGGCACAGGTGATTTCACATTTAACAAAACAATACTAACTCTACATGAAGTATTTAAAAATAAACAGGAGCGCATATTTTCCAGCACATTCTGTAAGACCAGCACTTTTCAGTTACACAAACCAAAGGCATTTTAAAAATGAGAATTACAGACTGGTACCCTTCACAAACATAGATGTAAAAATCCTGAACAGAAATTTTTTAGCAAATCAAATCCAACAGTATGTAAAATGAATAATATATCATTGTGACATGTGGTTTATCCCAGACTGCAAGGTTGATTTAACTGTTGAAAAAGCAATCAGTGGAGTTCATTACATTAACATATTAAAAAGAACAAACCCGTAAAAATCTTCTCAGTGTATACAGAAAGAAGCATTTGACAGAATCCAACACCCATGCCTAATGAGAGCTCTCAGTATACCAGGAATAGAACAGAACTTCCTGAGCTTGATGGGGGCATCTGCCAAACCTGCAGTCCAAGTCATACAAAGTGACATACATCTGACACTCTCCCCTGAGATAGGGAACGTGGCTCCACGCTCCTCCCCACTGCTGTTCAGCAGGTGCGCTGGGGCTCCCATCCGGTGCCGTGCAGCGAAAACAAGGAAATGAAAACAGACAAGCATCAGTGGCATCCAGACTGAAGAGCAAGAAGGAAAACTGACTTCATTTGCAATGGCATGAGCGTCTTTTTTAAAAAGCTGACGGCATCTACAAAAACCCACTAGAATGGAGAGTTTAGCAAGGTTTCAGGATACAGCATCGATATGCAAAAATAAATTGTGTTTCTGTTTATTCCAAGTGAGAAATTAGAAATTGAGGTTAATGGGCAGTACCACCTATAATGCATAAAATATGAAGAATTTGTGGAAATATGACCAGAGATGTAATAGATGTATACACTGAAAATTATAAACCATTGCTAAGAAGTCAGAGATGACCTGATGATGTCTATAGTCTGGAAAACTCAAGATTATTAAATACAGTTCTCCTAAGTTGATCACACATCCAGCTCAATCCCAGTGTGCTTTTCTACAGAAATCGAAAAGCCGATTTTCAATTCATACACAAACACCAGGTCCCTAGAATAGCTCAACAACAGTGAAGAGCCTGAACAACACAGAAGGAGTATCACCTCCCCCTCACCAAGAGTTATGAAGCTTTGAAGGCATTGACAGGTTGGCTGATGGAAGAGTTCAGAAATGGAGTGACAGTGTCATCCAGCGGGCACAGGAGAAGCACCACAGTAAAAGCATGTCTTCTGTGTCACATGTACGTGAAACAAATCATGCAGTTGCCACTGAACGTGGGTATGTCAAAGGAATTTGGATTTGAATATTGTACCATATTCCTAAAAAAAAATTACTTCAAAATGAATCAAAGATCTGTAATGTAAACCTGAAGTCATAAAACTTATACAGGAGGACCAAGTCCTTGTGAGCTTGACTTGGGTACTTGAGATTTCTTAGAATGGCACTGAAATCAGGGAACATTAAAAATGAGTTTGACAAATAAGCTGGAATTAATCATCCAAATCGAAATCTCTCTGACACTGTTGTCTTTCCCAGGACCATCACCCTAAGAGCTGGGGCAGTGCCAAGGCCCAGCCCCCCCGCCAGCTGTCCTTCAGCTCTCCCGTGGTCCACTTCACCCTCTGTCCATTCAGGGTGGACTGCAGATGTCCGTGGTGGGAACATCCTTGCTGTGGTGTGTGGAGCACAGCCAGTCACCTTTGAGCTTTGTGCAGCCAGGAGCAGCCCTGGAACCTGCATTCTTTTCTAAGGTTAGATTTGTTGCTGCTTCCTCATGAAAAGAGGCCTCTCTGGGAGGGGTTTGTCAAGAAGTTCATGGGCTCATCTGTGAAGTGAGGATGATTTACACCTCATTGCTTCAATTCCGTGTAGCTCGAGAAGAACTTGTATTTTAGATTATGGTACTGTCAAAAATATACCTTAATTCCTCTCTAGAGATGAAGGATTGCGTGCTGTGGTGTCAGACACCGTTCCTTACAACTTGCCAGGAGGTTTAATTCTATGCTGAGCTCATTACTGAGGTTTGGGAGTGAGTGGTGATGTCCTTCTCCTTGGGGCCTCTTCTGTGGTTCCTGGCTGCTTCAGTGTCTCTGTGGGCAGTTGACTGTGCCTTCTGGGTCTGACCCATCTTCGCCCCCATGTTGTGTTAAGAGGACAGCAGCCACATGGCATGACCCTGTGTTAAAATGAGCCTTGGAGAAGTGGTTTTGGAAGAATGCATTTGCAGTATGACTTCTGCTCTGTCATCTGTCAGGACCTCAGACCTTGGGGCCATTTAATGATGGCAGGAACATTCAGTGTGTGCCCACTTGGTGACCACAGTGTGATCCTGATGTCACTTGCCTGGATTGAGCATCAGACTCCCCAAGTTAAGGACTCAGCTGCCACAAGACTACTGCCCTCACCTCAGACACTGCTCTGGGACTGAATCCCCCAGGCCACCCACACTTCTGAGCAACTGGCTGTAAATCTAGTGTGTCCAAGAGCCCTGGGGTTGGATGATTGGTTGGAATGGCTCACAGAGCTCAGCAATGCTTTGCACTCGTGGGTACTGCTTTATTTTAAAGGGGTGGGTCAGGTGCACCAGACAAATGAGCAGGTCCACAGGACGGTCTGGAAGGGTCCTGGGGATGCCAAGCTCCTTCCTACTGTCACAGTGTTGGCCAGCCAGGAGGCTCCACACAGTTCCAGGCCCAGAGTTCCCGTGGGGTTCTGCTGTGTGGGCACAACAGTGCATTGTGGGTGTGTGGTGGAGCTCCATTGCCAGCTCCCCTCTACTCTTCAGGGGTCCAGCCATGCTTGGTCCCTCTGGTGACCAGATTCCCTCCTGGAGTTATCTGGAGCTCACCTGAGTTGCTCCATTATCTTTTAGTCACCCTGCCAGGATGCTGGGACTGAGGCCAGTCAAGTTCTTCTTTGTGTACCAGGAGCTGCTTCTGATCTGGTGTACCTGACCCCTGGCATCAGGCAGATGGCACATTTGCAGGGTGCAGGGTCACGGATGCACCTCCAGCTCCCTGGTCCTCAGTATATCACTTGGGTTGCAGTGACAGATGCAGCGCCTTTCCTTTGGCATGGAGGGCAGTCTCTCCGACTCTCCAGCATTGTGGCATCAGCTGCCTCCTGGGTTCTTGCTGTGAGAGTGAGGGCAAGGGGTTGGGATTCTTCTTTGCATCATCAGCACATTCCTGAATGGTGTTAAATTTTCTAAATAAATCTCACTTCCTGTTGATTTCCATTACAATTTTGAGGGAAAGAAGTTATTAAGAGGTCGCATGATCGTTATGATGTGCAGCGCTATGTGTTCACAGGCGAAGGGCCTCCTTTGGGCCTTGTGGATCAGCTGGTGTTAGTGCAAGAGCTGCCCTGGAGGTGTGGTTTCCTGAGACAAGTCATACTCCAGGAGTATCACCAAGTGTGGCCGAGCTTCAGAACTTGCCCAGATGCCACCTTATGTTCACTGAATTTTGCCTATCAGCTTCTGGTCCACGGGACACAGGTGCCCCCTTCCTTGGTTGCTATGACTGCTGGCTGTTGGTCTGAAATAGCAGGTGCTCCCCTCTGGGTGGGAGTTTGGAGAGCCAGCAGGCCAAAGTTGCTGTTCCTGGCACAGCTGGGTCTGGGCCACCCCTATTCTTGCTCTTGTGGATTGTCTGGAGTGTTCCCCACCGCAGCCCCCACCACTGTTTGACTTGTTGACGTCTGTGAAGCAGAGTCCTGCAGGCAGCTACAGAGGTGCTGCGGGCTGGTACTGTTTGTCTGTGGTTGGTGTAGTAGAGGGCTGACTGAGAGGAGGCTTGCCTGATGGCTTGGCCGGTGTTTGCTGAGCTCAGCACCTCCAGCATGGATTTCCTAGGCTGGGCCCCAGCATTGCCTCCGTGGTTTCCTGGTTCAGCCTGGAGAGCCAGGTGGGGGCAGCCTGTGCAGTGGCCTCAGACTCAGTTCCTCGTCCTGCCTGCCCACCTTGCCCTGGTCCTCCAGCTGCCAGGTGTGGCAGCCTCTCTTTGGGGCCTGACTTGTCTCAGCTGTTTAAGGTTGACCTGTACCACATCCTGCCACGAGGGGACAGGTGGGCTCAGACCAAGAGATTCTCGGCTGTGAGGAGGCCCCGTGCTCACTGCCAGCTCGCTCTTGTTCTCTTTTAAAACTGATTGGAGAAGTCGTGCCCCCAGTTCAAAGCCTCTTACTCTGGGCTTACACCTGGCCCAGTGCAAGTGTGGTGCATTCACGGCTGTTCTCTGCTCCTTCAGAGGCTGGAAGCGCTTCTTGGGTATCTGACGTGTGCGTGATTATGCCTGGTCTTTAGGTAGATAAATCCGAGTAGTGTCTGATTTTGCGTCAGCCAGGTCGATAGAATCATGTCTTTTCCTTTATAGCATAAATCCTGGGACAGAGTGCCCTTTCAATCAAGAAGAGATGTTTTCATAGGATTCATTTGTAGGTTTGCTGTTGACATCACTATGGAAACTGCTGAGCAGACACCATGGTCCCCTTTCCTGCCCCAATGGGACCAGGACCTTCCTGGTGACTTCCCAGCACACCTTGCCCTGGCACACAGGGCATTGTGGGGAAGTCTTTTCAGCCTGAAAGATGACAGTAATTACATCTGCCTGCTCACTCATTATACGACACCCTTATTTCCAGTGAAATGGAAATTTCAGTTTCAGAATTATTGCTAACCAAATTACCTTTATCAGTGAAAGAGCATCTGCTCACAATTACTTATAAAATGGAAAAAATGAATCTTTTCAGCATATACATTCACAGTTCTGATGTGTATAAATTGAAAGTCACGCCTGGAGTTTAGCAGTCCGTTTTTCACCCTGTTCAACACGGGAGGCAGCCCTGCGAGAAATTCATCATGCACATTAGAGGGTGGCTGAAGAGGGGCCGGTCTACTTTGTCACTCTTCCTTACCTGCTTCCACAGAAGCTGGTAACCAGTGAAAAATGGCCACCTGCCCATGAACAAGGACACTCTGCAGTTCGTTCTAGGATGGACGTTCTGTCTGACGTTCTAGCCTGGCCTTGTCTTGCACTGCCTGGCAGGTCACCCACCATGACACCTCACTCAGGTCCCCCCCACCAAGGGTGTGGCTTGGCCCCTCAGCTTTTGTCAGGACACAGGGAAGGCCAGGTGCTGGTGCTTATCCTGGGGGAGTCTGGTGGAGGAGACAGCTTGGAGGCCCGGCTCTTCTTGTCCTCCCTGCCTCGGGCCAGTGCCTACCTCCAGGGCAGGAAGCAGGCCTTGCCTTCCCTGTGTCTGCCCTGAGAGGGCAGCCTGGGCTAGGGCTCCTGGTGAAGCCCTGCTGTGGGGCCTGCAGAGCGGGGCGCCCTCTGTCCTGAGGACTGGACTCTATCCTCCTGGGTTATCCCTGGTTGGGTTCCCCTCCTGACACTGGCACTCCTGCAGATGCTGACGGGGGCTTTGCTCTGTGGAGCGTGATGACCATGTCCAGGTGCTGGTTCCCGGAGACCCAAGGGTGAAACCACTTCACAGTTGGAGGGGATAGTCCTGGGTCCTGTCTCCACTCTGCTGCTGCCGCATGCATGCCTTTGGACAGGTTGCCTCAGGTGAGGCATGTGACCCTGCAGGGAGCTGTGTGGGGAGCTTGGTACAGAGGACACAGGGTACTATGCCCTGGCTAGGCGGGCAGGTTCTTACCAATCCAGCTTCACCAGGGGAGGGCTCGGAGTGGGTGGGCAGCTCTATGCCCTCCTACGGATGGAGCAGTGCAGAAGTCAGCAGTCACCCCACTGTCCCTGTCCAGTCACTCCTCTCTGGCCATGCCATCGTTGCCACGGCAGGACCCGACTGTCAGAGCGCGTTGGGACAGGCATATTTAATAATCTGGACCCTGTACCGACTCGTTTCACTATCGCAGGTTCAAGAGCAGTTTTTAGTGGTTAAGTAACCCCCACCCCGGTTCCACTTGGGGACGTCGGTTCTTGTGCATTCCTTCTCTCTGCCTGCACACTGACACCATGGCCTGCTAGTGAGAAAATCAAGTCCGGTTTTCAAGGGGTGCCTTTAAGCAAGCACTCCCTCCCCACCCCCACCCACCCACACTGGGCTCAGGTGAATGGCATTGCCAGGACTTGCCCAATAAATGGACACTTCCTAGAGGTGGGGACCCATCTCCTTGGAGACTGAGCTGGACCTGGCTCACCAGGAACCTGTGCCAGCCTCTTTTGAGTCACAGGAACATGGGACAAGAGCCCTAGGACACTGGTAGGAGCCAACAGTGCCCCCAGACTGGGTGGGCACTCTGCTGCACACCAGGTCCCACCACGGAGAAGCCTGGCATCTTGAGAACTGGAAAACAAACAGTTCTGATATGTGCCCTGAGGCAGGCGGCACCTTTCTGACTAACTGGCCAGAAACAGTCCTGAAAAATTCAGTGTGTTTCTAGAACATCTGTCATTGAAGTAACCTAGTGAAACAGGAAAAAGCAAGCCGCCATGCTCTATTTGCAGCCCCAAAGGTGGTAGCAACAGGAAACTGGCCTGCTCCCAGCCCTCCCCTGGTGAAGCGGATGGGCAAGGAGTGCCTGCCAGCCAGGGCAGGGGCCCTGTGTCCTGCACCAAGCTCCCCCCCACAGCTTCCTGCAGGGCTGCATGCCTCACGCCCTGACCAGGGGACCCCCAGCTCTCCCCCATCAAAGTTGTACACATGACAGCAGCAGAGTGGAGACCACCCTGGAAAGCAGAGCTGCAGAACAGGAGTTCCTGGAGGCCTAGGAACAGCGCTTTCACCACAGCCCTGCCTGCCACCCTGCAGGTCCCCCGCCCCCCACTGGCTCCAGGCCCTGTCACTGCAGCCTCCTTCTCCCCAGGTAGCCAGCTGCCTGTTCTTGGAGCTCATTCCTGTCTTCTGAGTGAAAGAACCTTGTTCAGTAAATCCTCTCGGTCTCCAGGTCAGATTGTCAGATTGGAGCCTCCCCTGGGCTAGAGTGCCCGAGTCAGTGCACGGGCTGTGGTGAGGCTTCCTGTCGGCTTTGGAGGGCTGTGTCCTTGGGAATGGACAAGGGTCGGGATAGATGAGGAGCCACTCTGGGGGCTTAGTTTCATTTTTTAGCTGCAGATAATTTCAGTTAGAAACAATTTATCTATCTATCTATATATTTATTTATTTTGCGGTGGCGGGGATCCAGGGTCTCACCTGTGTTAGGTAAGTGCTATACCACTGAGCTACACCCCCAGCCTCTTCATATTCTTTAAAAAAATTTGCCCCTATAGAAACATGCAGGTTAATCTGTCATGTTTGTGTGGATGAGTACCAAATCTTAATAAAGCAAAACCAGGGCATGCCTGTGATCCCAGCTACTCAAGAGGCTCATGCTGGAGGATCACAAGTTCAAGGCCAGCCTCAGCAGCTTGGTGAGATCCTATATCAGAATAAAATAAAAAAGGACTGAGCTTGTAACTCAGTGGTAGAGTATCACTGGTTCAATCACCCAAACAAAACCCAAACAAAACAACAGACAAAAAATCCCAACCTGTCTGTAGGAGCTGAGTAGGAGCTGTGTATCCCAGGCAAGCAGGCACCCTACAGACTGACCTGCTGACCTCCATCCCACCTGCTGCCCAGCCTGGCACAATGTCCATGACTGGTCCTTAACTTTGTTCTACAGAGGCAAATGGTAGTGGGCAAATGGGAACTTCTGGGGCCCGCCAGTGCCTAGTCCAGAGGGCCTCCTTGAGGCTCTCCTCTGCGGCTTCAGGTCTGGCACAGCCCCCTGGCACCTTGCTCCCAGGCTGCTGCAGGAGCTCAAATGAGCCATCGTTCTTCTCGTTGGCCAGTTCTGTGATGGTTCACGCTCTCGTTTTCTTTGATCTTGAACGTTGTCTTTTCCATGGTAGCCAGGGTCCCACCACCATCCCTTTTCTCCATACCTGCCTGTATCAGTCTGTTTTCTTTTGCTACAATGAAATACCAGAGGTTGGATGCTCATAAGGAAAGAGGTTTATTTAGCTCTCGTTTCTGGAGTTCAAGGACACGGCACCAGCATCAACTTGGTTTCAGTGAGAACTTGTTTGCCTATGTAGAAATATGGAAGTCTCCCTCTCAGGTTTGCGTGGTGCAAAACCAAACGTGCACCTGTGACCCAGGCATGGTAGTGCATGGAGGGGGGGGGGTCACTCACCAGAGAGGGCCAGGCTTGTTCTGTGGCCACCCTCTCTCTTGAACCAGCCAGAGTCCCTTCTGAGGGAAGATCTAGATGGCCTGTGGCCTCCCACTCTTAAAGAGGCCCTACCTCTTAAAGCTCCCCATCTCTGTGGTGCCACAGCCAGGACCTTCCCTCCAGCACAGGAGCCCAGGGTACAGACCACTGTAGTACAGCCCCACCGGCTGTGGTGGGCTGTGGATGGCAGGGGCTGGGGAGGAGGGCGACAGTGCATGGACCTGGGAGCACGTCAGGGTGCCAGTGCTCTTCCCTACAGAGGTGGTAGCTCTGCAGAGGGGCTGGGGCAGGGCATGTGGGTCTCAGGCTTGGCCTGGTGAGAGGAAAGATCACATGGCTGAACTGGTCTGGCTCTGGGGGTGCTGGTTGGTGGTGCCTGGCTTTCAGAGGCCCAGCCCTCCTCAGGAGTGTCCCAGACTAGAATCCAGAGGCCACCTTGCCTGGCCTAGGGACCTGTCAGTGGGCCTGGATTGATAGGCACATTTTACCTGGGGAGGAGCTGGCTAGCTCGTGTCCTACGCTCCTGAAGCCCTATCACCCTGGACACCAGCCTGGCTCTGGCAGAGCTGTCAGGTGGGTAAGAGCACCTGCCTGTGGGCCAGGCAGATGTGCGTGCTCATCCATGCGTCCCCAGTGCACCCCTTGATGAAGCCGCCTTGCACCTCTGTCTGCTCTGTCGGTCTGTCTGCTGGGTGTGGGCCTTTGCGGGGCCTTGGGACCGGACGGCAGCAGTTGTGGCCTGCAGAGGGCTCCCCGACAGCTTCGGGCCTGTGTTTGTTTTGTGCAGAGCAAGTGCACCGGCACCTGGACCAGCACGAGGTGCGGTACCTGCAGTTCGCCTTCCGCTGGATGAACAACCTACTGATGCGGGAAGTGCCCCTCCGCTGCACCGTCCGCCTATGGGACACGTACCAGGTGAGTGCCCCCCGTGCCCAGAGAGCCCTGCATTTGATTTTGCCTTCGAGAGTTCTCTCAGTTGAAACAGTCTTGAAGAAGGTCATTGTTGGCATTCTTGCTGTCTGACCAGATGTGGAACAGGGAGAAGGACTTCACATTGTGCCCCTTGTCACTGGGTTTTGCCCTGACCACATGGTGGCAGCATCCCGGGTGCTCGCCATCTCAACACCTCTCAAGCTGAGTCCTGGGAGCATGGGAGTCCTGCTCTCACACAGGCCGTGCACTGTGTTCTCAGTGACTCCTGCTGGAGACTCAGTCATAGACGTACTGGTGCAGTGTGGCAGTTTTTGCTCTTCACCAGTTGTGGTGAACTTTGTTTTTCCAGGGCATTGCGCTCTTTGGGACAGGTCACCTCTCCCTTGTGTGCATTGTCTGTTCCTGCACTTTTCTTGTCTGCTGAGGCTGCGCCCACTGCGGGGTTAGACACCAGAGCTCACCATCGGTGCAGGTGCAGACCACAGGCGCCTTGTCCTGGGAGCTGGGAGTGGGACTGCGGAGCTGGGGGAGGAGCCTGCTCCTGGCGTGCGCACTCAGCTTGAACAGGCAGGCATTTGTGCTGCAGACTCACTCTTCATGGGTTGTGCTGGGCTGTGCACAGGGGCACTGGGGGCGGGTGCTGCAGTTGCCTGGGAGGCGGGTTAGGCAGCAGAAGTGGGTTGGATCCAGCAGTGGATCCTGGCACATGGACACTCATGGAGGAGGTGGTGGGAGACAGGGCCTGGCACTGCAGGAGGGGCCGCGGGGTCTCCTGCTCAGCCCGCACCCTGCCCCCAGGCAGCACTCTGCATGCTGCCTGTCCCTGCAGAGCAGGTGCTGCTGGGCTCCATCCACCCCTTATTCTGAGCCTTTTTCCTGTGAATCCTCTTGAGCAATAACCCAAAGCCTTGTTCCTGATGCTGGTTGTGGTGTGTGCCCTGTGTGGCCCGTGTGGGTGTTCTGAGGCTCTGGGATCCTTCCTGACTCTGTGTGACTTGTGCCAGCTAGTGCTGTGCATGCAGGGGTTATTTGTGCATGGTAACTTTGCCTTTCTAGGCACTTGCAGCTCCAGAATTTCTGATTAGTAACCCTAGTGGGTGCGTCCAACCTTACCCAGGACTGTTGGGCCAGAGTACCGCTCAGTCTAGGCCATCGACAGCCCTTTAGGATTCCAGAAAACAAAACTTTATCTCCCGTAAATTGTGAATGCTCTCCATTTCTGTCTTCGGTTGGGTGGTTCCGCTCAGGCTCCTGGTTAAGCAGAGTTCCTTGAAATGCCATCCCCATCACCAACTAATGATAGTGACTCAGGCGTACCTTGAGGAGCCAGGAGGTGGATCAGCTCACCCACAGCCTCTGCCATTTCCCTATTAAAACTTGGAGCAAGATCATGGTGTCTGTATTGAGTTAAATTTTTCTGAAGTTAAATCTTGTTATGGATTGACTCACTTGTTCCTGGACCCAGGGACTCATGGACTGGTCATGCCTGGCTGTAAACCTTTCATCTCTTAAAGATTGGGGGTGTTTCTATTTTACAGGACCAAGTAACCATGGAATTGTATCACATCTTTTGGCAATGAAGATACATCATAATCTTGGGAGACCAACTGAATGATAATGCTCCCCTAAACTGGGGTGTTTATTGGCTAACCATTACAGCTTTCAGATAAGGTAGCTTAAAATGCTTTTGGGACACATATCAAAGAAAGGATGTTGCTGAGCACCTACTCTGTCCTAGGATCTGACCTAGAAAGTGGTCTTAAAATGAACGAGTAGTGTCATCATAAGCTTGGAAAAGACACCAGGGGGGCATAAAGAGAGCTGGCCCCTGCTCCCCTGGGACTTTGCATGGTCCATCTCAGAAGCCTGTGTGGGTGCAGGTGGTTGTGGGTAGGCTGGAATTCCAACTCCTTGAAGAACCCCAGCCCCTGAGAGCCCCTTGGGGTGCTAGGGAAGGCCCAGATGCATCTGTGCCTGAGGCGCCTCCAGCCACGCCCTCCACAGGGAGAGAGCCTTAGGTTGTTCTTTTGCCCTTGCCCTCTGGTTGGACTGCAGCTGTGGGGGTGAACTAATTCTTTCTCTCTCTAGTGTAGCCAGGCCCTCTGGTTTTCCTGATTTACATGGTGCCAGCTCCCTGCCCCAAAAGGTGTTCTCTAAGGCAGTGGACACATGGCCTTGGGCAGGCAAGGGGACTCGTTTTAAAGGAAGTGGACAAGTTGAGGTGCAGGTGCAGAGGTCACTGAGTGGCTTCATGCTGAGCCACGTTGGGCAGGCTGTGCTTTGGGGCTTTGTGGACTGAACCACACTTGTTCCTTGGGGTCCTGAGAGCAATGCCTGCAGCTGGCAGCCTGAGTGGCCAGTAGGCCTCCCAGGAGGCCTGGGCCATGATTCCCACAGACATGCTCAGCTTAGTTCTCTTCTGCCCTCACTATGGTCCCAGCTCCTAGGCTCTGGCTTGGGGTGCTTGCTTGTGTCCATCCTGTGTGGGGTGGCCAGGATGGAGGGAGGATGGCCTTGAACTGGCTAACATGGTGACCTTCTGGGCACCAGTGGAGTGGAATTGCCTTCTCTGAGAGCTGCTGTTTCCCAGGGTCTCATGTGCATCCCAGGGCAGGAATGCCACAGCAGCCTCTCAGCCTCAGAGCTGTGAGACCTTACCCACTCCTGAAGCATGGCTTCTCTGCTGTCCCAAGGCCGCACATGGCCTTTGCTGTTTGTTCCAGGGAGCAGCCACAAGGAGAAATGCCCTGCCCAGGGGAACGTGTGGGTGGGCGTCCATCACTGTCCCTGCTTGGGTGACTCCGACAGCACAGTAGCTGGTTTGTGCTGCTGTCTGCAGAGGAGCTATGTGGCGATTGGCGTGTGTTCTTTTGTTCTCTAGTTAATTCAGAAATAGGCTTGTTTTTTAAAGGTCAGGAAGAGAGGAGCAAAGTGAGAGGAGCCCCTTGAGCTGCTGAGTGGGGGGCCAATAAGGCCTGGCCAGGAGGATGAGCCCTGAACAGACCCAGTGAGAAAAGCGTACCTCGTGCGCCGCCTGTCTTGGGCTGTGACCACCAGCCTCGTTCCTCCCTCCACACAAACCTGTCCCAGAAATAGGTGTTGAGTGCATCCTGTGTGCCAGCACTGAGCTGGGCCTGGGGTACAGGGGCAAGACAGAGAAGTCTGTCCTCACAGCCTGCTCCTTGTGGGAGGGAGAGCAGAGTGAATGTGCAGTGGAGTGACCTTGTGGCCACTGCTGGCCAAGGTCAGGTAGCAGGGGTGGTACATGGAGAGCAGGTGCAGAGGCATCTGTGAGTGCAGAGCCAGGGAAACCAGGCCGTGAAGTTGGTGTGAGGGCAGCTTGGAGAGGCCTTGCTTGGAGGCAGGGGTGCTAGCTGGGCAGCTTCCTCGTGGATGTTCCAGCAGGAGGGAGGTGTAAGAAAACCCACGGAAACCACGCTGGACACGGGAAATCACATAAGGGAGTTTATTAAGCAAACAGAGTGTCTCCCTGCAGGGTAAGAGAGAAAATGAGGAAAAGAGAAAGGGCGTGCACTAGAGAGAATGGGAAAGCGAGGAGGAGAAAGAAAGTGAGTCGGGGAGAGAAAGCATGAGAAAAGATGGCGGGTAGCTACCCTTAAGCAGTTGAATTCCGCCAGGCTAACGGGACCAACAACAAACGGAGAAGGATACTTGCAAGCTGACTGACGAAGCAGTAGCTAGCTAGGATGTTCACAGACTGACAGTAGTTGGGAGGCGGGGAAATGGCTGCAACGGAAAGGAGGGGGGCAGCTTTGTATTACAGGAGGGAGCCAGGTGGACATCTAGGGAGAGGAAACCCTAGACAGAGGGAGCAGCAGGCCAACCTGCCTGTGGGAGTTCGTGTCAGAGCCATGCATGTGGTGTGATCAGAGGCTGGCATCATAAAGAGTGCACGTTCCCTCGCAATGGGTACAGATGGTCCCGTGAGGAAGTGGCCGTGGACGCCAGCAGGCTGCGGGCTCAGTGTTCCCCCATGTTCCTTGCTCTGCCAGCTGAGGGTCCGGAAGTCACCAATCCTAGTAGCAATGAACCTACCCCAGGCCCAGTGTTTTATTCAGCTGCTTTGCTGCTGTGACCAAAAGAATTTACAAGAACAGTCAGAGGAAAAGTTTATTTGGGGCTCACATTTCAGAGGTCTCCGTCTGTAGACAGCCGGCTCTATTCCTGTGTGCCAGAGGGAGGCAGAACTTCATGGTGGAAGGGTGCAGAGGAGCAAAAGTCATGACAGGGCCACCAAGAAGCAGAGAGAGACCTCCACTCAACAAGGACAAAGTGTAAACCCCAAAGACACTCCCCCATGAACCTCTTTCCTCCAGCCACACCCCACCTGCCGACAGTTACCTAACAGTTAGTTAATCCTTATCAGGAGATTAATGCTCTGATTAGGTTAAAACTCATAACCCAATTACTTCGGCTATAAACTTCTTTGTACTGTCTCACACATGAGCTTTTAGGGGACACCTCACATCTAAACCATAACCTCCAGATCTAGGCTTTTGATACACTTCTCCAGCCAAAGGAACCCAGGCTCTCTGGAGAAGTGACCAGTGCCCAGGGAGCAACCTGGAGCACCTTGTAGGGCCAGGGAGCACAGAAGTGCTCAGGCACCCTCAGTCATGGGGCATCTTGAGGACCCAGTGGCCAGAGCAAAAGAATGAGCAACAAAGTAAAGTAGCATTGCACTGTAACCCAAAGTATGAAACTAAGTATTAGATCCATGTTTGCATAAACTGAGAAATGGGGACAAGAGACAAATTGCATGTCCAGAATTCCACAGTACTTAGGCAGATACTTCCCCTCTGGATTTGTACTATGCAGAGCGACCTTGTCCAAAGAGCTCAGTGTAGGGGGGCAGCAAGAGGAACATGGCAGTGGAAAATCCTGACGGACACACAGCCAGGGGACGGAGGTCGGTAACTCTGAGCCACGTTGATGTGCGCCCTTGACAGATGAGGAGGAGGATACTGCCCACTGAAGTCTTTCCTCCCCAAACCCCTAGACCAGCCCAGAGAAGAACATCAGCAACACCCGTGGAGGTATGTTCTAGAATATGGCTGACCAGCAGTCTTCAGGACTGTCAGGCTCATCCAAAGGCAATTTGAGAAACTGTCACAGGCCAGAGGAGCCCAAGAAGAGATGATGATTAAATGTCCCATGGGATCCTGAAAGGGGTTCTGGGACAGAAAAAGGACATGAAAAACCAAGGAAACCTGCATGAGAGTGAACCTGTGTTCACATGGAGGGCAAGGTCAGAGGGGTCATATGGAAACAGTGAGCCTCAGGGATGTACAGAGTACTGGACAGGACATCCTTGTCCGTCTGACACACTGCTGTGTACCAGACCTCGTGTGCTCCTTGTATCTGGAAGATGGGGTCAGAGGGCATGTGAGGGGTTGGAGATGAGTCCCAGGTGTGTTGGGAAGCTTCTGGAGCAGCCAGCCTCTCCCCTTGGTGTGGGCTGGACCTGATGGACGACTCCTCCCTGCTCACGCGTCTCCTGACTCTCTCGTGAGCTGCCCCAGGCTGAGGAGTGATCTCTCCATCCACCAGCCTTTGAGGACCTGAGGCCACCGTCAGCCCTGTGAGTGAGCCATGAGGTGGAGCCAACACCTTGACTATAGCCTGAGAGACCCCGAACTGCAGCCCACAGCTGTGCTTCCATTACGACTCCCAGAAATACCCAGGTCACCACTGCTTGTGCCCCTGAGGTTTATCTAATTCCTGCAGCAGTCTGTTGTCACGGGTGTTTAAGTAGCGTGTAGAGTTGGGAGGCAGGAGTGGGTACGAGGACGCTGTCGGGCCTCTTGCATGTGGGGCCATCCCAAGGGCAGTTGGGCCTGATTGAGACTTATTCTGGGGCCTAGTTGAGGCAGGAAGCGAACGGGGGTTACTGTTGGGAGAGGTGGGCTATGAGGTTGGGCTGGACAGGTCCCTAAGTTGGGGCACTGTTCCAAATCCTCAGCACCCTGTGAGCCCAGTATAGGCTCCATTGATTCTTTTAAAAGGAAACTTCATTTGCAGAGGTCGAGGTGGGGAGTGGGTGCCTGCTCAGAAGTCATTTGGAACATGGAATCTAACCTGTCCTTATCAGGCCATGAAATTTCATTTACATTGTAATGGGAGATGCAGGTCAGTTCTGATAACACTTTATGGAGCTCAGAAGAGGCACACCTGCTGGCGACATCCATCCCCCACTGTTGACAGCAGCACAGCCTCCACTGTGTGGGAGAATTGGACCTGGGACCCCACGACAGTGTTTCAGGAAGTGTTCTACCCTGGGAGCGCACATCCTGGCCTGGGAGGATGTGGTGCTTTAGATGTGAGGTGTCCCCCAGGAACTCCTGTGTGTGAGACGATGCAGGGAGGTTCCAGGGTGAAAGGAGCAATCTCATCATTAACCTAATTGGTGGATTAATCCACTGATGCAGGCAGTAGGAGGAGGCGGGTCACTGGGGGCATGGCTTTAGGGTTTATTTGGTCCCTGGTGAGTGGAGCTCTCTCTGCTTCCTGTTTGCCTGAGCTGCTTTCCTCTTCCCCACCCTTTGGCTATGGTGTGCTGCCTCACCTTGGCCCAGATCTGTGGCGTTGGCTGTGTGTGCAGTGAGACCGCTGAAACCATAAACACCGAATAAACTTTTCCTCCTCTAAAATTGTTTTCGACAGGTCTTTTGGTCATAGTGTTGAAAAAACTGACTAAGGCAGAGTGGATGGGGACACACAGTTAGAGCCCTGTGTGCTGCTGGTGACAAGTGGTACTGGGGCTTGGGAGGACCCTTCTCTGCTGGGGAGGCATGGTGACTGGGCCTTGCGGCTGAGTTGAAGCTGAGCAGGTGGAGGTGTAGTGGAAGGGTGGGCCACGGGCATGCTCCAGAGCGCAGGGACCTTGTGCCCAGCATATGCTGGCACAGAGCCCATCTAGGAAGTGGCTGCAGGAGGGTTTGCAGCAGGCAAGGAGTACAGTCCAAAGTGCCTGGAGGCAGATAGGCACAGCCTGGTCCCCGTGAGGAAGGCCTGGGTGTGGCTGTGTTGCGTCATTTGGGTGTCAGAGCAGGAGATGGGCTTTGAGCCCAATACCTGCCGGATCCTCTGCCTGCTGTGCCTAGGTAACAGCCATCAGGCTCTCCTGGGCCTTCCGGGGCACCACACGGCTGATGCTATGGAAACTGATGGATTGGGTTAATCTAATAAACCCAGAGAAGCAGGTCTCCTTACAACATACTTTTTCATAAGCCCATTAGGATTTGAGGGCGTAAGCTCTTCATGCCTGCCCTCCTCCAGGAAGCAGGCATACATCACTGTCAGCGGGCTGGGGTTTAGAAATGAGAATATTCAACAGGACTTGACTTGCTGCTGATAAGTTTGCAGGGAGGAACTGGCAGAGGGTGTTCTGCACTCGGAGCGGCAGTGTGTCCGTGCCTGGGTTTAGAGATGGTGCGTAAAGAGCATCTGGGGTGTACAGGGCGACTCCGAGCTCTCTTTCCTCATTCATCAGTCACATCAGGTTCTATCAGAGCTCCCTCCAGGCTTGAAAACTATAGAGGAGGCAATTTCTTCTCTCTGCAGCTCTGGTTCACCCCAGTATGTTTGGGCAAGTGTGCGAGGGCCCAGAGGTCTGTCCATGTGTGTCCCATTGAAGAAAGACCAGAAAGACCGTCCAGGTGGAGGCAGGGTCCTGTCAGCTCCCACAGTCTTGAAGTGAGGCCATCTCTGGAACTCTGCTCAGATGAAACTTCAAGGTGTCTTTGAAACAAGAATGATTTGCATGACATTTGGTCTCTGCATTGGTCAGGTTGGCACTGCTGTGGCAAGTTGCTGAGGCACTCGGCTTATAAAGAGGATGGATATATTTTGGCTTCATTTTGGAGGTCTCAGCCCATGGCCCCTGTTGCTGTTAGGCCTGTGGTGGAGGCAGCACGTCATGTGGGAGGACATGACGGAACCAAACGGGCACCTGAGGGCCAGGCAGTGAAAGAGAGAAGAGGATGGGGCTGGGGTCCCAGTGTCCCCTTTGAGGGCCGCACCCCCACACACCTGAAGACTTCCCACCAGGCCCTGATGCTCCCAGTAGTGCCAAGCTGGGGACCAGACCTTTAACCTGTGAGCCTGGGCAGGACATACCAGATCCAAACTGTAGTGCTCTCTCATTTTTAAATTCGTAACAGATAAAACCTTTATTTCTAGAAGTTATTTGATGAGTGATTATAAACTGCAGCTGCCTCGTAACAGGCGGGGCAGGGCAATTCCTTGCGTGGGAAGGGTGATTGGTGAGTGGCAGTCTCCTCTGCGTTTCAGTTGTCTGGAAGGTCTGGCTACCCTGGGCCTCCCTGGGAGGAGTCAGTCTGGCCAGAGGGCAGGAACCTCCCTGACTTCCTGACGTCCAGTTCTGGGTAGCTGCATTCAAGGGTGTTGAGTGGCACCTTGTGGTCGATGGGGGTTGCCTCGTGTGAATACTCGCCCAAAGTAGACAGGAATTCTTACCCGGTTCTGGAGTTGAATTTCATGGTGGTGGCGTTTTCTAAGGACGGATACAAGACTTCGCTTTCTTAGCTGGTTGCAGTGGCACATGCTTGTGATCCTAGCAGCTTAGAAGGCCACACGAGGCCAAGGCCAGCCTGGGCAAAGTAGTGAAATCCTGTCTCAAAATGAAAATACAAAGGGCAGGGGGTGTGTCTCTGTGGTCAAGCACCCCTGGTCCATCTCCAGCACCACCTCCGAAGAAAAGAAGAGTTCCTGCAAGTGAAACACCCCTGGCCAGGCCCCACGGTTTTAGGGCAGCTTCTGGCTGCGCCTTTTCCTCCAGGAGCCCAGTGTGTGCTGGGACCTAAACCACGGATGGCCAGGAGGAGCAGCCCACCCTGGGGTTGCCTGCAGATACCCCCAGCTGGAGCACGGAGGGAGCCTCCCATTTGGGGTGGTGTGTGCAGGAGACCTCATCCACAGGGAGGCTGTCCAGGCCGCAGTGCTTTTTAGAGTGCCAAAGCGTTTGAGGGGCAGAAGAGGGACCATTGTGACAGGTCTGGCTCTGTGGAACTGAGTGGAGAGCACTTTGGCCCCAGGCCTGCTGCATGGTATGGTTTGGGAAAGTCTGGGTTCATAAGACCCAGAAGCACTTGAGGGCCTTACCTCAGTGCTGTGCAAGCCTGTGCTCTGCTCCAGACCCCCTAGAGCATCTGTATGTTGTCTCTTCCCAGCTGAGAACCTGGCCAGACAGGTTCTTGCAGGTAGTGAAACTTTGGGAAGGACTCAGTCCCTGTATGCCTCATATAAACAGGTCAAGATCTGTAGCAGGGGAATCTAGGACCCCCAGTGTGTGAGGGCAGAGGAGGGAGCAACTGCACCTGGCCCCAAGAGAGTGCAAGATGTGGCAAGGACAGGAAGACCCAAGGACGAATTGCTGCTGCGTTTGAGGGTCAGGCCCCGGGTGGCTTCAGACTTGGTGTCTTAGCTGTGGGTGTAGGGCAGAACCTCTGCAGAGGTAGAAAGAGCAGGTGTGGGAGGAAAATAGCTATGCGCCAGTGCTGCAGCTTCATTTGTTGCGTCCCCTGAAGCCAGGAGCCTCATCTAGGCCCTGGTTCTAGTTGGGGCAGCAGCCCGCTGCCTGCTGTGCTGAAGATTGCAGGGGCCTGAGCCCTGCACCCTATGCAGAGCTGCAGAGCGGCCGCTGTGCTGGCTGTCCAGGGGCTTGTTCTGCAGAAGCAGGAGGTGAGGAGGCTGGTGGCCCACCCAGGGTCACATGGAGTTTGCTAGCTATTTTCCATTTTTCTAAGCTTTAAGATGATGTATTGGTGAACATTTTATCTGCAGAGCGACCTTAAGCAACTTGTCCAACTTCTTTAGACCTTTGGACAAAAGGTTAAGTAAAACCAGGGCTGTTGAATGGAGCCCCGGAGGAGGACTTGGCTTCCCAGCACAGGAGAACGTGTTTCTCCTGACCTTCGCTTGACCTTGGTGTAGGATGGGCAGAGGAGGGTCAGGGACATTTCTCTTCCCTTCCTGCTGCTCCACCCCCTCCCAAAAAACCCACACCTTGGAGAGATTTCTGACAGGATTAGCAATAGCTCTTCAGAGAATACTAAGGTTACATTTCAATACGAATCGCGCACTGTTGGGGAAATTGTTCGTTCTGCCTTTGTGGCCAGTGTGTAACTCCTAGTCCTGGAGAGTCGAGTTCTTCACCGACACCAGGTGGCATGCCAGGGGCTGAGACTGAGGGAGAGGACATGGACAGCTTGACTTCCAGAGCCTCCTGCTCAGCATGGACATGTTGCTGGGATGGACGGTGGGGAAACGGGCCAGGAGCCACTGCTGGTGAACAGAGAGGAGGGGCTGGTGGCTCTCACAGGACTTCCAGATCGAACAGAACAAGGGAGTCGGCAGCCTCTCCTGTGAACACAGGGTCCTCAGAAGCTGCATCTTCTTCAGGTTGGCTTGCCCATGGGTGCCCTCTTGCTACCCCAGGCCTCATGGTGCCCTGTGACTGTGCCCTCTGCATCTGCTCTTTGCCTTTGCTGGGCAGTGCCACTCAACTGTGGAATTTCCTCTGACCCTGCTTTGTCCCCAGGAGGACTTCTCCACGGTGCAGGCTTGCCTCACTGGTGGTCAGGGCTGGGCCCAGGTTGTTCCAGTCTCGCCTGCTGCCCACTCTTTGGCATTGGCTTTGGCTTTCTCATGGACAGTTGACCAAGAACAAAAGTAAGGCATGTTCACCTGATCTTTAGTAAAAGGAGGTGACTTTCAACCCAAAGGATAAAGCTGAAACCAGCTAAAGCTGCAAGGGTCCAGCTGAGGCATGGCCGCCTCCCACCTACCCTAGCACCCCAGTCCTGCTCCAGAATGGTCCTGGGGCTCTTCTGTGACCGAATCCCTAAAGCAGCCAGAGGAGGAGCCCAGCAGGCTCTGCTGCCGAGAAGGTGTGTTTGGACCCACCTCACTTGTAAGGTGGCTTTAGGGTCTGTGTGACCTCAATAGGTGTCCCCCCATCCTGAGCACTGACTGAGGTCAGCCCCAGCCCTAGGTGGCCCATGTGACATCCCTGTCAGGAAAGGCAGCTGTGGCATTGGCTCTCTGCTTGGTGCATATGTGGGATACACTTGAGCACTGTGTGGGGCCAGCAGCCCGCCATAGGCTGGGTGTGGAGCCCTGTGTTTCCCTGGGGTAGGAAGGGTGATCTGGTCCCAGCACATCCAGCCACTTTGTGCCCTGCAGATCCAGTGCTCAGTCATCCCAGCCAGTGTCTCTTGTTACTGAATCTCCTTACCTGGAAAAGGGCAAGGAGCTAACAAAATGACAGACTGGTGTTGGCATCCAGGTCTTCCTAAGGACAACTGCCAGCCTCAAAGAAAGGGCAGACAGAATAATGGAGCACTCCCCACTCCCCAGAGACCTGACTTCTGCCACCCTCCCTAGCCCCTGTGACTCTGGGTACCTGCTTCTCCTCTCATGGTGACTTGAAGTTGCCTTGTTCTAGCCTGTCTCCTCGGCCTACAGGCGCCACGTGCAGGGTACATGGGGGGCTAGGGCCTGCTGTCTTCCGGTGCCCGAATTTGATGGGGAGGCTACCGTTACTGGGCGCAGAGTTGCCAGTGGGGAGCCCTGCATAGGGGTGGGTGTGCTCCTGCTCTGTCTGATGGGCATCACGGCCCGATGCAGCGTACAGCTGCTCTCCACAGGGTCCTGACTTACAGGCCTCCTAAGGCATAGTGTAGGCTGGTAATTATCTCCTGTTTTATGTGCTCTGCAAGAAAATCAAGAAGTAAAAGTTAACCTCAGTGTTGCTTCCAGGAGCTTGGCCTTGTGTGTTCCCAGCACAGGGGGTTCTCAAAGGTTTCTAGTCCAATTTTCTATGACCTTTTGTTAATGACCAGGAGGAGTTGGCCAGTGCTCTGCCTGGCTCCCTGGTGCCACACATGCAGCTCTGCCTTGGATGCTCAGCTCCTCTTCCTGGTCCACCATGACCAGGATCTATGACATTAGCACAGCACCCTGGGCCAGCAATCAGCTTCCTGTTGCTGAGCATTAGCCTGTGTCTCCAGGGAAAGCTCTGGACGCACCTGCTGAGGTGTGGATGGTGAGTGCCCCAGCCAGTGCTGACAGCTCGGCTTCAGGTGGTCACTCACTTTGTGAGGCCTTTCTTGTTTTGCCCCACGGGAGCACACTGCAGAAGAGACCAGAGAAGAGAGAAGCCCCTTTCCCAGTGATTGTACCCAGCATGCTCATGTCCCTTGGTTGGGCTGGTGCAGCAGGCCCTCTGGTGCTCTGGGAGCAGTGGCAAATGTGCCAGGAAAACTGCTGTTAGGGTTGGAGTGGCGTCTTTAGCATGGTCCCATGTTGCTGTGAACATTGGCTTAGGGCAAGCTGCGTTCGCTCCACGTACCCAAGTCTGTAGGAAATACTGAATAATTCAGTGGCGCGGAGGCCAGACCAGTGACCCATGGTGCCCTCTGGATTAAGCTGTTCTTGGCCCTGTGTCCCCTGCTGCCTCCTGTATGCTGCAGGAAGCTGCTGTTAGTCCTTTGGGAGGGATGGTCAGGGTGGGTGACCCTGGAGTTGCTCAGGAGGGCCTGGGGACCCTCACGGAGAGGTGGGGGTGGGAGAAAGGATTGACTTGACCTGTTTAGATGATTTGGGGCTGAACACATGAACCCACGTAGGCCTGCTGTGTACAGGGAGGACCCCAAGGCCTACCCATAGGAGGGAGGTGACTTGCCCAGGGTCCTGTAGCTAGGCAGTGTTTGTGAAAAATCTCTGTGGGATACCTTTGTACCCTGAGGTGACCCAGGCTCCTGCCCTTCTGAGTGGCCCTTGTGGTACAGCCTTGCCTCTGCCCAAGTGCTCATCCAGTTGGGGCCACTGCTCCCCAGCCGGGTGACTCCAGACCCTCACTGTGCAAGCCACTAATTCCAGGTCACCCTCTGTTCAGTGCTTCAGTGCTGCACGGTGTCCCTCCTGCAGGTAGTCAGCTTGACTGATCCCAGAGCTCCCTAGAGCAGTGTCTGCCCTCGGCCTGAGGCCTTGGCTGTTTCCCGTGTGTCACTTGTGGCCCTGGGAAGGGACCTGACTGTCACCCTGTGGTTCCTTTGACTCTTCCTGCTCTTGGTGATCTGTTCTCCCAGAGTCCCGCCGGCCACCCTTCTCACCCTCCTGCAGGTGAGGTGGGGTGTGTCTGTTCCTGGTGACAGAAGCCAGTTCCCAGTATCACTGCCTGGACTCTGCCCAGCTTTGCTTCCCTCTCCCGAGGCAGACCTGAGGTTGTACTGCCCTGCCACCCTCTGCCCTGGAGGCCATTCCTGGGAACGCCCAGCCTTTCCTGTTAGGAGCTCTCAGAGGTCCTCAGATGGCCTTTAGGTAATGTGTCGCCCTCTTGTGTGGGGCTGCAGTTAAACAGGCTGCAGGGGTCCAAGGGCAAGCTGCTGCTTGCAGGGGAGGAGGCGGCCTCTGCAGGGGAGAGGAGAGGGTGTCAGGGTGGGTTCGTGGCCTCCCAGCAAGCTCGCCGTGGCTGAGGAACAGTGTGCCTGGCTCTGCTCATTAGCCAGCAGCATAGCAGCACTGCTGCCCCTCCAGAGCCCGTCTGTGCCCCAGGCACAGCATCTTACAACGTGTGCCAGTGCGTTTGAGTCTGCGGCAAGTCCAGGAGCCACATCCGGCTGTCAGGAGAAATGTAGGACACAGAGAAAGCCCCACCAGTGGAGACTCTGCCCGTGAAGCTTGAACGTCTCCATTCTAGGAAGAGGAAAGTGAAGTCCAGAGAGGTGGTGACTTGTCCTCGTCACCTGACTAGAAGTGCTAAGACAGGTGTGCACGGAGGTCTCGAGCAGCTGCAGCTCCTCAGGACTTCTGGGTAGCAGCTGTTCCCCAGGAACTGCAGCACCTGGGCTGAGGGGAGAGGAGCAGACACCTGCAGGTATGGGAGGCTGTGCTCATCGGGAGAAGGGCACCGTGTTGGGACGGGGGGAGCTGGGGAACCGTAAGGCACCGTAAGTCTCTTCCGCAGCCTTGGGCCGGAGTGGCTGCCACGGCTCTGCAGCCGGCAGCCTCTCTGGGCTTGTCTTCTCCCTCCCGCAGCGCCTCCAACTGCAGAGGATGCTCCTCTCCATTGAGGGTGCACCCGTAGCCCGTCTTCTGCTCTGCACTGCGTGTCCCTGGCTGCATTATTTATACTCCACAGATCTGCCACTTAGCACCCGCTCTGTGAGCACCTCGCCGTTCTCATCTGCTGGTGCGACCAAGTGCCTTTCCAACGACTGCTCATTGCTATTCTGGCCGTGTGGCTTGACTTCCTTGGCAGGCCCATTGCATCCTGGGCATTCGTTTCCCCCTCGCTGATGTGATAACAGAAGAAAGGCGCTTTGCCTCTGATTGAAGTCAAGTAGCAGGGCCAGCGGCAGGCGCCTGGGAGATTGCTGATGAGGACTGTTGCAAGGAAGCCGGACTGACAGCTGCTCACACAGGGGAGGTGACTGGCGAGGGCCGGGACTCCTGCAGTTTCCTCTGAGCCCCTCCCCCGCCCCATGGGCTGGCCATGGCCTGGGGTGCATGTGCAGCTGAGGGGCTCTCAGGTGGAGGCCACGTCTTCTGCTGAGTCTTCCCTCCCTTAAAGCATGGTGTGGCTTGCAGTCCAGGCCTGTGTGGCCGCTGCCTGACCACACCTGGCCAGCTGGGTGACTGTCAGCAGATCCCCTGTGTTCAGCCTCATCTTCCTCACTTGTGACGTGGAGATGGTGAGGAGGTCTCTGAAGACACCCACTCCCGACAGGTGGCGGCAGGTACCAGGGCTGCCCCTGTGCACCCTCTGCTGATGGCGCAGAGGCCCTGCTTGGGCCCTGTTCACTCTGGTCCTCCTCTTCCTTTGGACTTTGTTTTATCTTTATCTGCATTGTAGCCTGGGGCAGGAGGGCTTCATGGAGTATTCTGGTGGCCAGGCCAGACCTGCTGCTTGGAGTGGGTGACTGCACAGGGCGTCTAGCAGCATGACTGCTGGCTAGATGGAGGCACAGAGGATGGCTGGGTGGGAGGGGATCACGTGGGACTGCAGCAGCGCACAACAGTGCCGGCAGTCACATGGAGGACTTGGGGCCGTGGAGTAGCTCCCGGGTAGAGTGCTTGCCTGGCACACACAGGCTCTAGGTTCAGTCCCTGGCATGGCTGGAGGAGAACTTTGATTAAATACCTCTGATTGGATATTTACCTTTCAACATTTTGCAAAGGTCTCTAATGTAAGACCTGGAAGCTAGGGTAATGGAGGACTGAGGTGCAGCTAGGGAGTATGGGGAGGCAGAGATGCCACTCATGTTGAAGGGCCACCAGGGCTTGGGGGGAGAGTGGCCTAGCCAAATGGGATCTTGGGGAGAGGCTGTTTAGAAGTCCTGCCTTAGGCCAGGGTTGGGGGAGTAAGGTGGGTACCCCCAGTGTTGAGTGGACTCAGCCATTGCTACCTCTGAACGCTCAGGACCTGGAAATAGATGGATGACCCTTCGTGCTTCCTTGCCACTGGGATCCTTGAGGAGGATGGTGCCCAGAGGGAGTAGGGTCCCTGTGACTGGGGCAAGCAGGGCCCATGGCACGCCTGCCTCCTGCACTTTACTTCCTGCGCATGCAGGCAGGGCTCTGGCTGTTCCGTTTGAGAGTCTGATCAGGTATCTGTGACTGAGAAGCATCTCGGAGAGAACTCACGGGGCTGGTGGGCCCTAATGGGGAGACGGCAGCTACACTGGCAGCTGTGTAGACTGACGCCTTCCCTCAGTATTTCTGGGTACCCTTGGGACTCCTCTGCCTATAACCCTGCTTGCCGTTAAGGGCATCTTCACTGGCTGGGTGCTTGTCAGTGGCTGAGAACATGTTTAAGTTCGAGTTCGTTTTGAAGTTTGAGCTCATCGCTGACCTGGCTTGGTGGTGAGGCCCTGGATGACAGCCTTCCCAATACACCCGCTTGTCTCCAGCAAATGAGACCACAGCCTTCCTGATCCAGGGGTGTGACGAGGAGCCTTCCACTTGGTGACCTGTGTTATCTGTCACAGGTCTTCTCTTAGATTCTGTGTCCCTTCCTGTCTGTCCACAGCTGCCTTGCTTCTTTGTTGGCCTTCTTGCTGCTGGCCAGCCCCAAAGGATAGACCTAGCCTGCTTCCGTTGAGGCTGGCCTCAGGTGCTTCTGGTTCTCTCAAGGATGATCAGAGCCTGCCTTGGGCCCTGGCTCCTGTCTGGCTCCGCACTGCAGTTTCCCTCCTGGCTCCTGGACCCTGCACTCCCTCATCGTACGCTGTTCCCTGGCCTGTGGGTCTCCTGCAGCCTACTTGCTTCTCTTCCTTCAGATCATGGGCCCACCTCTTCCACAGAGTTGCGCTACCAAGGCCAGTCCTACCCATGGCCAGCTGAGTGGGGAAGTGCCCACACAGCTGACGTAGGGGTGTTCATGACCACCTCCCCCACCCACTGCCAAGAACCCTCTGGGGACCAGAACTCTCCATGGGGTCCCCTACCTGCATGGGTGTGAGGAGGACAGTGGTGCTCCTAATGGAGCCTCATTTCTTGTTGGCTTTGCTGTTTCCAGGGACTGAAGGACCCTCAAACCCCTTGGCAGCTGGCACTGTTCCTCTGAGCACCGTCCAGGGATGCAGAGGACCCAATCCTCTGCTGGGAACACAGTTCACGTTTTTAACAAACCAGAGGAAACTGACAGTGTGTGGAGCAATTGGGGCTTGCGGGACCCTGGCCTCCTTGGAGGGGCCCCTGAAAGCAAGGGCTGGCATTCCAGGCAGGATAGCCACGTGCAGGTGCCATGCCAGGCTTCCTACCACCTGTAACAGCTGCATGCAGCCATTTACAGAGGAGGAAATTGAGGAGAGGTTAGGTTCTCTGTCTAGAGCTGCCCACCCAGGATGAGGCAGAGCCAGGACTTGGATTTGTGAGCATCTGCAAGGCTGCCCCAGGCCCTCTCCAAGTGGGGACGAGCACCCTTTGTGCACTCGTGTGATGCGACTGGGGCACGGAGCCCTTTCTGCCGGGGTGAGTCGGGGAGTGCAGTAGGAAATGGAAGGCGAAGCAGGCAGGCACTTCCCAGTTGGCATCCCCCCAACTGCACACCACGCAGGCGCACGCTTAGCTTCAGCAGTGAGAAACCGTCACTTCACATCTGCTCTCATTCGAATGGTGTGTAAGTTTTTTTCAGATTTTCTCCTGAGTGCTGAGTTTTGAGTGCGTTTCCACCTCCAGCATTGGCACATCTGTGTCCATCACCTTGAGATGCTCGTGTGATTGAGGGACTTGACGGCAGTGTGCTTCAGAGAATGTGTCATCAATCACAGATTGGCTGATCCCTCGCTGCCTGAGACATAAGAGACAAAGGTGTGTCTTCCTGTCCTGGCCTAATTCGAATGGAAGGCGACCACTCATCTGCTAGCTCTGGCAGAGCCCCATGTGCCTTCTGGTCCAAAGGGGCCTTAGCTGCAGAGCCTCTGCGTTCTTCTGGCATTGGTACTTCGTGGCACCAGGAGGGAGCTTATTATTTTTAAAGACAGGCCTGGAGGACTGTCTATGACATAGAGGGTGTGTGATTTCAGCCGTGCAGATGGGCACTATGTTGTTGGTGTGCTTTGCTAATGATGAGCTTCAAGAGGAGCTGTCTGTTCCCGATGCGCTGGGCTGTGGGGAGCATTGTGCAGCTGCCTGACCCTAGGGTACTGGCAGGAAGAGTCAGTTCTCCCCTCCAAGTAGGGTTCTGAGGACTTGGGGATTCTGGACGGAGCCTCATTTGGACAGGAGTGAGGCAGTATATTATGCTCTAATAGTTGCTCCGTGTGTATGTGCTGTCGGCTTCACTTACCATCAACACTCTGGTGCTGGAAGTCAGCTTCCCACGTGTTTCTCGCAAGTATTGCAGGCCACCTTGGGCTTCTGCTGCTACTGTTCAGGGTTTCTAACTTCCTTTTGTCAGGAAAAGTTGGTGATGGTTTTGCAGGCAAACAATTGCCAAATTACCTAAGAGGCAAATGTCCTCACAAAGGGGCAGATGGTTCAGGGGTATCGGCTCTGCACTTAGCCTTTGGGAGGCCTGCGTCTTTAGGGATGTGTTCTGCCTCTCCCTATTCACCGAGAAGGTGCCAGCATTTTTGTGCACAGGCCTAGTCCTGATGCAGAGTCCACACTGTGATGCTGATGTGCTGGTAGTCAGCTATTCACTATGACAGGACGCCTGAAGGAGTCAACTTACAAAGAAGAGACAGGGTTTATTTGGCTTGCCATTTTGGAGGTTGTAGCTCATGGCTGGTTGGTCTGTTATTTTTGCACCTGTGGCGAGACAGTGCAGTGTGGTAGGAGTTTGTGGCCGAAGAAGCTGCTCGCCTCATGGCACATGGCAAGCACTCGAGGGGAAGAGGATGAGCTGTGGCCCAGTATCCCCCTAAAGGCATACCCAGAGACCTTCCTTGCTTCCACTGTGCCCGCCTCCTGCAGGTTCTCTCTCCCTCCTTGAGGTGCATTCAAAATCCAGAATACAGCATGCACTTTTCTGGAGTCAAATTTGGAGGAAAAAAAAAAGCATAAAGTGAATCAGAACTCTCTTGCACCTCCACATACATTGGTATGCATTGTTATTGGAAATGATGTGTAGATGGAAACGTGGATAGTGAGTAGTCATAAAGAATAATTCTGCCAATTAAAAGTAGTGGGGGGGAACTAAAAAGAGAGGAAACTAAAAGAAGCTACAGCCAGAATTCAGCACATGAGCAAGTATATCACAGGAAGATCCTGGGTACCTGCTCCGAGGTCCTGAGAGCTGGCCAACTGACCTGTCCTCGTGGTACTGTGAACAGCTGTGCTCCTCTCCTCCGCGAGCACGTTCACATCCATTTTCCATGTGGTGCTATCATCTTTGAAGGTCTTCTGCAGCTCAGTGTACACCTTATTACACTGCCCTCTCCTGTGTCATGCTTCTGTGTTGTCCTGGGTGTGCAGGAATCCATTTGGCTTGCTCTCAAACATAGGCCACGAATTTGGCAGAAACCATGCTGGTGACCAAATGCAGCAGCACTGTGTGTCTTCTTACCTGCTGTGCACTAAGTATTTTCCAGCTGTTCAGTACCTTTGCTCTTGTCTCAAGACAGATGCAACTTTAATTCATTATGCTCCATTCCTGGAATTTCAGCAACTGGAAAGACTGTTAAAATCATACCTTTAAGAAATTTTTTTTGGTACTTGGGTGCAAGTGCCCTACCACTGAGCTGCATCACAGCCCAGCGAACAAGACCTTTGTAGACAGAAGTTTTCACCATTGCCTGGTTGCATGACCAGACCTTTCCTCAACTTTCTGCCCCATGGGAATTGCAGATTTTAGGATCTTTAGCTTTCAGATTGTGATTTTGGGACTTTTGGACTCTAGGTGTTTTGCTCTTTTGGGGTTTGGCATTCAGGATTGTGGCATCTGGGATTGTACCTTTCTGGAATCTGATTGGCAGCAGGACTGGGGCTGTGTAGTGTGTCCTAGAACCAGTCTTCCTCCTCTGCTTGACATGGCCACCCTTGGCCACTACTCACCTCACCACATCCTGTCTGGAGTAGGTTCTTTTCTGTGAAACAAAACACCCTACACTTGGTGGCTTATAATAACACTGTCATTTTGGTCATAGTTATGCAGTCTATACAGACTCATCAGGAACACATGCCGATGCTGCTGAGAGGGAGCACAGCAGGCTGAGGCTACCAGCCTGCTTTGCCGCATCCATTTCCTACCACTCCGACCCTTGACACCATTCCGTTGGAGTAGAGATTCAACACTTGACATGGTTCTGTTGAAAACTCATTCTTCCCCTTGGGGGCTGTAGGCGTGGCATGTCTCCATGTATAGTTGCTTTTTAATATTAATAATCAATATATCAGTAGAAACTTATTGAAAAAACATTGGGAAAGTTTTACTGTATTGGGACACAAAATAATACACAATATAAATTTAGTAGTAATACATAGATAAAATATATAAAAATAAACAATTGTAGCTGTACTCGAGTTAAAAGGAGCCTGTGATTACTTTAGTATAATAATTTCTAAATATAGATGGATACAGAGGCATTCCTCTGAGCTTGGATGCAGTGTTTAACCTTTGTTGCTGTACTAGTTTTAATAGTTGATTCTAGAGATACTTTACATAATAAAAATATTTAGGTTAGTCATAAATATAATTTGTGTTTTTCCTATGTTTATTCTAACTCTTTGAGAATCAAAATAAGATTGTAGTCTGCCATTAAATGAAATAGAATAGACTAAATATTAACTATAAGTTGATTTATTTGTTAATAATAGTGAAAGCTTTTCACTGTTAAACACTGGAGTTCATGGTGGGGGTGGTTTCTCAGAAAATCTAGTGACGTTTTTTTCTGGAGGTTGAAGGTTGGCAGATCGTGGTGCCCTAGGTTTGGCTGGGGGATGGGATTGTTTTGGTCTGACTGGGAAATAAGGTTGTTTTGGTCTGGGCTGTCATACAGAAGGAATGTGTACTTTGAAGAGAAGCAGAGATTGTACTTTTGAAGGTTTTTCTTATTTTAAACTAACCATAAAATGATATAATCATTATTAAAGAAAAAATGTATAAAAAGGCTGACAGAAAAATAAAGATAGAGATTCAGCCTCAGAACAATTGGTGTCTCTGTCTGCTGTTTCTCCACTGTGCCAGCACCTCCCATCCACCTAGGACCCCTAACTGCTGCTAGGGCTGGACCCTGGTGCTGCTTCTCTTGGTGTAGGCATTTGGGGCTGTTGAGCTTCCTCACAGCATGGTGGCTGCATTCTGAGAACAAGGTGCCAATGCATGGCCTTGCTAATGGACTGGCCTTGGAAGTCCTACTGTCTTTTTTAGTGAACTGAGCCACTTGGAGAGAGGCCCACCCTCAGTTAGGGGTACACAGGCTCCACCTCCTGACAAAGCTGGGCAAGGTTCTGGAAGAGCATGTGGAGCACACGTGGTACCTGGTGCTCTGCCTGTGTGAGTGCCATGCTCCTCTCTGTTCTTCTTGCTGGGAAGTCCTCCATCCCCCATCTCCACCAGCTCAGTGAGTGCAGGGAACATACAGTACATCCTTGCTGAGACCTTGGTTCTTGCCTGCAGGAGGACTCCAGGAATGTGCATGACTCAGGTGCCATCAGCCAGTAGTGGTGACTCTTATCCCATCAGTGGGAGTAGTATGTCAGACTCTCAGGAGGCACCTTGTGGGGAGAGCACCTTTGCCTGTGCACCTGAAGAGCTTTCTGTCCTTCCTCTGCTGGTTCTGCAGATGGGTGGAATTGCTGGGGACTGTGGCCCAGAGCCTAATCTTGCTGCTCCCTGGCTCAGCCTCTTCTCTGAGACCCCATTGAAGCCAGGGGTCTAGGACTGGAGATCCAGGCCACCCTCTGCCTAGAGCCAGAAGCCAACCTCAAGCCACTCTGCTTTCTGGAGACAGGACTTCTGTGTGCTAGTATCTCTTTCTAGTGTACACGTGGCTACCTTGTCAGGAAGCTTGGGAAAGGCAGGTTCAGTCAGTGAAAGAGCCTTCCTGCAGAGTTCCCCAGAGGCTGTGATACGCTGATGTTTCTGTGACTTCCTAGGCCGGTGCTTCTTTAGCCATGGGGCCTTTTGTGGGCAGGGTTCCATGCTGCCTCCTTGGCACCCTGCTCTGTCCATCCGGGCCCTGGATCGTGTGGCCATTTGCCCTCTGTATGCCCCTTGCCTCTGCTGCCTGTTCTACATGCTTTTGTCAGTAGTACCCCATGTAAAGATGTGTTGGATGAGTGTGGCAGGAGGAGCCACCACACCCGGCAGCACATAAGATTGCTGTGTCCCGAGGCCTCCCACGTGAGCCCGAGGGGTGTGTGGACTACCTGACATTATTGAAGGGAGAGTTTGCCATAGGGAGCCTAAAGGTTTTTTCAGTGAATTATCAGTTTGAGACAGTTGAGTTTCCCCCTTCCAGCTCGTGAACTTGCGTCGATGTACTTGTCCTCTTTGGTCCAGGCCACGTAGCTCTCTGAGTACCCCATCTTTGCCAGGCATGACAGCCTCTGAGAGCCACCGAGGAGCAGGATCTTCTCCTCCATCTCCTCACATCAGGCAGCTGACTTCTTGGGAGGCTGAAATCTGTACCTGGGATACTGGGTCTGGTAAGTCTGTACCTGAGGAGCAGCGACCACTGTCAGTGCTGGCAGCTGGCTGCTGTCTGAGTCCAGGTCCAGAGAGGGGCCGAGTAATCTGCATAAGAAGCAGGAGTTCCCTTTCCAAAGAGCATCTCTTTGCTTCATCGTGGTTAACAAAGCAAGCAGCTGCACACAAAGAAATATCTAAATATGAATTAAGTCTAAGTTATTAAAAAAGTATTGCAAGTTTTTATTCCTTGAATATTGAAGAATGTGAATACATATGCAAATGCAGTTTAATCAGCTGCAGTTGGCCTTTCAGCATTCAGCTGGCGAGTGCTTTGTGATCAGAGAGAGGGGCCTCCTCTTGGGAGGAGGGCACCAAGGCAGAGCGGAGGCCCCCATCCTGCACGTGACCTGTGACCAGCTTTTTCCTGGCCGAGAGTGACTCCAGTGGCCAGAAGTTTCTCTTTATTCAGATTTCTCATCTTTTCCTTTCTCTGGCTTCAATCCCCTTGGGCACTGGCTAGAGGCAGTGTGATATTGGAAATGGTGACAGGGTGGCCATCCCCATAACCTGGCTCAGCCCGACTTCCCCAGCTTTCTGTTAGAATGGCCCAGACCCCGTGCGAGCCTTGCTGTCCTCCAGGTCTAATGGGGCAGTAGTGCCCACCTCACCGGGACCAGCTCCATGAGCACCGTCTCCTTTGGATGGTCAGGGGCAGCCTGTGGCCACACACGCCTCCCGAGGTTTTGTCATAGTCAGGTGATTGCCTTCTCTGCCCACAGGATCCCAGCTACGAAACAGCACTCTTTACAGTGCGACTTGCAGAGGTGGAGAGGACCACCCCCGCATACCTCATGCTGGGCTCCGTGCTCTCCTCCTGGTGTCTTGAATGTCCAGGCTTTAGAAGTCTCCTCCACATGACGTGTGTTTAATGGCTCTGTCCCTGGGCTCTTGGCTGAGGCACCTACAGTATGCTCCCGGGAGGTGTCAGGGAGGCCCGCCCTGTCCTGGGGCCCTGTCTGTGTGGAGGTGTAAAGGAGACTCTTGGTGGCCCAGGGCCCTGTGGGTATGGAAGTGAGCACTCATCTGAGAGAGGAGAAGGCAGCCTGCCAGGGGCAGGGGTGGACAGCTGGTTCTGTTACAGGGCACAGGTGTCATGGCCTAGGTGTCACACTTCCTGAGCGCAGGAATATCTGGGAGCATGGTCTTGAGGACAGGTTTGCTGTCCTGGCCATGTCCCAGGATGGGACAGTGTCAGGATTGGGGGTTTTCATGTAGAAGGTCAGTCTCCTAGGCTGGGTGGCAAGTAACCAGTGGGTCTGCACAGCAGATGTGGACTCTCATGGCCCTGAGGCCCCAAGGCTGCAGCAGGTGTGGACAGGGCTGGTGCCTTCCAGAGGTTCCACAGAGAGTCTGTCCCAGGCTCTGGCTTGTGGAAGCCTTCTTCCACGCCTGGCTTCTGTGCCATGTGGCCTTGCCCCCTGTGTGTCTATGTCCAGATATCTCTCCTTTCACGAGGATACCAGTGGTTAGAGTAGCACCCACCCCAGTTCAGCATGGCTTCATCTCAATACACCTGCAAAAACCTTGTTTCCCGATAAGGTCACATGCACAAGTACCCCTACATGTTGCTTTGCAGGAACACAGGTGGACGGCAGCAGATGGGCCCTCCTGGCTCAGGGTCCATGGGTTGAGGGGGTAGGGAGCAGCTGCTGTGCCTGGACCCTTTGTTGGGGCCAGGCTGCCCTCCCAGTCCCAGGCAGCAGGGACTGGGACTGCTGGGTTGCTGCTGGGTTTGGGCAGCTGGACCTGTAGCCTCTCAGCTCCTGCTGGGCAGGTTTGTCCACAGGAGGCTCTTGTGCTTTAGCAAACGCAGAATTGGGAAAACCAGAAGCCCTGTCGAACACGTCTGTGCAGATTGAGCTCTTCGAATCAATGTGGTTAACGCGGAAAGGATTAAATGGTTCAGTCTGATTCGTTCTGATGGCTTTTTATTTAAGTACAGGAATGCTAGTACATATTTAGGGAAAGCCCCTTTTGTGAATGCACTGTTACTAGCAAGGCCAACCTGTCCGGGAGTGGGCAAGACTCTGTGCAGTCCCCTTGTCCTCTGCAGGGCTTGCAGGACTCTGGAGTCACCATTGCTATCACCACAAAGCACAAAGGGGAATTGAAAGTGGACCCCAGGAGTGTCCAGGTGCTCAGGAACTCAAGCTGGAACTTGAGGTGTCCTCTGCTGGTGTCCTTTGTCTTCTGTCACACTCACGACCACAGGCTGTTAGGGGTCAGGGCTGTACTTCTTTTAATTAAATTTCACAAGAATAGGCGTTAACTCTAAAAGTCCTAATTTCCTCTCTACAGTTGACAGTGTTTTTTAAAAAATGTACATGAAATTAATTCTCCCAACATGACACGAGGCAGTTTCTAAAGGAGAGATGGATGCTTTTTGCGTGAGAGGAACCTCAGTTGAGTCAGGCTGTTGTGGAGTCTGGGCAGCTTGCACTGGCACAGTGGTGAGTGTGCTCCCGGCTCAGAGCTGTGAAGGGCCGGTGCTTTCTGCTCAGGTGGGCGTGGGCTCCCTTCACACAGCGGCTCCTCAGGCCTCCTCAGGTGCCTCCTGGCTCACGGGCTTTCCTGGACCTGGGTCCCTCCTGGAGCGGGGTTCTAGAAACAAGCATCAGAGGACTGATTCTGTGGTTGCCCTTGGAGATGTCCCCAGGTCTCTCAGCTGAGCACCGCGTGGTTGGGTGGGCTTGACTGGGAGGTCTTACGGCACAGCCTCAAGGACTGTTGTCGTCTGAGGAGCTGCGAGGTTAGGAGAGCACCCAGACCCTGCTTCTGCCCTTCCTCTGACTCCAGCTGCCAAAGGAGGGCAGTGAGGGTTTGTCACCCAGATGGTGCTACTGGGAGCCTGTTCTCTGCACAGTACCCAGGCCTTTCGTGACCTGTCCTCCCCTCATTTCCTGGTACCAAGAGGCAGTTGGTTTTAGTGCTTGTTTTTTTATTTTGAGCAAATGACTTTAGGTTGTTAAGTGAGAAGACTGGGCTCCTTGGCCACTTTCCAGGTCCTGTTTGGAGTTCCTCAGTTAGCCCACACTGCTGGCTAAGTGGGAACCAGTAAGCATGCAGACTTGGAGGAAATGCTGAGTCTCACGTGGACAGGCAGTCTCGGGACCTTGGACCCATCCCAGGGCCAACTAACTGGACATTTGGATGCAGAAAGAGAGAGCCCTGCTCTGTGAACCACCCTGCGCTGTCTGTTGTTGACAGTGGAGGAGTTTCATGGTGAGCAAGCCCTCAGAAGGGTCCAGGAAGGTAGCTGATGTCATCAGAAGATTGCCCATTGCGACATGCCAAGAACATTTGTGGAACTAAGCCACTGGCACCTCAGTTAACCAAGATACCCATAACAGTTCATGGTCTTCTCTGAAAGTAAAAGCATGCAAAATTCACAAGAACAGTGGCACAGCCACCAGACAACCATGAGAAAGGTGTGGTGCCTCTAGAGTCCCTAGGTGCACAGAAGCAGCAGGAACGAGATACCCTGGGTGAAGTCCTTTGCATGCTGTCGGTGTGCTGGGACCTGCAGTCTCTTGGGACAGCCTAGGGACCAGGAGGAGTAAGTCGGGAAGCTGGGCAGAGAGAAGCTGCAGAGGTGTCTGCATCCCTCCCTTCGTGCCCCTGGTGAGTGATCAGCCTATTGATGCCTGACTCAGCTGCAGAGGAGGTTGGGACGTGCCGTCCAGCACATGCCTGACCTCTAGCTCGTCATGGAAGGGCAGAGTGGATTTTGGCAGAGCATTAATCATCTCTGCCATGTAGTTATGTGCAAACTGGCAGTTGGGATCTCGGAGGACTGGCCTTGCCAGGGCGGTAGCTGCTTGGAAGCTTGTCCACCCTGTGAATCTCAGCAGGGGGCAGGTGTCACTCCTGGGCCTTTGGCAGACTATGCTTGGCCTCTGTGTACCCCAGAACCTCTGCTCTGAGTCCACTTTGCTTCATTGCTCATCTGGTTGGGTTTTGTTTCTGTTTCTTCATCTGCAGAGGTAATTGCAAACCCCTGCTTGAATCGGGTGGGCACTATTAGTAATAAAGCCTGATTCCCACAGGCTCTCCTGCCGGTGGTGTCCGTGTTCCTGGCTGGCTTTCCCTGAATCTGAACCTTTTGAAAACTTCAGTCTAATGACTATCTCTCTTTCTAGGACTTTCAAGGCAGAAGAAAGCCATTGAGTGTGAATTCTAGGGCCCACTTTTAAGGGCCTTGTTTCACATTCACAAATCCTGTCTTCTCCTTTATTCATGCCAGTTGTTAAAATATGACTGCTCAGTAGGGAAACCAGGACAGACAGACAGATGGCATCAGCATCCAGAAGGGTAGCCAAGGTCTTACTACTCCAAAGAGCAAGCCCCCTGTGAGTCACAGTGAACTCCGTGCTGGCAGTGCATAGCTGGCGGAGGTGCTGAGTGCAGAGGCCCTCAGAGCGCTAGAGGCCTCTGCCCTGGGGCTGGCTGTGTAGGTTCAGCACTGCTGGTCAGGGGCTGGGAGGCTCCTATGTGCACTCGGACTCAGGCAAAGACTCCAGACCAAATGTCACAGCCCTGGAAAGGGACCACAGTCACTTAAGTAGTAACCTGATAGAGGCAGATGGGGTTGAGGGCATGCATGTTCTCTCGCTCACCGCTGGACCTTGCTGTGACTTGACCAGTGGGCAGCCCCCAAGGCTGTCCTCTCCTGGGTCTGACTAGGAATGCAGACCCTTCTCAGCTGGTCCTGCTGTCACTGGTTTATGCTGGATGCCCTGTATACCTCTTTGCTCCTTTGGATTAACTTGCCCTCATGCTACTCTTGGGACGTTAGAGGACAATGAGCGTAGCTCCTTACCTTGGAAGAGCCTTCGGTTGAGTGGGTGCTAAGGAGTGGTGTCACCTGACACCTGTAGTGACAGTGAGAGACAGGGTCAGCCGGGGAATGGGCCAGCTCCGGGGCCACAGGTGTGCTTCTGACCACCTAACCCTTGTCATCCCTGGGTAAGTCATCAGTGGGGGCCCTTGTGGTCTGAATGTGGGTGCTTGATCTGGCAGGATCCTTGACCAGGGCACGGCTGGCCTCTGGGTGGCCCACTATCTCTGCCAGCGTGACTGGAGACAGAGCAAGTGTGCATTTCACTACAGGGTGTCAGGAGAGCAGTTGCCACCAAAGGAAGTTTTTGTTCTCTGAAGTGTGTCCAGCAGCTTCACAGGGCATAGGCATCAGAAGGTGGGGGCAGCTCTTCCCAAGTGACCGTGACCTTGCTGTGATGTGCAGCCAGCCGCCTTTTGGGAAAGACCTTTCTGGGGCCTCATGTGATGCCAAGCCATCTCCTCTACTGGATGTGTGGTGGTTAGGAACCTGTGGAACCCATAAAACCCTGGGGCCAGTACTCCAGCGGAATCTCGTGTGGTAATTGATGAATATCTGTGGAAATGGATATGATTGTGTCCTGTTTAATGAGCTCACAATTTCATGCCGAAATCTCAGCAGTACTATTGTTTAGAATAAAAGGAGACATGCAAATGAGTCTAGGTGCAGGTTGTGGTGAACAATACCGCAGCCTCTTTATTGGACCCATTAATTAATTCCCCATCAGCCAGTTTCCCTGGGAATGAACTGGAAAATAATTAAAATGATACATGAGGTAAGGAGTTTAGAAATCCAAAAGGTGAAGGCAAGAATTAGTTTAATACATAATTAGACATATTATTTGTGACTGTACATTTTTTTAAAATGTGGTTCACCAAGGCAATAGGGCCCTATTTTTAGTCCCAGATAGTTAATAAATACCATTTGGTGCTGTTTTTCAACTCATAAAGGCTCATAAATTTTCTTAATAACATTAAGTGGCTAATTATATTATACATTGTTAAAATAACTCCTATTGCAGAATCTAATAATACAACAAAAGTTGCAAAAGCAAGTTTTTAGAGGAGTTAATTTGACCAACTTACCAAGTGAAATTTTGGGCATTTCAAACTGAGTTTCAGCCAAGAACCTATAGGTTCACGTGTGTCTTTATTACAAATCGGTTCCTGAAAATGAACTTGGAAAACCAGGTCTGAATGAGATGCACAGTCTGGGTAGATGACCCGCTCTCCAGCTTCCCCAGGGTTCCGGGAGTGCTGTCTGAGGGAGACTGTCCCACCGCTGCGACCTCTCAGTGTGTCCTGTGACCGCAGCATCAGCTGCGCCTGCAGTCTGTGTGATGCGGAGGCGGATGCGGAGGCGCTGATTCCACATCGGCGTCCGTTCGGCTGGGAGCCAGAGCTGACCTCACCATCCCTATTGTTCTGAGTTATCCACTTAAGATGGCCCAAGTGGATTCTGGGAATCAGGACTATAAATCCGTTAATCATCCTGTGATTTGATCTATAAACATTTCCTAAGGGGCTGATGTTAAAGTGACAGGTCTATATGTAAATATTTGAACTTCATGCTTAGGCCTTTTTAAAAAATGAGCAATTTAAAAATCCCTTTATTAGTAGTCTCCCAAACAGAAGGACATAGTAAAAACCATGATAATTCCCCTCACTAGGAGCCACACGTGCCTGCTGCTGCTTATGCACTTTGCACCCCAGACCATCACAAGAAGCATTGCCTGGAGCTCCTTTTCCAGACGGTGTTGCTGGGCCCACGGCGGAAGGCTTGCAGCTCCCAGCCTGAGACAGGTGGCAACAGGTTGCCCTAGGCTGTGGCCCCCTCCTGCTCTCTGCCTGGGACACTAGACTGAGCTCCTACTATCCCTGGCTGGCTTGCTCCAGGGTGGGCTACACCACCAGGCTCCTGGCTTCTACTGGCCTAGTTAGAAAGGGACACTATAGCTCAGGGGCGGAGGGAAGGATCAACCCTGCCATTTCCATTCTTTCCTTTCAAATGATCTGCCATCCATTAATCATCCTGTGATTTGATCTATCAATCCAGAAACACTTGCTAATGCTTTATAGCTGTGGTTTGTTGAAGTTCTGGGAAAGAGGAAAAGAACAAGCCAGTCCTAATAAATAAAAGTTATTTCCTCATTTGAATTTCTGAGTCCAGAGAGTCAATCTGATGCAGACATCAATCTTCTCATTCTTGAAGTGGAGGAGCCATTGCTCATTGTGCGTCATCCTGGTTGCCATGATAAAATGTGTGCTGCTCGTGGGCTCAGTTGCAGCCTCTCCTGAGACTGGCTGCCTTTTTGTATTGCAAATTACATGCCTGGCTTACTGCTGGGAGCAGACCTGTGTTCCCATGGTCTGTCTGAGCATGTCAGAAAAGTGTGCCTGCTGATGGCCCACCGAAGCAGAGGCCCAGCCTAGAGGCTCTTCTCCTGCGGTCCAGGACTGTAGGTAGGGGGCCACCTGCCTGGCCAGCTAATGAGGAACTGGGATTACAGCTCAGGCTGTCCTGGGCCAGGCTGCGGCTTCTCCTTTGGACCCCTCTACCGTGTTCACCATGTTCCCCCACTAGGAACTGATTCTCAAAACATGCCTGGGGTGTTCTTGTCACAACCTCCTTGGTTTCCGGCAGTGAGGGAGCTGGTCTTCCCTGTAGCTGGAAGTGGTGGGCCCAGGCAGATCAGTAAGCAGCCCTCCCGAGATGGCTGCACTCCGGGGCAGGCCTTCAGTGCTCTGCTAGCCTGTCAGCTCCTGTGGTTTCACAGTGCCACCGTCTCATGCCTGCCTTCACCTGGACCGTGGGTCCTGGCATCTTTGCCAGATTCAGCAGGGAGCACTCGTGAACACCTGCCAGGTGTTTAGCAGAGGACAGTGGCTCTATCCTCTGGCCACTGAGGGCCTCTTAGTGATGCAATCTGCTATCTGGGCCACCAGACCTGCCTTCCCTGCCAGTGGAGGGGAACCTGCCTGAGCAACTGCCCCATTGCGGACAGGGTAGGTGACTGGACCCACATTCTCAGGAGAAAAATGGACAGCTCCAGGCAGCCTTTTGTTTCTGGGGTTTGATGTGAATGTAAAACTGAGAAGTCCTAAATTTATTAAAGGCTTTCTTTTGGGGCTGGAATATGTACTAGATTTTCTATCCCTCTCAATTCTCTCTTAAAATTTAATGCTGCCATAAAAATGATGGATAACAAATTATTCCAGGAAAAATGATACTGAAAGACTCTTCTAACTATCAAAGCAGAAGTATAGACTTGGCGAAGAAATATGTGTGACCCAGAAAACGTAAAAGGAAATGGGGAGATCGTGCACTCTGAAAACCACATCCCCAAGTGTTGTTCCAGGCTGTGGAAAGCAGCTATTGTTTTTCAAGCTATTGAAGTACCAAGTCCATTCCATGCTGTTGGCATTTTTATTAACATGGTAACACCATGCCTTTCTGGGGTTCATTCTGTAGCATGACAGAGTCCTGCAAGGAGCAAGAGAGAGACCCCATCCCACAGTTGGTAGCAGAAAGGTCCATGGGGAAGCCCTGCCCTACTCATGCAGGCGCTCCTCTGCCATCTCTGCGGATCTTCCATGGAGCTCTGTAGCATGGCTGTGAACAGCCTGAGGCTGTGGGTCAAAACCCAAAACCCACAAGGACTCCAATGGCTGGGCCTGGGTCTTCCCCCAGGCCAGACTATGGGGCAGGCATTGATGACACGGGCACTCCAATCTTAGAGCAATCTGGGTCCAGTTGGTGCAGAGGCAGACCACCCTGTGTTCCCTGGTAGGTCTTGAGACACTCCCGTGCTAGGTTTTTAAAGCACATAGTATTGAAAGAACATGATTCACATTTGACATGCCAGCTCTGGATCTTGTTCCAAGTCGCTTCCATGTTGTGCAGTGTGGGTGTTGATGCCCTTGCCTGACCTCTTCCACCTGCAGGGAGCCATCTGTGCCGGGCCACACTGCAGAGGAGACCCACCCAGCAATTAGCCAAGAGCACTGTGTGGCCCTGTGGACTCCCCTGTTTCCTCCCTACTGTATGTGATCACCTTGTCAGGGGGACTTAGGGGAAAGCTCTGGCCGGTGTCAACGATTTCCGACTGGAAGTGTCTCCATGACAACTCGGGAGATGCTGGAAGCAGGTGCTTTGTGGATTCGGAGTCTTAACTCTTCCAGGCAACTCCCGCTTCTTCTCTCCGGAGAGAATTAGGCTTATTTGTGCATGTGTCTGTCATTGTTCCCAAGCTACATCCATTCAACTGAATGACTTACTTCTGTGTGTAGGTTTGAGAGGTATCGGTGCACACAATCTGTCCAGCACCCCTTCCTTACACGGTGGCCTCAGCTCTGTTAGTGTGCTCTTTGATGTGGCTTCTCAAGGGTCTGTGAATGGTATTGTCTCAGTGCTGTTTGTCTCCAAGGGCCAGAACCTCACCATCTGGAAGCTGTCCTGCCACCTTCCTGGCACCTCCATTGCCCACCAGATAAAGCCGCGATTCCTGTGTGGCATGAGGGGTCTGCGGCATCCAGCCATCTAGCTCATCCGTTGTGTTGCCGTGAGTCTTGACTTTGAGTTACCTCCTCTACCCCTGATAAATCAGACAGAATCAGGGGAGCAGTGAAGAGTTAGTGTGCTCAGCATGGAGCTCGGGGGACACACATCCTATGTCACTTCCGGAAGGGAGTGGGGCTTTAGGTATGGGATGTTACAATCCTGGAAGATCCAGAAGAACTAGTGGAGTGTCCAGGCAGACTCAAATTCAGGAGAGCAGAGTAGTCACCAGAAGCCAAGGGAAAGCAGGCAGGAGGTGGGAGGGAGGTGCTGTTGACCAGGGGCCGAGGCTTGAACACACAGGATTAAACACACAAGGGGCATAATCAGAAGATCAACTAAGGAAGGTATCTGTACAGATGGCAGACAAAGTGACTTTCATGGCAAAGAGTATGAGAGTGTTGGAAATCTCTACATAGTGGCTCTGAACTTAGATACACCCAAAAAACCTGGCCTTACAATGTGTTAAGCAGCTGTCACCAGAATTACCAACATAGATGGACATATCCCTAATCACGGGAGATTTAAACTCCACCACCAAATTAGAAGGCATAGAGGATCAGAGCAGTACAATAAACAAACTTAATTGAATGGTTAAATGCAGACCTCTGCACCTGAGGCTAGAGAGTAGTGGAGACTGCACAAATTGAAGAACTTCCAGTCCACAAAGCAAGTCTCAATCAATTGATACTTATTTTTAACCTTGGTGCATTTAAAATAGAAGCCAGTAATTCAAGAGAACAACAACAGGAAATCCCCTGCATTTGGAAATTTAAAAGTGTACCTTTAAATAATTGGTCAGCATTTTGAAAGGTGAGTGGGTGTTTGTTACAGAATCTGGCAGGTTTGAGTCTTGCATGCTGGGAAACTGTGAGGACTGGCTCAGCTCCTGTCTGCTCCCACCTGTTTTCCTCCCACTTCCTCTTCCCTTCTCCTCCCCCAACTTCATTCTTGGTCTCCCTGTGTGTGGCAGTTCAGTTGTTTTGACTACATGGGACAGGTAAAAAAATATTTAAAAGCCAAGTTGAACAAAATAGAATAATCTCTCCCTCTCCCAAGCTGCAGGGTGCAGGAGAGCAGCCATGGCACTCTGAGATCCTGTCTTGCCACTCGGCTTTTTTAACTGCCACCTCAGAACAAGAGGGCAGCTAGGCTTTTGTTCCTCACGTCAGTATCCCAGCGAGCAGGGAGGAAGTGTCCCCCTCACTGAACGACTCTTCCTGAACATTGCATGCACCTCTACTTACATTTCATGGGGCAGAATTTAATCCCACGACAACACCTGGCTGCAGAGCAGAGTGGATACACGACTGCTTATTCCTGGGGCCATTGGCCCATTGGCCCATTGGCCCAGCTAAAAATCCAGATTCTCTTGTCAAAGAAGAAGGGGTGAGTTTGTGTGGGAAGCGGACGCACTTGACCACATGGTTCCACTAGCCATTTGGGTTCCTTCCGTGGGCACGTGCCATCTCCTCTGCCTAGACCCTTCTTTCTCTGTCCTTGGTGGACTTCTCCTGGGGACTCAGAGTCCGGGTCTTGGGTGTGGTCCCTGTGGCTGAGGTATGAAGGGCAGCTTGCCTGCCGTCCTATGACCTGGCTGCTGTGGAGTTGCTGCAGCTTTAGTCCCCCCATTTATTTTATTTTTTCAAGAAAATAAGTTTTATTTAAGGGTAGAACAGAGAGAAGAGAACCTCCTCTGGAGAGGAGACGGTCCAGAGCTGGTGCCCAAGGGAGTGGAGGTGTCCTGCCCCTTTATAGGTTCTAGGTTTCCTTCCTTCTTATGTCTTCCTGACCAAAGGCAGAGGAGAGCCAAGGGCCTCCCTCCCCTCCCACAGGCTGTGAGCAGGGCCTCCCTCCCCTCCAACAGGCTGTGAGCAGGGCCTCCCTCCCCTCCAACAGGCTGTGAGCAGGGCCACCCTCCCCTCCCTCAGGCTGTGAGCAGGGCCTCCCTCCCCTCCCTCAGGCTGTGAGCAGGGCCTCCCTCCCCTCCCTCAGGCTGTGAGCAACTGATGGGGAGTGCTGCCTACCCATTGTCCTTCTTTGACAATCAGCTAGCTACCTGTCCTTGCCTAGCCGGGTCTCTTCCCCCCCCCCCTCCCGCTGATAAGGGAACCCTTACTGCTGTAAGGGGAAATGGACGGAGACCTCTGGCTGCTTCAGGCTGAGAGGGGGTGACAGGCAGTTTTCGTTCCCCCTTTGGGAGTGTTTTGGGTCCGTTGAGGGGTCCGTGGTAGAAGTCTGGTTCGGAGAGAGCAGGTTGTAGAGTCACCTGAGAAGCAGGTGCTTCTGTGAGAGAAGCCAAAGGCCCGAGTACCAGCATGAGACCCGTGCGCAGTGAAGGGGCTCGGGTGAGGGCTTCCTGCGTCCACCTGCAGGGCGCGGTGTCTCTTCAGCCTCCAGCTCTCCTCCTGCGGGTTGTTCTCGAGGTGCCCCTTGTGTGTGGGGCGAGGCGCTCACGCTGGTGGGGAGCAGACAGGCCACCAGGCCGTGGCACCCTGAGCACTGGCGGTGCTGGGAGGCCAGGGGCAGCTGAGCACCGGGTCGGAGAGGCTCTCCAGGAAAGAACCAGCTGTACAGCTTGTTGCCCAGGTCGACCGTCTGTGAACTTTCTTGACAGTGAGGAGAGGCAGTGTGCTTGGCTGGGGGACACGAAGCGAACGTGTGCCTGGTCTGGCCTCTGGTGCCTGCTCAGGGCGTCGCTCTGGCCTCCTCTGCTGCCCTGCTTGCTTCCTGGAACTGGTTGAGCCTTAGGGCGCCCTTTCCTGCATGGCCGCCTGTCACAGCTGTGCTGTGGGGCCGTCCAAGGGGTTGGTTTCCGATGCTTCCAGCCACCCTGAGGGGTCGGAGCAGGACCACGGGCTGCTTCCCACCGTGTTCAGATGAGAGGCTCGGCTTGGCAGTGGTGCAGGCAGTGCCCAGGTGGGAAGCCTGTGCCTCTCTCCTCTGTGTTTGTGCTGTCTCTCTTCCGCCTTTCCCAGGAGGAACTTGAGAATATTTCAGTACATACTGTGAGACTTTTGCTTTTAAAATAAATGTAAACAGAGTGAAGGTCACACAGGTGTGTCCTAGTGTGGGCCCTGCCTGGAGAGCCAGGGAGAGTGAGAGTGGTCACACCTCTGCTCCAGCTTCCCCACTGTGAACACCAGGAGTCAGCCCTGTGATTGTCATGCAGAGCAAGCCAGCCGACAGTCATGGTGCTCAGCTCTCTGCCGTGGTCATTGTGGGAGTGTGGAGTTGCCATTGTGGTTCCTGACATTTTGCTGAAAGGCGCTCTCTCCCAGGAAAGACTCCTTTTTGCCATATCCCTTTTCACTAATTGTCTGACTTCCACTGAAACACCTGTGGCAAAGTAACCGTCCTCACCATCCTCACCGGGCAGGCTCTTCATTATTCATTAGTTCTTGCTGGGAAGTCTCTCTTGCACTCATCCCGAGACTCACAGTGCTCTGTGGCTGGTCTTCCCCTCCGGAGCTGCTGAAGTTTGGTAAAGAGTATTGGGACTGCAAGGTCTTGCAGGAGCGTGGATGAATTCTGCTGTTTACCAAGTGTGAATTCGGCTGTGCAGAGGCCCTAACAACTCATTACATGCACAGACAGGAGAGCAGGACTTGATGTGGCTTGGGCTTATGACTACTGAGGGGCAGTAAGGGGTGAGCAGCCATTGTAATAAAGAAACATTGGAGTTTCATTCTAGAACGTTAGTGAAATAGGCAACTTACCATTGAAAATGAGTAAAAAGTCCTAGAAAAATATTTATAAACATTTTTATGATATCGCAAGGGAAGGGATGAGGTTAAGTGGAAATATGCTCATAAAGTTCTTATATGTGGATTGACATAATATAGTTTTAAAGATAAACTGAGGTCAGAGAGATATTATTTATAAATCCAGAATGACCACTAGCAATATATAACATATAGTTGTAAAATATTATAAGATAAAATGGAGTACTGCAAAATACTGTGTTAATCCAGAGGAGGGCAGAAAGTGCAGGGGAAACGGAACACAGAAGTGATCATCAAAAGCAGAAAGGAAGGTGGTGAATTTAAATCTGATCATATCAAGTGATATTAAATGTAACAGCCTAAACACTTCAGTTGAATGACAGAGATTGTCAGACTGAGTGAGCTAGTAGGACCCAAATCTCTGGTGTTTATAAGTGATACTCTTTAAATATAGTGACCTAGGTAGGAAAAAGGATAGAGGAGATGTACCATGCAAATATCTGAGGACTGCATCAGTATCAGATAGAAGAGAATTCAGGACACATTTTGACCTTCTACCAGTGCTGAAAAAGGACTGTTTTTAATGAAAAATTTCTGTTGACCCAGAAGACATGACTACCTGAATGTGAACCCTTCAACTACATGACACACCAGTGGCCAGACTTGAAGGGAATGGACAAACCACAATCATAACTAGAGATTTTAACTTTTCAGTCTTAGTCACTACTGGACTGAATAGACCAAAATAAATAAATAAATAAATAAATCAGTAAAGATACATAAAATTTAAATGAAATTATCATGTAGCTTCCTTGTTCTTGTTGACATTTATAAAATGATACATTCATCAGTGGCAGATACCTGGTAACATTCTGAGTGCATAGTGACCAACCACCAAGGTTGTCTATTTTCTGAACCATATAGTAAGTCTGAAAAATCATAAGTGTTGAAATCATACACAATGTGTCATTGAACCACAACACAATTAAGTTAGAAAACAGAAAGATAGCTAAGATTCCTCCAAAGTTTTGAAGATTAAGTGGCACACTTCTACAAAAACAAAATCCTTGAGTCAAAGAAGGCAAAGGGAATTGAGAAAGTATTTTTAACTGATTGGATAATAGAAGTACAACATACCCAAATTTGTGAAATACAACTAAAGTAGTGCCTAGAGAGCTAATGCATGCCTTTAAAAGTTCATGTGGGGGGAGAAAAAAACATTTAAAGTCAGTAAATTTAGCCTCTGCCTTCAGACACTGGGATGGGGAAAGCATTTCAATTTAAAGGAAGTAGAAGGAAGAAAATAAAAACGAAGAAGACAGAACCAGTAAAATAGAAGCTAGGCAAGCAACAGAGGAAATCAACAAGATGAAAAGATGAATAATCCTGAAGAACTCCAGTCCAGGCTCATCAGTAAAATGGAAATGTGTGTGTCTGTGGGGTCCTAATATCATTCATGAAAGAAGGGACATCTCTAGAGAGCCTACAGAAATTGAAAAGGTAATACCATTAGCAACTTTGTAACAGCAGACTTAACAACTTGAATGACATGGACAGATGGCATGAAGATACAATGGGTGGGACTCTGCACAGAAGAAACAGGAAGCCTGCAGGCTCTGTGTCATCAAGGAGAGCATTTCATTGAGAACCTTTCAACAAACACAGCCATGGGCCAGGGGACTGCCAGACACTGAGAAGGAGTAAGGCCTCTGCCACACCAGCTCCTTCAGAACACACAGGAGGGAGACTTCCCCCAGCCCTTCCTGGACTCACCACACTTCAGATCCCAAAGGAGACAAGAACATGCAAGAAAATTAGAAACCAACCTCTGCTGCAAAAACCCTTGAAAACATTAGCAACTTGAATCAACTAACGTGTAAAATTGCAGTACATTGGGCTAAGTTGGATTTATCCCACACATGCTAGGTTAACATTCAAATATCAATCAATGTAACTGACCACATTAATAGAATGAAGGAGAAAACCATGTGATCATGTCAATGGATGCAGAAAAAGCAGTTGACAAGATTCAGCCCCCATCCATGATAAAGACTCATAGGAAGCAAGCATAGACGGGAGCTTCTGCCACGTGAAAAGACATCCAGCAAACTTACAGTGCGCCTCACAGTTAGTGGTGTGTCACCTGCTTCCTCCGAGGTGAGGAACAAGGCAGGATACAAGGTTAAGATGCCAAACTCAGTGGTATTTCTGCATATTGCAATAAACACTGGAAAATGAAAATTAGGAACTAATACCATTAATAACTTAAAAACCATAAAAATACTTGAGAGAAAGTTAACTGAAGCTACTCAAGGACGGTCTCAATGTTGCTGGGAGAGGTTGAAGCAGGCCTGAACATGTGGTGAGATGAGCCAGGCTTAGGAATAGAAGACTTGACAGCTTCAGATGTTGATCTGGAGAGTCCGTGCAGTCCAAGCTGTTTTGTAGAAAATGGCAAATTTATTCCAAAATTTATGTGGAGAAGCCATCTTGTGAAAGAAGAACTCAACTGGAAAACTTAACCATGAGATTTCAAGGCTTTCTCAGCTGCTGGGCACAAGAGTGGTCTCTGCAGAAGGATAGATAGTAGAATAAATGGGACAAAGTGACTCCTGACTAAGCAGAATGCTCACAAGGAAGAGGATTATAGTACCTTTGTGGCTAGGGACACCCCCGATCTTTAAAATGCTGACTGGAAATCCTTAGAAGCCCCCCCAAAAAAAGTCAAAACATAAACCCAGAGTTAGTGGAGTCATATTTTTCAAATCCAGTGAACTTTCATGTTTGAGACCCTCCCAAGTGCTTGAGACAGACTGGATGCCAAGGTGTACCTGGGTAGTGAGACTGAGGGGAGATCTTCTGAACAAAGCCATTGGCCCCAAGGCCTCTTCAGGGAGTGCTTGGTGGTCTGCAGTGAGCTCTGACTGTGTCTGCAGGTGAGGGAAGGACCCTCCGCATCAGAGTGAAAGGTAAAATATCACATTTTAGGGAAGTAGACAGGTGGGAGCGTAAACCTGTATCCCAGCTTTGGAAAGGAACCTGCTTTACTTGGGAAAGCTGAGCAGGTGCGTTCCCTGTGACACAGGTGTTCACTCCAGGTTGACATGTCCTCAGAGCCGCCCTGTCCACCCTGGTCACCACGTTCAGCTGTGTGAATGAATAGCAGTTAGAATGAAACCGAGTTCTTCAGTCCTGGGTGTCTACCCGTGGTAGCATGGGTCAGTAGGTCGTGGAGCATTGTCAGTGCAAGGAAAGGTAAGACAGCAGTGATCTGCAGCCACGTGAAGCTGGCGAGTGGATTTCAGGAACATAATACAGAATAAAGACCCTTCGTTAATACATACCTCATGCTTGCTTTTATTCACAACTCAAAACCAGAAGAAAACCACAGGCCCCGAGAGAGAAAGTCAGGAAAGCCATCCACAGGCAGTTCAGCATCAAGCTTCCCTTGGAAGGACTGGGCTTCATGGAGAGGGCTGGTGCACGTTGGCACCAGCCAAAGACCAGTGTCCCGAGCCGTGGTGGTAGATCCACAGGTTCTAAAACCCTTACTCATTCACCTTCGAATTGCTAAGGCACCAACTGGTAAATAAGAGGAAAGACTCAAGCAAGCTCTTTGTTTTCCTTGCATTAGACAGCTAGTTTTTGAGGAAATGTATCTCCTTAGAATGAAGCATGCAGTGTTGCTCTAGGGAAAGAATGGGCGGGGGCAGTGCTCCCCAGTAGCACAGGAACCAGCAGAGGGAACTCGCAGCAGATGGCCCTGCTTGTCACACCTGGACCTGGAACTTGCAGGGAATGCTTTATGGATGGCCCTGCCTGGCAACAGCTGGACTCACCAGTCCATCGTAGCCCCACAAGGAGACCACAGACATTCTGCCTCCTGATGTGGTGGAATACGGAGGACTCGGTTCCATGAAAACATTAGTCGTAGACACGCACATCAGCCGATCTGAATCTGACCAGCCCTAGATCCAGATCCAGCTTCCAGCAAATGCCAGAAACAGAAGCAGGTGGAACTCACTGTGGGAAGGACAGCAGCCAGGTGGAATGTGAACCTCTTTCAGGGCAAAAGACCAGTTCTCAATGAAAACAAAATAGGAAAAAAGGGGGAAGGGAGGCAGAAAACAAGAAAGGCCCGAACCACTATTTGACCCAGTTTTATTCCACTCCTCCATCTATAAAAGGACTTAAAATCAACATACTACAGTGACACAGCCACATCAATGTTAATAGCAGCTCAGTTCACCATAGCTAAACTATGGAACCATCCTAGATACCCTTCAACAGATGAATGGATAAAGAAAATGTGATACATATATATATATATATATATGTATGTGTGTGTGTGTGTATATATATATATATATATATATATATATGTTATATATATATATGATGGAATATTACTCAGCTTTAAAGAAGAATGAAATCCTGGCATTTGCTGGTAAATGGTGGAGTTGGAGAATATCATGCTAAGTGAAATAAGCCGAACCCAAAAAACCAAAGACCGAATGTTTTCTCTGATATACAGAAGCTAATTCACAATGGGGGGATAAGGAAGAATAGAGTTACTTTATATTAGGTAGAGGGGAGTTAAGGGAGAGGAAAGGGTATGTGGGAAGGAAGGATAATAGAGAAAACAGACATTATTACCTCATGTACATGTGTGACTGCATGACGGATGTGATCCTGCAATATATATAATCAGAAAAATGAGAGTTTACGCTCTATTTATGTATGACCTATTGAAATGTATAAATGCATTCTATTGTCATATACAATTGATTAGAACAAATAAAATTTAAAAATAAAAAAAAGAGGTAACTCGTGTGTGCTTCACCTGGAGGCTGAGCCAGACAGAGTGACTGAGCAGATGTGATTTGGAGGCACGCTAGACGGTCTTAAGGGAGCATCGTTGACCTTCTAGAGAGGATCATGGTCTTGTACTAATGCTGTTGGGAAGAATCCTTAGCTCTAGATGAAGCTGTTTCTGTGTGTGACGTGATCCTGGGGTTTGCTGCAGAACAATGCAGCAGCACGTGGGCAGGGTGCAGGTTGGTAATAAGTGAAACAGCCTTGGCCAAACGTCTGTCCTTGAGGATGCTGGGGGTGGTCATGGGTGTCTTCCCTGTACTGTCTGTGCTGGGGGGTTTCCAGAGGTCCTAACTGCACATAAGCACACATGCCCTGAAGGCCTGGCCCAGGACTACTTTGGAAGGAGTGAGGCCTGCACAGCATGTGGCAGTCACAGCAGTCGGGGAGCTGGACCCGGAGCCCATGGGCAGGCTGAGTTCTGAAGTCCTCTTGCTCCAGGTTTTGGGCTGCAGCGCTCCGTGATTTTCCTTGTTTTAGCTCATAAGAAATTCTCCTCACTGTTGTTCTATTTTCTGCTAAATCTGGGAATTCCCCAGAGAATGACTGTTAGGTGAATGTGGATTCCTTTTGTTCAAATTGGTTTCAGAGCAATAAAAGTCCCATTCACAGGCTAATTTACAAGGGGACTGGTCAGAGTGTTTGAGGCTGGTGGTCTGAGGCCCTGAAGGCTTAGTCATCAGTGATGCTCAGAGGTCAAGACAGCCCGGTGTGAAGCTACCAATTATGTAAATAACACGGAACTTTGGCAGAGCATTAATTCACTCTCTCATTATCTTTATCATTTTTGAATCCCTGCTGTGTGCAGAAGTGCCGTGCTGTGCCCTGTGGGACCCTGCAGGAAGGTGGGAGGGCCTCACTTCTGGAACTTAGGCCAGCAAATGACTCTCTGCCTTTGCTTCCTGAGAGAGTCCTCCAAGGAGCTTGTGAAAAACAAAGATTCCTGGGCGTACCCCCAAGAGACTCTGTTTCAGTTCTGGTGCTAAGAAAGGACATCTGCTGGCCCATCCTGCTAGCCTCCTCACACAGAACCAGGCATGGAGGACTCTAGCCACATGAAGTCAGCCCCTGTCCCGGGAGCTTGCAGTCAGAGGGCACTTGAGACACTTGGGTTTTTCCATCTCTAGTCTCTCCAGGGTGACATGTCTCTGTTTATTTCTGCCACTACCATCCCTCTCACATATTTAATAGCTAAGTAATTTGGGGAAATCACAGTCAGTGGTATTGAAAACCTAACATGGTGACCTAGGCAAATGCCCTTTGTTGTTTTGTTATGGAGAATGAGACGCTCTGTCCCCTCTCCAGGTGGACACGGCCTGAGAAGCTCACGTGGTGCGACCACCTTGTTTGTTTCTGCAGGGATCATTTGCAGATGGCCAGGCCAGAGGCAGGCGGCTGTACATGGGAGGAGAACAGGGATCCAGAAAGCATCTTTGGGGCAGTGACTCACTGTGGTTCCGCAGTGGTCCAGGTGCTTGACTGGCTGCTGTAGCCTTCCCAAAGTGGGACCTGGCAACACAGTCCCCGGGAGCTCAGAGTTCATGCAGCTCAGCCCTGCCATCTTCCAGGGGAGGAGGCTGAGGTTCATCTGGGCCTAAGCTGTCCGCCTGTGCTCCCATGAAGCACTGGCATGTCATGGCTTCCTGCTTTGGGTGCAGGACCTTCTGCTGTGTGCTTAAACAGCCTCACCTCTGATTCCTTCAGGGATCTGTACTGGAAAGAGTATTATCATTGCTGCTCTTTAGGTGAGTGGTTGCGGGTGGAGGCCACGTCATATGGGGTGGAGCCATGGCCTAACCTGTCTGGCTGCAGCAGCCGCCCTTCCCACAGGAGCAGAAGAGCTTGACTGTGCGCCTTGTCTGGGCGAGGCATTGCATGGATGCGGGAGCAGGGCCCAGAGAACCGGCCCTCAGGAGTCCTGGGAGGCCAACAAACAAGGGTGAGCTGTACACACGTGTCCTGCTGTGTCCTTGGGCAGCAGAGCCCCAGAGCGTAGTGCGGGAGCAGCAGGGGAGCATGTGCAGCAGCCTCGAGTGTCCTGGCAAGGAGGCTACATCAACCTTCCAGACACGGGGATGGGAGGAGGAGCTTCCCAGCCAGGAGAGCAGGAACTGCCCCGGGAGGGGTAGGTGGTGACCCGGGAGGCCTGGCAGGGCCCATGGTGGCACCTTCGGGGGCCCTGGGCACCGGGGTGGGGCGCCTGTGGACAGGCACACTTGCAGCACGCTTGTGGGCCTTCCGGGAGCGCTGCCTGAGCCGCCGCAGCACTCCACCTAGGGCAGCAGCTCGCCTGCCCCTGACCTGCCGCCCCTGGGCTGCGTTGGCTCCACACAGGGAGCCGAGGCTGTGAGTTATTAATTGGTGTGTTGTCATTCTTGCTTCAAAGGAAAAAGAATCAGGGCCCACAGCAAGATCTTCTCCCTTTGAACTCGCCAGGAGTGTCCTTGGCAGAATTAAAAAAAAAATAGGTTTATTAGTTTTGACAGGGCAGCAAAAGTACCTCTCACACCATGCCCGGAGGCTCAGGGGTGGGGCGCGGCGTCTTTCAGATGTGCTAGTCATGGCCAGGTGATACGCAGCTTTGGGGCAGGGCGTGCGTGTCACAAGGGCAGCTGAACTGAGCTCAGAAGGTTGCTCTCTCACCCTGGCACCAGTGCTGGCCCCATGGTCCATCAGAGCCTGCACAGCACCTGCAGTTTTGACAGAGCAGCAGTAAGGGCATCTTTGGTTTCATCCATAAAGGAGACGGGCATTTGCAGGCAGTGTGTCTGTGTGATATGCACTTGTGATAGGAGCTGCCTCTACCGTATATCTTGGTGACAGACAGCCCTGGGATCCTTGCTTGGGCCACGGCGGTCTTGGATTCCCTGCCTGGGGGACCACACAGTTGTCCCGAGACCTCTGTGGAAACTTGCGTGTAAATTAAGGTCATCCTTCATGTTTGATTCCTAAGTGGCTCTCTCTGGGGGCATTTTTGCATTTCAGGGTCAGCCCTTCCTGGCAGAGCCAGAAGCAGATCCTAGAGCAGGTGTACAGAGAGGCACAGCGTAGCCCTTACTTCCAGACTCTCCAGGCTCCCGGAGTGTCTGCTGCAGGAACTTGGGGGCCACTTTCCATCTGAGAGCCATAGGAATTTACAGCTCCTCAGCAGGGTTGACTTCTTGTTAATTAATCAAATATTGAAAGGACCTAGAAACAAGCACTGCAGAAAATGTCCTTTGGAATGGTAGCAGGACCTTGATCTGAGCAGTCAGCTGCGTTGGTGCGTTGTCACATTGCTGTGACCGTGCTGCCATGCTGTATTTGGTCAAATGTTGTTCTGGGAGTTTTGTTGAGGGTGTTCGGGGGATGAGATAAACATTGAAATCAGGGACTTTGCCCTCAATAGTGTAGGTGGGCTTCATTCCATCATTGACGGCCTGCATGGGCCAGAGATGACCTCCAGGAAGAAAAAAGGAACTCCACCACAGGATGCTACAGTTGCTCTGCCCAGGTCTCTGATCTGCCAGCCGGTACCATCAGATTTTGTTCTCACCAAGTCTCCACTTCCTCAAGAGCAATCTCACCTGACTCTCTTGCACACATGCACGTGTATGTGCGCGCACTCGCACACACGCACACCTGTATGTCCTGTTTTGTTTCTTTGGAGAACCATGTCTTATATATTAACTGAAGAATAAATATCCATTAAGAATTTTAAAAATTATCTCAGTGTATTTCATTATTCCGTGTTTTCTCTTATGTCATCTGGTTTTAAGAGCCTGGTTTTAGTTAGGAAGCATTGATGCTTTAGGAGCAGCAGGCAGAGCATCCTGGGAGCAGATAGCAGACCTTGGCAGCCATCTCCTTCCCCATTCTCCTCCCGAGGCTGCGGAGGCCAGAATCGCCCTGTGACTCACTGAATTTTATTGGATGTGACCTTTGTCATTTAACCAGCTGGAATGTTCTCAGACATGGATGGACACATGCCAATAACTGTCTGGCAGAAGATAATATAGATGGGCACAGAGATAATAGATCAGTCACTTTGATGCTGGCTGGGTGAGCAACAGGCCCACTTACGCTTTAGAATCTGGCTGTGTAATGACATGTGATTTACAGTCCTCATTACTAGCCCATGCCCAAACGTGGGCTTGTCGGTGTGAATTTTAAAAGGACCGTGCTCTGCATTACTGGTGGGTAATTGTATCATGCAATGGCCTGGTGATGAATATTTCAGAGAAAATCAAGCACAGCTTTTGCTTGCACAGCTGAAGTTGATGTTCTTGAATCTGAGCAGAGGATAAGAAACAATTCCTGTTACTCGAATGACCTCAGGAATTCATCTACATAAATACATATACACGGGTAAATCTGATGCCACAAGGCCATTTGTCTTGTTTTTTTATTTATTTGGAAAATTTAATGATGTAATTAAAAACTGTTCCTTTTGCCACAATTTCTCTACTATTATAAAAAGAAGGAAACTTGTTTCTTTGCCTGATGTCCTACATTTTACAAAGCACATGTAAGTGACTTGCATTTAATTAGTCTGTGATCATTTTTAACTTGTGTTTTGTCATAAGGAAAACTAGGTCTTCTGCAGAACTAGGTGTGCAGTTTTAAGGCACCTCCCAGTGCCATGGGGCATCGGGCCATGCAAGTGATGAAGAGGAATAGCTCTTCCCCTGGCACTCATCCTGTGCTTCTCTCAAAAACCAAGGCCAGAGACCCCGAGTGATGCTGGCAGTTCCTCAGAGGGCAAATATGCAATCCCAGGGTGTAGGACTGAAGGAGGAACGTCAGCCTGCCAAGCTGGGGCCCCCACCTACAGAATTCCCTGCCCCTGGGATCTTGACCTTTCTCCAGGATGAGCAAATGAAGAGGGACTCTTTTAATAGACTTGTCCTTCTGAGTGGCATTGGGACAGCATGCATGGGCAGACAGAACCCTGACTCACTGTGGCCGTTGCATCTCCTGACGCCCTTCCCTGAGTGCTGTGCAGAAGAAGCCACCTGCCCCCCTTGTGTGTCCCATGTCTCTAGGGTGGTTCAGACGACGCTTGTCATTGGCAGCCTGTTGCACATCACTTCCTGGACAGCCCGGCCCTGTCAGGGTGAGATGCAGACTCTTTAGTCTTGGGGGACACACTGTGCCTGGCACACAGTGTGGCCTCAGCCTCAGCTGGTCCTGCAGGCATGAGAAGCAGTCAGCACTGGTCCTTGGCTTGGGGAGCCTGCACCCAGTAAACCCAGCCGTGTGGCTGAGGGTTTTCTAAAGATGAATTCCTTCTCCACATCCCATTCTAGCTGGTGAGAATGTACTAGAGCAAATCCCCGCTCACCTTGGACTCTCAGGGAGGTTTCAGAACCCAGGGGGATGCAGAGGAGAAAGTTCAACCCTCAGGAAGTCGTGAGCCTGACCCCTACTTGGTACTGTGCAGGGTGTGGCCCCAACCACTTGGGACTTCATAGGTCGGCTGGAGGAAGAGCCTTGCAGAGAGGGAAGGGGCCAGACAGGTCTGCGTGGTCTCATTTCTGAGAGCTGTTGGGAGGTGTTGGAGCTGCAGGACAGCACAAGCGCAGAGGGTGGAGGAGGCGGGAGGCAGGTGGAGGGATGGAGGGTGGCGTGGAGTGGCCTGAGCAGGGCAGAGGAGCAGCATGCAGCAGCAGCTCTGCTCTACAGAAGCGGGAAGCCAGAAGCAGGACGGCACGGGGCTCCTGCGAGTCTCTGGGCTCCAAGGGGGCTGCCTTCACACAGCCCTGAGGTGAGACCCCAGATGAGCCACCAAGGGCTCTGCACCTGTGTCCTCATCTGTAGGAAGAGGCAACGTGTGACCCCCAACCCAGGGCCTGTCCAGCGGGGCATTCTGTGTGGCTGTGACTCCTGAGGACAGGGAGCATTGCAGAGCTGGTGTGGGGGAGTCTTGGGCTGAGTGGACAGGGATGCAAGCCCTGGGGTCAGAAGGGGCGCAGCTGAAGGGCGGTGGGTGGGACCACACAGCAGAGGGGCTGGAACCCAGCTAGGGCTCCAAGGCCTGCAACTGGCCCCTCCCTGCTGTTGCAGGCTGGCCTTGGCTGGCCTCCCAGCCCCGCCTCGGGAGCAGGGCACCCTTCCTTGATTTGCACATCGCTGGGGCCTCTGCCAGAGCAGACCTCTTACAAATGGCGGGTGCAGGATGATGGCTTAGTCTCTGGGTAGACAGTGTGAGCATTAGCTAAATTGGCTTTGGGCTTCTGTAAGACAATGTAGGAGCCTGCCAGGATCTGCTTAAAAGGGTTCTATTTGTCTTCTTTTCCAAAGCTCAGAAAACATCACCCGGATTTGCCCAGTGCTCACAGGCATCCTTGGGCCATGTGGTTCAGTCTGGCCCCAGCAGACTTACTGTCAAGTAGTCTGCGTGAGCTGCTGTTTTCTTAATTAGTGACTAAGACGGGGTAATACTGAAATAACCTGAAACAAAATTTGCCAAAATGTTCTCTTTTGTCGTATTAATCAGAATCACACTCTTCACCCATCACAATCTTGAAGAAGATGCTCTCACACTGCTGGCTGGTGAGTCGCTTCCTCTGCAGACTGGCAAAGCAAAGGAGCCTGGAGCAGCACCCCACCCCTCAGCCTGCAGGCAGAAACCAGGGCAAGGGAGCAGGCTTGTGGGGATGGCCTCCCTTGGGCGCTGGGCCCTGGCCGCAGAGCCTGCTCTACCCTGGTCCTGGTCAGGGTACCTCTGTCTGGTGCCAGCCCGTGGTGGCCTTTGAGATTCAGGGCCCAACTGCCTTAGTCCTGGCCTGTGGGATGAGGTGGCCAGGGCCCCTGGAGGAAAAGTGACCAGACCAAGATCCTCCAGGCTAGGGGAACACCTAGGTTATGAAGCCTTTATGCTCCAGGGTTTGGCTGTGTTCTCGGAGTTGCTCCAGCTGTGGGTGCAGATGGATGCGATGGGAGGAGTCACTGGGGCAGCCTGGGAGGGCTGGTTAGGCAGGGTGGACTTGAATGCCCCAGGGGTAACTGAGGGCTGACTCTGCCTGGGGCCCTGAAGGTTCTCCGCCGACCTCAGGGCCAGGGAAGACTGACTGAGGTGACTCTGTGCCGCCAAGACTGCTGCACCGTGACCACAGCAGCAGGCATATCCTTCCTCAGTGGTGTCCCGAAACCAGCTGGTGAGGCAGCTGCACACCCCTCCCCAGTCTGGGAAGTCCTACACATGGGATGGTGTTTTCTGACCGGATCTCCTTGGACTTCTGCTGGAGGAAGGGAGAGCATCCAGTTTTGTAGGTGGCCAGCTCAAGAGCTTTTCCTTGGAAGAGGATGCCTTCTATGCTCCCACATCACCCATGTCCTGGGAACTTTCCCCACTCCAGAGACCTGCGGGTCAGCCAGAGAGCTTTTCTAAGTGGCCTTTCCAGATCGCTGGCTCCCTCCTTTCCCTCCCTACCTAGTCTGGAGTCTTGAGAATCAGGAAGAACTTGATGTGCAGATCAGGTCTGTGGGCACTGGGGTGGAGGAGCTTACAAAGGAGCAGGGAGTGGGGCGGAAGACCTGCAGGGTTCAGAGGCTTCCTAGAGTCTGCCCGCCCACGGGCACTTTGCCTGCCCTGGAGCGTCTCTGCTGTGCCTCCCTGCAGGCTGCACTGGAGCTGAGAGTGCTCTTCCAGCAGCCCTCAGGGGCCTCGCAGAGTCACAGCCTGATCTGCTGGTGTGACTTGGAAGTGGGTTGACTTGTCCTGGGCGGGCTCAGGCTCTGGGCTGATGTAGCGGCCAGGACTGGCCTTCGGAATGTGGCTGCTGCTACCCCATCCCTGTTCATGTACCTTGCCCAGGATGATGAAATGAATCATCTGGGTGGAGTGCCACGAAAGCAGAAGCCCCTTTCCGTCTGTGCTGTGATTTTTTAATTTATCAAATTGCTATTTAAATGACATTTACCAAACCATTGAAGACAAATAACCCACTTAAAGCCATGAATTCCTTTCCCCCCAATACCTTTTCTGTGGCAGTGTGACCCACACAGCCTTCCCTCCCCAGGTGAAGGCATCTGGGCTGCATAATCGACAGCAAGAGGGTGGAGCTGGCCTGAGGCTGACATGGGTGCTGGCTGGTAAGCGCGCTGCTGAGCAAAGCAAGAACGGACGCTGCCTTCCACCGGGAGGTGTCCCGGAAGCATCCTGGGTGCTCTGGAGAGCTTTTCCTCTCAGCATCGTGATGCTCATTACTGCTCCTGTGTTCCTTAGCGCTGGTTCCCTGGAGCCTTAAAGGTCTGAAAGGGTCTCTGTGCTGTTTAGGTCACCTTCAGTATTTAAAAGGAAAAGCGTGTTTCTTTAGATGTGTTTCCAGGTTCTGTGTCCAGCATCCACTAATGCCTCCTGCCAGTGTCCCCAGGTGCAGGCTGTGAATGAGTGGATTGGGGAAGCATGTGATTTCATTCCATCTCTGATCCTGCTGTTGGGCTTGGGGCAGGGATTGAAAAGAAAGGGTCATAGAGACCAATGGGAAAGAGGACATGAGACCCCTGACAGAGACAGTGTGACAGACACAGATATGGCAGCAGAGACTGCCCTTGGGAGGAAGTGGCTGGACAGCCACTGCCTGGGAGAAAGGGGACTTGGCTGGCCCAGCAGACCAGGGGACTCTTCCCTGCCGGGGAGCAGCCCTGTCAGGGCTAGTGGTGGCTGGGAAGGGGCTGGCATGTGGCAGCCTGGCAGGGTGGGAGGTTGGGTGGGAGGTGGCGGAGGCCAGCGTGCCCGGGCATTCTGTCCCCGGAAGGAGTTTCTCCTTTACGAGGCAGTGGAGCAGTGATATGGGAGCACAAGTCACTCTTCTGGTGAGGGAGACGCTCACCGTCTTGATTGTGGTGGTCTTTTCCAGGTGTCTGTATATGGCAAAATTTATCAAATTATAAACTCTAAATGTGTAAAGTTTGTTGTATACCAGTTACACTTCAGTAAAGCTGTTTAAAACAAACTACCCAACAAAAACTCATATGTAGTTATAGTTACATCTGACGCCTGCTCTGTGTCCCCCACACCCCAAAGACTTTGAAGCAAAAGCACCGTTTGAGATGAAAGAGGTCATATTTGTTGACACTGATACCGTTCAATACACCAGGAAGGTAAAACAATCTGAATGTGTTTGCACCTAGTAACATAGCTCCCAACATACAGAGTTTCTGAGCCGCCTCTCAGTGACTGATAGATCACAGGCATTTGAAACAAGCACTGAGGATTTACAGGGATTTCAACTCCGCTCTGCTCCGCACTCTCAGGTATCTCCAGGAACTCCAGAATACACATTCTGTGACATGCCAAGGGACGGCAGACAGGTGTGTGTCACTTGCTGTGTCCCAGCATCATCCTGAATGCTTTTCATTGTCTATTTAACCTTCTCAGCATTGAAAAATGAGGACACTGAGACCTAGAGAGGCCAGGCATGGTGTCAAGGTAACAGTAAGTCACAGAGCCAGGACCTGAACCCAGGTACTCTGCACCAGGGTTTGTTTGTGTTCTTGGTCTCTAATGATACTGCCTCCTGGGCGTTTGTGAAATCAGTTGTATTCTACTCAGAAACCAAGGCTCATCCACCTATAGGGGATGGAACCATAAGAAGTTATAAATCCCTAACCCAACGAAAGCTAAAAGGCAAAAGAGAATGAACCACATGGTTATAGATTTGTAAAAACATAGGGGTAAGTAAGCTGTGATCCCAACAAGGAAGTCACAGACAACGTAGAGCATCCTTAGAAGTTAGGAGGCTGTGGAATGCAGCTCAGGTAGGACCTTAGAAGGAAGCTGAGGCTGAGGCAGGAGGGGTGAGGTCAAGCCGGCCCATGCAGCTGAGCAAAATCCCATCTCAAAGTAAAACCTAAGGAAGGGCTGAAGATGGAGCACAGAGGTAGAGACTTGTCTAGCACATGGAGGCCCCAGGTTCCATCCCTAGTACAGAAAAAAATTGTGGGCTCCTGTGCCACGTATACCCAAGCAAAGAAAAGCGAGACAGGAGTGCACTGGTCTTTTGTCCTAAGTTAGAATGAGCACTGCAAAGACAGCAGAGACTGCTCTGCGTGTGTACATCTAAAGCATCCACAATAAAGCAATGGAAAGAGTGTCAGTAGCAGAAAGGAATCAACGACAGCAGCAAAAAGTGATGAAAAACCTGAGGCCCATCCTCAGAATCAGAAGTTGACTATTTTAAAAGGCTAATGAAATTAGGCCTCTAGGTGATTAATAACTAAGATGAGGAAAGTACTTTGGCACATAAAAGTGGTGTTAAGAATTGCAAGTGGATAATTTGCAAATGAAGCTGGGATTTAAAGAAAAATAGATTATTATGAACAAGTTTGAAAATCTGGATGACAGATTCCTGGAAAAAATAAATTTGTCCCCAAATCTGATAATGCCCGAATTGTTTTATAATTATAAGAAACAATAAATAAATGGAGGGAATACCAGTAGAGTAGAGGAAGAGGAGCAGGTCAGGGGCGATGGCAGGGGACGTGGAGGCCCTGGGCTGAAATGGCTCTGCGCGTGGCCCTGTCAGAGCGAGCCCCACTATTATATATGAGTACAATGCACTAAAAACATTCAGTAAAACTAAGAGGTGACATAAGGAGTACAAAGCAGCAGGCCCTGCCTGTTTTACAGGAGTGTCCCGCCAATGCTCAGAGGACCCACATCCTGTGCAGACTGTGCCTTCCCAGGAGTGGAAGAGGGAGGCAGGCCTAACCTGCTCTTAAGCCAGAGGACAGTCCAGGAGATGGAACAGGGGCCAGTCGTGCACTCAGGAGTGCAGGAACCCTGTGTGGTGCCTTCGCAAGCCGGGCCCAGCTTGGAAGGGTATCACATTGTGACCAAGTCAGGTTCTTACAGGCAGGCAAGGCAGGCACAGCTTGAAGGGAAGCAGGATACTGTGGCAGGAACACACGGGAGAGATCCGCCATCTCGGGCTGCAGGGAGTCACTGGACTCTGCTCTGTAGCTGTAAAGCAAGCTCTAGGGAGCTACGGGTGGGAGGCTGCTTTGTGACCTGCAGAGGCCTGGGACAGCGTTGTCTGTGGTGAGTGGTTTCCAATCAGGAGGTGGAGGCAACGGCGTCACCTGGTGTGCTTGTGCAGTGCCAGCTCCACTCCTGCCTGTGGGGCAGCACCTGGTCAGCTCTCCTGCCTCTCACCGTCCACATCACCTCCCAGTGTCCGTCCTTGTGGCTCTTCTGCAGCTTGGACCTCTCCCCAGCCTGTCCCTCTGCTCCCTGGCTACTCCTTAGGTCTTTCAATCATCAGCATTCATTTCTGGCCTGGATCAATGGCCACTCTCCAGACTCATGTCCTGGGGCCACCTGGCACCTCCACTCATAGGTCCAGCAGGTATTTAGAACTTGGCATATCCACAGAAGAAATCATGACCTTCTCAACCAATTGCTGCTCCTGTGAATTCCCACAAACCTTTCTTCGTCTCAGGGGATGGGACATGGCCAGTATGGGTGTTGTCCTCAATTCCTCTTTCTCTTGCACCCAGGGTTCTCATATCCATACATGTATCCTGTCAGCTCAGCCTTCAGCCCACATCTAGAATCTGACCTCTTCCCACAAGACTTTGCCCTGCTTGGCCCATATCTCTGACACCTGTCAGTTTTTTGATGACCAGGCCCTACAGCGTGTCCCCTGGCTATGCCTCTCCCCACCTGCACTGTTCCCTGTCTGATCGCAGTGGGAGAACCGGCAGGATCCTTCGTCAAGGGTGCCTTACCCTGCCCAGAGCTCCCAGGCTCACAGGAGCAGGCAGTGGCCGAGCCCTGGGAACCTGCCCGCTGCTCCCTTCACACCTTGCTCTCTCTGGGCCCTGTCAGTTTCCATTCTCAGGTGGTCTGTGATCCCAGGGTCTTCGTGTATTTTGTTGCATCTACCTAGAGCACCCTGCTCTGTGTCTCCAGGGCTTAGCTTTTCTGGGTCTTTGCCTGAGTGTCTGCTTAGGTGGCTACACCACGTTGGAATCACAGCCCCCAGCACAGAGACACCTGCTATTCCCTGTCCCCTCAGTTGTTCCAAAGCATGTGCCCACCTTAGGTGCCCTGTGTTTTGTTTGTACTAACTTAATAAGCTGGTGAGAATAGTTATGTAGGAACCACGTGCATGGCAGAATGGTGATGGTGGCATCTTGGGCACCCCAGCCTCAGCAGTCGGCAGGGGACACTGAACTAGTGGCAGCACTGGGCAAGGGTCGGGGGCGCTGCTGCCAGGAGGGCAGCCTTTGTTCTGCGTGGGTCTCAGCAAGTGAGTAGAGGAAGGCAGAGGGCAGGGTGCGCCCTGCCACAGCGAGGCCTGGGAGGCCAGCAGGTGCCCTGCACCCTCCTGGCCAGGATGTGTGCCAGCTCCTTGCCCTATGTGTCCCCTGGGCCTGGGCCTGGCGTGCCTGTCCTGCCACTCCCCGGGTCCCACCTGGCCAGCATCTCAGCTTCTCGGCTTGTCTTCCATGAGATGGAAGGTGCCTTCCTCACGGTGTCACGCCTGGCGTGGAACGAGCGCTCACTGAACTTGCCTTTTCTCCTGTGCCAGGAGAAAGTGGGCAGCTGCCTCCGGCACTGCCTGAGCTTGGCCTGCTGTCCCATCCTGTTTATCAGGTTGCTCCGTAAAGAGGAAACGGGTTTATTTTAACGAGTCGCACATTTTGAAATGAAGTTGTTGAGTAAAAGTGAGAGGGTGCCACCCGCTGAGTGTCCCCTGAACCTGACGGGATGGCCCCAGTCACGCCAGCAGCCCCACGGCTACAGTGATAGCTCGCACATTGACATCTCTCTCCCGGTGGTTTTTCTCTTTCAGTCTGAACCCGAGGGCTTTTCTCATTTCCATTTGTACGTTTGTGCTGCTTTTCTCGTGAGATGGAGGAAAGAAATACTAGAAGAAAGAGATTTTCAAGTAAGTAAATGCTTTTTCAGAAGTGCCCGCATTTGGTTTTCTGCAGGGAGAGAGGTGTCTTAGTTTGGGTTCTGGGGTGGTCTGTGAAGGAGCTGTGAGCAGTGCTGGTCGGGTCCCCACTGGCTGCCTGCTGCCTGAAGGCTCGTCTTGTGGAGGACACGGAGCTGGCGGCACAGTGTGGGCCATGGCAGGTAAGCATGGCCAGCACCCCCAGCTGTCGAGAGTGTAACAAGCTCACGGTCCAGCCCACGCCCTCGGCAGCGTGACCCTGGAGGGCACAGCGTACCTCCGTCTCCCGGAGCCCTCCTCACCGTGCCTGGACTGTGGTGCCTGAGGGATGGTGCTGGGGGAGATGCCATGCCACCTGCTTCCCATCTGGCCAGACAGCCTAGCAGCTGTGTGACTTGGGACACGCCTCATCCTCTCTGAGCCACTAAGCTCTCCTTAGTGACTTAGCAGGAGAGCTATACTTGAGCCCACTTATCAGAGGACTCATTGAACGTGCACCCTACAGGCCCTATGCCCCACCCAGGGGATGTCACGTGGACTGAGTCCCCAGCCCCTGGCCCACCCCAACAGCTCCTCTGAATGGTACCCAAGAAGCATGGGGGTTGTTTGGCCACTGTGGGGTGACAGCACCATTACCTGAGGTGTGGACAGAAGTCTTCCCAGTACCTACACACCAGAGCAGGCCCAGTGTCCTTATCCTAGGCAGGGGTGGGGGCCAGGGATGCAGCATAGAGGTGGGTCAGTGCCGGGCCTGAACCCTGCACTGGTAGGCTAAGGTCACCCTCCACCTCACCATGTAGCCCCCAGCTCCTAGGTGAAAGGACAGGCTAGGTGGCCCCATAGTCCTCTGGCCCCACGGCGGTGACTTGAGGCAGCTTCCTGGCCTGCTTGTTCTGCAGCCCTGTGCTTGTGAGAGAGCCCCAAGCATCCCGCCACCACTGTCCTCAGAGGGCTCCGGTGAGTCAGGGGCATTCCCCTGCACTGCGCCTGCTTCTAGGTCAGACACCAGGAGAAGCTGGCCAGGTGAGGTCCAGAAGTTGCCAGCAGGACCCTGGCCAGGCAGACAGAGCCCAGCTGCCCTGAGCCCCAGGTACCCCTGGAGGAGGGGAGGAAGACATCTCCAGCCCAGCCTCTGCCCACCTGTCAGCTAGGGCTGAGTTGCCATTGGGGAGCTCTGGAGCCAGCCTGGCTGGCCACTCTTACTGCCTTATCCTGTCCAGCCTCCAACGCATAATGCATGAATGGTAGCACAGGCCAGCATGCCTGCCCTGTTGGGTGTGTGCAGTGCTGCTGGAGCTGTGGCCCTCAGGATTGCCTGGTCCCCCTTCCCTGACATCTGAAGCCTGTAAGCCTGAGAGAGCCTGTGACTTCCTGCCACCAATAAGGCAGAATAAACGCTGTTACCGTACCCACCTCCTGCCTCAGGCGCTCTCACCCAGGGGCCTGCAGGGCGGGGCTGGCTGTGAAGGCAGCAGCCTGCTGACCAGCTGGCCTGTTTGTGGAAGAGCAAGGGGCCCAGCTTCCCTGGTGCACAGTGGCCACTCAGTGTGACTGGGGCCAGTGTGGGGAACATGCATTGGCCAGCATGCATTCCTGTGCCCCAGCTGTTCCCAGGGCCTCCAGGAGAACTTGTTCCAGATCCAGCTGCTTCCTTCCCCCAAGAGTCAGGGTTGAGGGCTAACCGGCCACTCAGTGTTCTGCCATTGGGGCGTAGCATTCCCAGAAGCCATCCTGAAGGACTGACCGAACTGGGGTTGGAGGTGGTAGGAGTGGCCCCGTGGTGCAATCTGGAGCCAGGCTGCATGCTGCAGTACCCAGACGCCTCAGTAGCCCACTCTGGACAGACACAGGGCTGCATGTGTGCAAGACCTGCTCCAGTCCAGGATGGTGTTCCTGTTCTAGTGAGGAGCAGGTGGCCTTCAGCCAGGGGCTTAGCCTCTCCAGCCCCTCCCCAAGGTGACTCAAGGCAGGCCAGGTGCGTGCTAGCTGTGGGCTTTTCCAGGCTGCCCTTCTCTTGTCTTCCCTTTATTCACATGCCCTGGGGCTGGGGGACAGAAGGTAGGAGCAGTCACTGGACACAAGGGACTGCGGACAGCCCCTGGGCTCTGAGGAATAGGTGGCCACTCTGTGCCTGCTGCTGGGCTGCAGACAGTGCTGTGCTGTTCAGGCTCCAGGCAGCGGTGGGAGCGTCCGGCCCTCCTCCTCTGGGCTTTGTTCCCTTACCTTGAGACTAAGGAGGGTGGGGACCCCTACCCAGAATCAGGCTGCCTGTGCAGCCCTGCAGCCTGGTGTGGATGGCAGGGCCTGGCAGAGGGGCCGCATGATGGGGTTTCCCCATCTAAGCCCAGAACAGAGAGTGCTTCCCTGTCGTGGGAGATGCGGGGTGGGCACATGTGAGCCAGCACATGTTGTGGGAGGCTGAACTAAACGGGAAAGGAAATAGAAAACAGTACTAGAGCAAGAACCCCAGCAGTCCTGGAGAGCATGGGGGATCAGCGTTTGTGATGGTGGCATTTTAGGAAATGTGGTATGGGGAGGAGGGCAGTCTGGATGGGTGAGTCCAGGATGTGAGTCTCCAGCAGAACCTTCTTGGTGCATGGCTCAAAGCCCTCACCCTGCAGCACTGTGGCTTGCCATGGGAAATAACGGGTTGTTCGGAGTCATTTTCACAGGAGGAATTGTGGGCCATGTGTCCAGGTGTGAGGCTGGGGCCCTGCTGGTGCTAGACTGTGGGGCAGGGAGGGTCAGATGCTGAGGAGCTGCCCTTCCTGTGCAGCCGGGCTTCTGGCTGGTTCTGGCCATTCTGTGAACATGGAGGGGTTGGTGGGAGAGAGTGTTAGGGCAGGATTCAGGCTAGGGAGTCTGCTGGTCCCTAGGCAGGAGTACCTTCTGGAGAGGCGGAGCTCTAGGGTTCAGTGATTCGCACTCTGTCCCCACCAGAGCTGCCTGTCCTGGAGAAGGGGCTCTCCCGCAGGCACTTGCCTCCCTTGGCATCTCTTTCTCCAGCCTGGCTCCGACTGAGCGTGGCCCTCGGCACTCCCTCTGGGTGTTTGCCCACCAAGTGCACAGGCTCTGCAGAGTGGGTGTCAAGCTGGCATCTCCTGCTGAGGCCTGTTCCACTGGGTCCCACCCTCATTTCCCACAGCGTAGGCTCCGCCCTTCCGGCTACCTTTTCCCAGCCAGACTCTTGAGTCTTTGGGGAGAAAGGAGGTCCTTTGTGTGGAGTGTCTAGTGTCCCCAGAGCACTCTCCACCCTCCTCTTGCGGTGACAGAGCTCCAAGGCCCATGCCTTCCGCTGAGGCCTGCTGGTCCCTCTGGCCAGTTTGGGCCTTTAGACCTCCCCATAAGCCTGGAAATGACTGGCTCCAGCATGTCCCTGTGCTCAGAGAAAGGTCTCCATTGCTGTGGCACAAGCCCTTGGCAGGACACAGCATGTTTCTTGCAAGGCCTTGGTGTGCTTTAAGCTTAAATGTTGCCTTTTCTGGTTCTTGGAAAGTCTGAAAATGAGTCGTCCTAGAGCATTTGCATCACCACATCCACCTCCTCCACCAGGGTCTCGGCCTCCGAATCTGACTTCACTGGGGATCCGCCTGCAGCCCCTTTCCAGCCACGTGCTGTGGTCCTCCCTCACAGCGGCCCTCCCTGCCGCCAGGCCGCTCCTCATCTGTGCTCTTGATGAGAGGTGCCCTGGGCAGGATGGGGCCTGCCCTCCCAGCCACCAGAACTGGCCCAGAAGAGCCTGGATCCGCAAGTGCACTGTGAGGCTGGGAAACCCTCTGCGCCAGCAAGGACCCAGACGGTTGTTGGACGGTTGTTTTTGGTCTAAAGACAGTGGCCTTTAGACGTGAGTGGAGGGGCCATTTTCAGGTCGTGCTCAGGTGGGAAGGCTGTGGCACTTCCTGAAACCTTGAGCTTCTCTGAGGAACCTCAGCACCTCGGTGAGGGGTGACTGGGCCTGGCTCGCTGGAGACAGCCTCTCTGTGTGCGTGGGAGCTGCCCTTCCCCAGGCCCCTGAGGGTGGAGGGCGGGGAAGCCAGGGCCCTGGTTCTGAAAGTGCATTCCTCTTGAGTCCTGCCTGGCTATGGGCCCCACCTCCAGCTGAGAGCTCCTGGCCGTAGAGGAAGCAGCCCCACAGGTGTGGACTGCCAGCCTTGGCCCAGGAACCCTCCCCTTCTCCTCCTCCGGTCTCAGGTGAAGCCCTGGCGATCTGCAGCCACTAGGCAGGAAAACCAGATGAGAAGAGGTGAGGGCAGCGACCAGTCCCATCAGGTCCGCCTCCCCGATCCTCACAGCCTGTTGGTTTTCCTGTGTTCCTTCAGGACCTCCCTGTGCTGTTTCTGCATGACTCCAGGGACAGGAGTGAAGAGACCACTCCTCAGGGCTCAGCCCAATGCTTTGTGTTGTGGGCACCTGGCGCAGTTACCCAGGGAGTAGGAGGAGTAGATCAGGTGCTGGGAGCCAGTGGGGACAGAGGACCAGAGAGAGAGAGCAGGATGGTGTTCCCCTCACAGAGTGGATCTGGCACCTGCCTGTTCTGCAGAGGGAAGTCATTTGGTACCAACACAGGGAGTGCAGGGTGGTGGTGGGGAGAGGTGTACCAGCAGGAGAGGCCCTGGCAGGAGGGAGAACAAGCTAGAGCTTCCCCTGGACAGGAGACCCTTCCCCTGGATGGGGAGCATCAGGCTCAGCAGGGGGTGGTGACCAGGGAGGTGCCTTGGAAAGAGGACTCAGGACACATGACGGGAGGGAAGGGGAGGTGGTGATTGAGGCTGAGGAGAAGCTGTTGGGGGGAAGTGGGATTGGAACCGACCAAAGGAACTGGGGGGGGCAGAGGAGGTGGGAGAGCCCAGCAGGGGCAGAGGGTCTGTTGACAGCCAGACTAGCAGGAGCCCTCGAGCCACAGTATGGGGATGGGCAGAGGGGACGGGCACTCTGTGGAACCGGGGTGGCACCTTCTCGGGCACAGAGGAGGAGAAGCTTGTTCTGCACCACGGCTGCAGCCGGAAGCACATCCTGCGGATGTGGCACAGCACAGAGGCCACAGCAGCCTCCGGGCCAGTGGGCAAGCGGGAGCCCAGGCGATGCGGGACTGCGTACTCTCTCTGGGACTAGGTGGCAGCCCTTGGCTGCGCCATCTTTAGACCTTGGGCCTGGATTTAAAACCGAGGGCGACATACAGAGAAGTGGGCGGAGACAGTGTTGTGGTCAGTCGCTGGGAGGGCGGGCGCTGCCTGAGGCAGGCGTACAGGGGTGCTGAGCCCGTGGAGGCTTCCAAGTGTCGCTGTGGCACTTGCAGAAACAAGTCGTCTAAGCAGGCAGTCGTGAAGCAAGCTGCATGCCCTGAGCAGCGTCCTGTAGACCAGGCAATAGTGGGATGACGCCAGGACGGGCAGCCCCTCGGCTGCTGAAGAACCCTCTTCACAATGACCTAGGTCAAGATGAAAACAGTCCTGTGGTCACAGAAAGGTAATTAAACGTGAGCAGTGGGGCCAGTGCTGGGCCCCAAATCAGATTCAAAGCCACAGTGCTTTTATTATTAAAAAACATCTTTTAAAGAGATAAAGTGAACCTTTAGCTCAAAAAGTTAAAGGAGAAACATAAATTCAGCTTTTGATCAAGCTGACAAAGGAATGAATGAAGACAGTGGGCTGGGAAGAGCCGAGAGCAGAGGGCCAAGCGCGGCCTGGCATGGGAGAGAGCGGCGGAGGCCGAGCCCTGGGTCAGGAGGCACTGTCCTCTGTGCTGGGAAACGGGGAAATATAAAATCCTAAAACTGCCTGAAGATAAGGTTAAAAAAGCCCAACAACCTGATTGGACCCCTAATTTCAGCATGAATTTAAATATTGCTGAAGCCTTACTTTGAAGGCCAGCAAATGTCTTTCCAGAGGCTTTGTCCACACAGTCTCAGAGAGGAGTGGAGCTTGGCATTCCGCCTCGCAGAGCTGGGCAGCTGGGGCACGTCGTCCTTCTCCATCTTGCTGTCAGTGACTTCTGCGCGGCAGCTGTGTCTGTCCACCTGTCTCTGCATCATCTTGCAGTGTCCCAGTTTCTGCTGCTGGTGATTCATCAACAGCAGGTGTTCGTGTCTCCGAGTCTGAGGCCAAGCACCAGCAGCCCCAGGGTCTGGCTCCCAGGACAGCTCCCTGTGGCTGGGTCCTCACATGGTGTGCAGGTAGAGTGCAGAAGGGCCCAGGGCTCTGCTGCTATGCAAGCCCTGCCTCAGGGCTCTCAGGGCAGCTGTCCCCACAGGAACGTGGGGCTGTCATGGTAGGTAGGAGGTGTCGCCCAGAGGCCCATGTGCGAGGCTGGGCAGAAACTGATGCTCAAAGGTGAACAGGTTAGACTGAGTTGTACTGATAGGATCAACTGGGTGTGGCTGGAGGAGGCGGGTCCCTGGGGCGTGCCTCTGGGGTTTACATTTTGTCCCTGGTGAGAGGAGCCTCTGCTTCCTGGTGTCCTGAGCGGAGCAGCTTTGCTCTGCCATGCTCTTCCACCCTTCCTTCTGCCTCACCTTAAGCCCCAGGCTGTGGAGTCAACCAGCCAGGCTTGAACCAGAATGCAAGGTACCTTCTCTAAGTTGTGAGGTGCTTTGGCCACAGCGATGCAAAACTGACGAAAACAGGTTTTGGACTGTAGCATACAGTCACACATGTTCATGTATGTAAGTGCACAGCTCAGGGATGCTCTAGGCCTGCTCACTGGACACCTTAGCCCTCATCACGCCAGGCCCAGGAAGGTGCCAGTGTAAACATGCGTGGAATAAAGCCCTTGCTAATACGGAAGTAGGCACACACAAAAATCTGATTAGACTCTGATTGTTCTTACAGTAGAAATATAAATATTTTTAGTGGTATGCCAACAAATTTAAATCATCAGTAGTAACTAAAAAAATATTCCATAAAATCTTTTTACACTAGGAATTCTGAATTGGTTTGTTTTGGCAAATCTGCTGTGTTGGGGTCCCACCGTCACCACCCAGGACTTCTTAGCAGGACTCACAAGTCTCAGTTGTACTCAGTGGCCAAGACTTGCCACCATGACAGAGCCAGGGCTGTAGGGAAAGCCTGCAGGTGGCATAGGGGAGCAGGGACAGGCTCCGTGTGCTCCTCCTGAGGGACCACGGGACGGACGCTCTCCCTACAGCAGCCATGGAACACCAGGCCCAGGGGAACCTACTAAGAACCCAGAGACCAAAGTCTCTGGTTGGGGGCTGGTCCAGCGTTTTCACATCTGACTGCAGACCCAGATCCCAGAAGAAATGCTGGTGTTCACAAGAACAGGCGACCCATCTGAGCAGCCTGAGCGGCTGACCCAAGGCACCCCTCACCACCCGCTCAGCTGTAGGAGCGCCGGCTCCTCCAGGACCTGCCCTCTGTGCTGAGTGTTGCTGTGCGCCACCTGTGTGGGTCTGCCAGTGACCAAAGGTGCAGGTCACCGACCATCTGAGGAGCCCTTGCAGCCTTTCTGGGTGTGATAGAAGGAGAAACTGCCCTTCATCAAGTAGAAGTAAGAGAGTGTCTTCTTAACGCGCTAAAGAATATGTCAGATCCACGGCCACTAGCGCCAGGGTAGTGATGGAAACCACCCGTCCGATCGGGAGGTGCCTGCTTCTCCCTCATGAGCAGGGGCTGAGCGAAGCCTGCTCGCTGGCCTCTCACAGGGCGCCGGGGCGCTCTAGAGCAGGAGCAGGTGGCACCAGAACGATGTTTGTGCAGCGGAATCTGCTTCCCAGCCTCTGCCCAGCCGTGGTGTCCACGGGGCAGGGAGGAAGGTGAAGAGAGCCAGAGCCAGACGCAGTAGGGCCCGAACCCAGGCTAGTGGAATCAGACACATGGACAGAAATAGGAGTGTGTGCTCTGGCTCATTTGAGACTTAACTCTTACTGGAGCAGGAATAAAAGTCTCTCCTGGAAGCCCCTCGCCACTGCTCACCCTCCCCGTTTGGAACTAGACGTGATGTTACTCCTGTGGCTCATTCACCACACTGCGAAGTTGGCTTACGGTGACCAGAGCCCCAGGTGCCCAGGGAAGTGCTAGGGATAGCCTGTCCAAATCAGGAGCACTCCTCCCAAAGAACGTGACAGTTTGCTCCCAGGGTGCATTCTAACTGCTGTGGAAGCTGCAAACATCCCTACCAGAAACATCATAACCAAAACAAAAAGGCAGGCTACAGCAGAAATGAAGAGATAAATAAATGAAATTGTTCACAAGGAGAACTCAAATAGCTTATGTCCTTAATATACGAACAACACATACAAGCAATAAGAGAAACGTTCTTATGGAAAACAAACATAGAGAACAGATGTCCCTCAAAAGATTACCCAAGAAGACCCTGTCTTCCAGTCATTAATAAAGTCTAAAAACAAGCACAAAGGACACTGTCTGCAAGCAGCGCTGCTTAGACCCTCCTCACGGTGGGCAGAGGCGGCAGGCTGTGTGCTGACTGGAGGGTGCGTGGCGTTGGCCTTTCTGGAGAGATTTCTGTTTTCATCAGGGCTGAGCCCTGTGCAGCACCCACCGTGGTCCTGGGGATGAGTCACAGGGCAGGAACGGGAGGGGGCGGTTCCCTAAATCATGGCATGTTGCTCGCTGGAATATTTCACGACCACCAGAACTTGTGCTTGGGGATGCCATTTGCTGACGGCCACACCCAGCTCATTCTAGGCACAAAAGCAGCATGAAGGAACTGGCTCTCTCGAGGTCCTGGGTTCGCTGTGCCTGTGCATAGGGCGAAGACTGAACCAAAAGAAGTCGCAGCCTTAGCATTATTGAGTCTTGGCTGGTGGAATTACAGCTATTTTTATTTTCTCGCATGAACTTTTTCCAACTTTTCACATCCTCTTCAACATGTGCAAACCTGGGTTCCTCCTCGGGGTTATGTCCATGTGAAGAACCTTTCCCACTTGGTTGGGGTGCAGCAGGAGGTGAGGCTGCTTTGTGAGGCTCATGGCTTGTAGCAGTGCTCAGGGGCACTGGGCCAGCAGTGCAGAACCCACGGTGTGGTCTTGAGGACCTCAGTGCCCACCAGCACCTACAGGCAGTGGGCACTCAGTAACCAGGTGCTTCCTGATTCAGAGGAGGTTTGGGAGGTGGGGACCGGAACCCAAAAGGGTCAGTAGCGTTGCACCAAGCAGGAGGCAAGTGGGCATGCGGTCTCTCCAATGGCTCCAGAGTGGCAGAGTTCTGGGGACGCCGGCCACCTTGACAGGCTTGTTGAACCACTTGGTCCAGCCGATGAGGACTCTCAGGGTGTGGCACCTCGCTCCCCAGTATCTTCTGCATACCCCTCTGCAGATGAGGTGGTCTAGGAGGTCACGTCTGAGTCACCCGTGTAGATCTGCATGCAAACTGGACTGACCACCAGTTGGAGGCCTTCAAGCCCCACCCCAAGGCCCAGCACCCACTTTGAGGCCATGCAAGGACCCCTGCACTCAGCCTTCCCAGATGCTCTGGCCTCAGACTTTAGGGATCTCTGGTAAAGAAACAACTAGGAAAGACAGCAGCGTCTCTTTTAGACACCAGTATTTACAAAGACCAGGACGACAGTTAGAGTCACGACCCCAAGCTTTGCAGAAACCAAGCTGGGCCTCAGTGTGCAGAGGGTGTGCAGGGGGGGGCGGGTGGCCTCCCCCCTCCCCTGCCTCCAGTGCTGGTTCCCAGGTGGCTACGGACCCTCAGTTCCCCTGGCGTTTGCTTCCTGGCAAGCCTCAGCACACCTTAGCTAGAAACTGCCTGCTTGGACTTCCTGACCTGGGTACACAGGCTGTTCTCAAAGTCACTTTCAGCTGTGGAATTACACCTGGAGGGAGGTGGGAGTCAGCACCTGCCTGAGGGGGCTTTCCATCTGGAGTTTACTCTCCCTGGAAGAACTGCTACTCAAGGCCACCAGGTCTCAGCCCCCCAAGAGGCCAAGGGGAGTCCCATGCTGTTCCTCCCTGAGGAAGGCTGGTGGATGGAGGGCCTCGGCTTTACCCTGGCCTCCTCAGCCTTCCATCAGACACGAAGCCAGAGAACCTGTATGCTTCCGAGGTGGCGTTTCCTCCCTCTGCCTGGGGCAGCGTAGACTTCTGTTGGAGGCCACTCAGGATCCTTGTCCTGAAGTCCCTCATGCCTCTGGCCCCCGTGTGTTGTGACAGGCCAGCATCTCTACCTGCTGTGCTTGGAGGTCCAGCTTCCTGTGGGCAAGTCCACCACCGTCCTGAGTCACACACACCTAGGACCGGGTTAATTATTTCGGGGACATAGTCCTGCCTGCTGATTGTCAGACGGCCCGAAGCCAGCGTGTCCTCCCATCTGGCTTATGTGGGTTTGTTTCACCCAGCGTTCATTCAAAGCAGCAAATGTCACGAAATGCCAAAGCAAAGATCAATTGTCTCCTTCCTTATCATTCCCAGACATTTTACAGACAAAACTGGGTCAGTTGAAATCTAATCTTTAAGTGGACTGAGCCTGCTGTGCAGCTGGAGGCCATGCACTGACGTGTGGGCCGCACCACTGGGAGGCGCCATGTGGGGCTGTGGAGCAGGACTTCTGGGGGCCCAGACCCTGGCCTCCGTGCTGTGTGACATTGGGAAGCTTAGGAGAAGGACACCATCCGTGGTGTCTGGCATGGAGCAGGCTGGCGGCGGTTGCTCTTAGAGCTGGGAGGAGTCCTTGCAGGGAGCTGCAGAGAGAGGAGGGGACCCCACGCAGAGGGCAGCGCTGACCAGATCCTGCTGCAGAGCAGCCAGGGCCTGTGCTGCAGGGGTCTTCCAGCAGGGACGGCGGGCCAGTGGATGAAGAGTATGATGGGCTCCCGTGCGGGGAGTTGGGAGCAAGGGACTGCGGGAGGCGAGGAGGGAGACCACAGTGCTGCCTCCTGCGGAATGCACAGCTGAGCTGCCTGGCCTCGTGGTGCCCGACATGCCCCTCCACAGTGCCCCGCAGCTCTGTGCCCCACCTGCCCTGCAGAGCACTATTGCCAGGGCCCAGAGCCCTGTGGGAGGGAGGATGCTGCAGCAAAGGCGGGAGGTCTCCTGGAATGAGGGCCAGAGTGGCCAGCTGAGGAGACAGGGCCTCCCAGGAGGGCTTTGGCGCCATCTGAGAGGGCAGCAGGGAGGGGTTAGTTGAGAGGTGGAAGCTCTCTGAAGATGCCCTGGGCTTCAGTGGTGTGGCCAGCATTGTCCTCCCAGTGGAAGGGGTGCAGGGGATGTGGAGACTGGGACGAGCCGTGGGGACAGGCTTCCTGCCTGGGGAGCAGGGGGCCTTTGGTATTGGTAGGTACCTGGGGCGGGGCTGGATTTGGGTTCAGTCCGTCAGTGGTCCGAAAGCAGCATGTTTAGGGAGCTGACTTGGCAGTGCTTGGCGGCTGACTGGCTGTGCAAGTGGGCACCTCAGGGACAGAGGATAGGCCTGCTTCTGCAGGAGTCTGTCCTGCAGCCACAGAGATGTGGGGGCAGGAAAGGAACCAGAGTGTGTGTGGGGCAGCTGGGAGGAGGAAGGTATGGCCCAGCAGGGGAGGTCAAGAGGGACCTGAGCAAGCAGGACCAGGTGTGGCCCTGGTGGTGGCTGCACCCGGCCTGAGGCTGATGCGGAGCTCCCCACCTCCCCACAGGGCCTAGACTCAGGCTCTCCTCCTAGCTGACTTCCATCCCGGGTCAAGGGAGCCCATCTCATCAAGGGGTCTTCTCAGGGACAAGGCTGAGAGGCCCTGGCAGCCAGGCTAGCGAGAGCATGGTCCCTTTCTGGTCCACACATACAGATGCCAGCAGGAAGTTTCCAGACTTGAGAAGATGGCCTCCTTACTAGAAGATCCTGCTCGTTTTGGTGCTGGCTGGGGGATTGGAAGGGCCGTCACATCTCTGAGCAGAGTGGCGTGGAGCCTACAGCGCTTCAGAGCAGCGTTCTTATCAGAATAAGCCGTTAAAGGCTGAGATGAGGCATGAGAAGATGAGGAGCAAGGTTGTCGAGAGGCTCGTGGCCTGCAGGGCTCTTAGGCCCAAGGAGGGTGATGAGGCCCTTTTACCATGGCTCAATTACAGCGAGAGAAACGGGAGCTGCACCGGAAGAACTTACATGTGGCTCCATGCGATAACTTGCCAGGGACGTCCTGCTGGCCCTGTGGGGAGAGCTGCCCCTGACTGAGCAGCCCAGCTAGAGCTCACCTGGTAGCACCTGCCCCAACGGGTGGAGCGGGCGAGGCGGAACCAAGCCAGGGCCTGCAGTAAGCTGTCAGAGGAAGGCGCTCAGCTCAGGTAGGAGGGCCCTTCCTTGCAGCTGGGCCCAGGCCTGGAAGGGGTGCACCCGAGGCAGGCCCTCATCTCTGCGGCTGGGGCTTGCACCACCTCCCCCGTGAGAACCTCTGCTCCAGCATTGCACTGGCCCCACGATGGCCTCAGGCCCTGGGTCTAGAAGACACAGGAACCATCCTGTAGCTTCATCCCATACGATCAGGACCAGAGGTTCAGCTGTAGTGTGAGAAAGTGGCAGTCCTGGGGCTGAGAGGCCCACGAGGGGAGCCCTTTTCCAGAAGGGCAGCCCGGGGGCCCTTGACTCTAGGCAGGGATGGAGGCAGGGACCTTTTGCCATGCCTAGACTGGTGGTCCCTGGAGGCTGCCATCCACCCACCCAGGAGGGGCAAGACAGTGAGGAGAGGCATTCTGCGATGTCTCTGCACCTCTTCTCCAGACAGGGCAGGCCCCTGGGCTGATGGTTCTTCACACGCAGGCTCACAGGGACAATGCACACATGCCCTCGTGCACACACAGGCACACCATCTTGTGTATGCACACGGACATGTACACGCATGCATGCTTGCACACAGCCTTGGAATCTCTTAGGAAGCAAGGCAGGGAAAGAATTGACTGTTTTATTATCTTTGGAAAACAAACCCTTTCTCTATTTGCAAATGGGGAATTCTTGCCTAAACAGTCATAAAGAAAACTGCTTTGCCTCATTTGGGGTGTATTTGGATTTCTTTTGGCACGGTGACCCTTGTGCTTCTGTTATTGCAAGCAGAGTCCTTGTCGAGTGGCCAGCCCACCCTGCCCTGGTGAGCAGGGAGAAGAGGCCTGCCTCTCACGGTCCTTGTCTGAAACAGTGTGGCGCTCTTTCTCTGGGGCCCAGTCTTCACCTTTGTCCCCAAGCCACCCACAGCCAGCCTGCAGGAGCCCCTGAAGGCATGGACGCAGGCTCGGCTCGCCCCTGGGCGCCCCTCCCTCCACCCATCCTCTCCACCTTCCCCACTGTTCCTCACTGCTTCCTCGAGAGGCGTCCCCTGGGAGACTCAGCAAGGTGTCTGGGAGAGGCAGGAGGAGCTGCCCACCCAGCTAGGCCTGGGGTTCCTGCCCATCCTGACGCAGACCCTTGCAGTAGAGAGGACGTGCTTGCCCTACCCTCCTGAGCGGCAGCTTCCAGGGAGAGCTGTGGGTGCCCGGTTGATTCCAGGTGAGCTCTATCCTTTTCCCTTTATGAACTGACCTGCAGGGCAGTTTCCAAAGAAATGGTATCTGTACAGGTTGCCAAAAATTGATTTTTCCCATGACTGTGCTCAGACATACTGTATATTAAATCATCCCGCTCTGAGATGGATCTTGCTTCCTCTGAAGACAAGCAGCTAAAACTTCAGCCCTCTTGGCCTGGGTCCATGCTGGGACATAACAGTCACCTCAGACCCCTGGAGTGTGAGGTGATGTCCACTCTGTGCTCAAAGCCATCAGGCATTGACCACCTTCAGAGCCCTTCCAAACTCCAGCACTTCAGAGGGCACGTCTGGTGAGTCCGTGTGACCCTTGGTCTGAGTGAACCCAGGGTTGCCCTGTCTGCAGGACCTCCACGTATTGGCCACCTGCCCTAGTGGGCTGGGCTGGCGTCTGCACACTTGTTCACTGTATGTCCAGGTCTCAGGGTCATTGCTCCCCTTTCTTTTTTGTCTTGACTGGTGAGTGCCATCACCTCATGGGCAGTGGTCTGGACTCCCTGGAGCTGCTAGGTCCCGCCACTGAGTGGTCTCAACATGTCTGCTGGGAAGCAGGTGCCATTGTGATTTCTCATGAAGGATAGCAGAGTTGAGAGGCCACTGACCTTTGGTTTCGTGACCCTTGCTGACCTAGCGGAGATGCCAAGGTTTGCTCAGCTGGCAGTGTCCCTCATACAGCATTTCCTCAAGGTCACAAAGCAGGCAAGCCCAGCACAGGGACGGTAAGCATGCCCAGCATCCACCTGTCCAAGCCCATGTGCACATGCATGTCGGAGGCCCCACGTTCCTGAGAGCTTCCCGGGGGGAGCAGCCCCTCTTCACGGGCCCTGCGCGCCACAGCAGCCATTGGTGTTTGCGTTCTGTTTCTGTATTTGTTTCTGTTTTTCCAAAGAGCCATTTCTGAATTCTCAACGTTAGTTGACAGATTTCGAGAGCAGGAAAGGGAAGGTGAGAACATAGGGTTCCAGCACGCCTGGCGGGCACATGCTCGGTGCGCTGTGATGTGGTCATTCGCCGGGTCGGGTTTGCTTCTGCACGCAGTGTGAGTGCCGTGGGTGCCTATGATGGCTTTCATATGCCTGCCGTCCTTGTGCCCGAGGTCGTCCCTGGGTTTCCTGTGGGCATGCGGCCCTCTGCCGCCCCAGCTGCCTGAGTGGCCACTGCTCATCTCTTGCTTGTTCTTCCTTTGGTCTGACACACCCTCTGGTGCCTCTGAGAGAAGCGGGCAGCTGCGTCTCTTGGAGGGCGAAGGAGCTGACATGCTTGGAAGGTGCTGCTGCACTCTTTCCCAGCCTCTGCTGTTGCCGAGGGGAGGTCACCTTGCCTCCTGTCCGTCCGTGTCAGCCTTCCCGTCCCCTGCCCCAGCCTCTAGCCCTGTCCCCTCTCTGCTCAGTCACCATGCTGGTGTGTCTTCACCATCCTGCCTGCTTTAGGCAGCTTTTCCACTGCTATGACTGAAAGACCTGATGAGAACAATCAGAGGAGGAAAAGCTTATTTGGGGCTCACAGTCTCAGAGGTCTCAGTGCACAGACAGCTGGTTCCATTGCTCTGGGCCCGAGGTGAGGTAGAACATCCTGGCAGAGGAGTATGGGGGAGGAAAGCAGCCAGGAACATGGCACCAGGAAGCAGAGAGAGAGCTCCCCTCACCAGGAACAAAACATACACCCCAAAGGCACACCCCCAAGGACTCGGATCCTCCAACTCACCCACCTGCCCACAGTCACCACCCAGTTAATCCCTATCAGGGTAAGATTAATGCACTGGTTGGTTAAGGCTCTCATAACCCAGTTCATCTCTGAACTCTCTTGCATCATCCCACACATGAGCTTTTGGTGGGGAATACCTCGTATCAATACCATGAACACTGCCAGAGCAGTGGGTGGGTCCCTTCAACCTGGAGAACTCCAGGTTGCCACCCTCAAATGAGCTCCCACCCATTGCCTGTTTGGAGTGCCTTTTAGAAGGTGGGCTCCTGGCAGCCCCTCATGACTGACCTTGTTTCTTGTTCTCTGCTGTTGCCAGTGTTCAGTGAAGGAATCAGAACAAACGGGAGCACTCTAAACCCAGATCCCTGTTGACTCTGGGCCATGGGGCCAGGGTTCACGGTTGCTTGCCCACTCGGGCTCACATGAGGAATCAACAGGCAGGTGCCGGCTACCCTCTGCCTCGGCGTCTGCTTTTCTCATGTGAGGCACAGCAGGTGGTGTGAGCAGCAGGTGCATCCTGGTTCTCCCAGGAACACAGAAATGACTGACCCGCCCATCTGAGCCAAGCTGCTTCAGCTGCCTGGTGGGCCGGACAGTGCCAGGGCCGGGGAACATGAGCTCTCCTGTCCTGTGACCTCAGTGCAGGCAGGCAGCTCCGGTGGGGTGACAGGCCAGCCTCAGCCTCTGCTGCCCTCCATGAGGAAGAGAACAGATGGCCTTGTGGGGCAGCAGGGTCAGGGGCTGGCCTTGGTGGCCCCCTTGCTACACCACAGCCCTTTCAGCAGAAGCAGTGGTGGCCAGCAGTACAAGGTGCCTGAGAGCCATTTCTTGCCCAGGCCAGAGCAGCTTCCCCTCATTCAGCTCAGACCAGTGCTGTAGTGAAGGTAGAGAAGTGTCGCCTCAGGGCATGTGCTCTGGAAGCTTCCAGGCCTTCCCTCAGTTTCTGCATTGACATTCTACTGGGCCACTAACAAGCCGTGGGACAGCTCTGCCCCAACCTTCTTTAGTGGCCCAGTGTAGGGGCCAGGGTGGGCCCTGGGTTCTCCCCAGCTCCTCCCCACCACTGGTGGGTGGTGTGGCAGCCCCAGCCTTCTCCCTTCCCTGCCGAAGGGCTGCCCCGCCCTGCAGCAAGCCCCACCCCTGGACGTCACAGGACCTGTTCCTGCTTCCCTCCTGCCTCCCTCCAGCCCACCTGCCAGGCAGCATGGGAAGCTTCCCGTGTGCAGGACCCCACTCTGCTGCAGGACAGTGGTGTCACTGCCTTCTGGATGCAGAGCAGTCTCCTTGCCCGTCTCCAGCTCCTCCCCCATCAAGTGGCCTTTCCTCCTCTTTCCTGTTGCCACCACAGGTAGCATGAGGGAGGTGAGGCTCACTGCACCCTCACGTTGGACCAACGTGCTGAGCAGCCAGAAGGGACACTGGGAGCCTCAGAGTGTGGAGGGGCAGTGAACCCAGGATCTCAGTGGCACATTAGTGTTAGCTCTGACCTGATGATTGTGGTTCAGCTTCACCCAAGACCTTGAACTCACGTTCATTTGGGGATTTCAGTCCAGTTCGGATGTGAGCTTGTGGCAAGGGGGCACTTCAGCCTTGGGAAGCTGTGTGGGCTCTTGAGACGTGGAAAGAGTGGGCTGAGAAATGGAAACTCGCGCATTTAGGTGACATGTTTGAGAACACTGGCAGTGTTCAGCTTCCTGTGCATACATGATGGATGGCATTGCTGCACAGGTGTCGGTCAGGGTGGGTCACTTCATAGTGTTCCCATGTGTGCATGAGGACTGGAGAGTCATCGCCAGATTGTTTGCAGGGAAACAGCTTCAAAGCAGAATGATGGACACTGTCCCGTGCTCACAAGGAAGCGGGTGTTCAGCGGGGCGAGCTGCACCCTACCACGCTTTGGGCAGGGCCTCCGTGGAGTCGGGGCGAGGACCAAGCAGGGTGCCAGGAGGCCCGCTGGGTGGCCTTGGTTTTGATTTCCACTCCTGGTGCCTCTGAAGTTCCAGGCACCATTGCCACCGCTTCATGACCAGGACCCCGCCTGTGTTGTTGTGCAGATACCGTGAACATCACAGAGTGTACCTGCACAAACGAGGACACCTGTGATGGCACTAGGTGACAGACTTGTGTGGGGCCACCCTGGTACACCTGGTCCCTCCTGGACTGGCAGTTGTGAGTCCAGCTGGCAGCAGAGGTAGAGAACTGCTTAGCAAGTGGCTGGCTTTGCAGGGTAGCTTTCTAGGACACCCTTCCCTGTCCTGCAGCATCATGGCAGGCCCCTTTGGTGGCTCAGGGGACCTCTACCTCCTGCAACAGTGTGCCTGCTGCTTGGCGGGGGATGGGAGGAGGGGGTACTCGGGCCAGTGCAGGTGCCGTTGGCTTTGCAGGGAGCCATATTTCAGTGATGGGGCAGCAGCCCAGGGCTGGCTGCACTGTGAGGTCACCCCTGTGCATCCATGCAAGACGGGTGGCGTCCTCAGACCAAGACTTCCCTCCCTCCTGCCCTTTCTTAAGAGAATTTCTCTTCCCTGGAGAGAGGGTAGCGTCTGGACCCCAGGGCTTGGCTGCTCTCCCTGGGTCTGCTCCAGCTGTGCGGGGGCCCAGCCTTGACCGCGTTTCTCCCCCTTGCTCACTTCTGCTTCTGATTAATCTTGCCATTAAAGAAAAAATTATATCCACCATTCAATCATTAATTGAAAAGTCATTATCATCTCATTAATGGGGTTTGCTATCGGAGGCAGATACTCTTAGGGAAGCTCATCTGTTCAGTTCCTGAAGAAATGTGATTTACATCTTGGGCCTTATTAAAATGTCCCCCTCAGCCAGGTGCCGTGGCTCATGCCTGTAATCCCAGTGGCTCTGGAGGCTGAGGCAGGAGGATCGTGAGTTCAAAGCCAGCCTCAGGAACTTAGTGAGGCCCTAAGCAACTGAGACCTTGTCTCTAAATAAAATATGAAAAGGGCTGGGGTGTGGCTCTATAGTTGAGCAAACCTGAGTTCAATCCCCATACAATAAAATAAAATAAAATAAATAAAACGTCCCCCGCACAGTGGTCCCAGGTCCCATCTCGCAGCTCCTTGTGGATGCCCACACGAGTCTAGCGTGAGGCAGCAGTGGCTCGGCCTGTGTGGTCTGCAGGGGCTGCCTCAGCAGGTGGGGCCTGCCTGTGTCTGGGAGCAAAGCCTGAGTGCCGCCACTGCCCTGGGAGGCTGGGCAGAGCGCGCCTGGTGTTGGGGCAGCTCGGGTGAGGAAGAGGCTGGGCGTGGAGAGTCCTTCATGCTGTGCAGCTTGACCTGTCAGCTGTGCTGACAGCGACCTGAGTTTCTGATGTGACAGTGGAGCAACTCCATGCCCAGATCAAGGTGCTGTTTGCTGGGCAGGACGTGCAGCCCAGAGGCTGAGAGTCAGGGGAACTCACTGTGTCCACCCCTGTTCCATTCCAGCCAAGCTGCCCTTCACCCTGGCCTCCCACATGCCCCGAGGGCTGTCCCACTCCGGCCTCCGGCCAACCCCAACCCCAACTCCCACCCCGAGGAAGGTCCTGGGCCTGTGTCTGTGTTGCAGAGTCCCTGACCAGTGTTGTGGGAATCGTCCCCACCTCCTCCCCATGTTGCCAGGTCCTGTGAGGTCCAGCTTCCTATCCCAGCCTGGGAGGATGAAGGACGCCATCCAGGGGCACCTTCATGGCGCTGGCCTCCCCTGAGCACCTGTGATGGGCCAGGGCTGGGCCGGACACTTCTTTCTATTCTCCTGATGTCCCAACGCCCCTCAGATTGAGTGTCCCTTCAATGACTTCATTTACTGGGCATACTGAGTGCATGTCACATGCCAGTTGTCACCAGGAGATTGAGAACCTGGGAGTGGGACAGACTGAATGGCAAGTGCCTTGGAAAGCCTTGGTTCTGGCAGGGAGGACAGTGAGAGTGGACAGAAGAGAAGCACATGCAGCTGGCCTTGGGGCTGGGGAAGGGTGGGCCACACCTGGCCACACAGGCTGGCCTCCACTCAAGGGCACGTCCCTGGCAGAGGGTGCCAAGGCTGTGAGGGCTGGAAGCCAGCTGTGTGCACATGTGTGAGAGAGGCAGGGGCATGGCCAGGACGAGCGGGTATGTGCCAAGCCACTCTCGGCCGAGGAGGAGGTGGGTGAGGGCTGAGACTGGTGTTCGGGGAGTGGGTCTCTCTGAGAGAGCACCCAGTGCCAGGAGCAAGCCTCAGGTGGGGCCAGGAGTGGAAGCTCAGGTGGATTGGTGGCCTGAGGGGCAGCATGCCTGGTGTAACTCGATTCCTTTGCCAGGCACACGTCACCTAGCGCCTTCCCTGTGCCAGGCCTGTCTTGGGCTCCCAAGGGGCAGCCGCTCTGGCTGAATAGATTGGCAGAGAAACAGTTTAGAGGGCTGCACTAGCTACCCAGGTGCAAGTTGGCAGACTCTGGGTGAGGGTAGTAGAAAAGGTAGTGAGTGACTTTGGGGTCCCCGATCTGTACTTCCAGAGGGGAAATGGGACTCGGTGACCTGCAGGGCCTGAAGACTCAGATGCCAGGGCTGAGGTCCTTCCACCAAGTTCCTGGGCCTCTTCTCCCTTTGTCCCACCCTCCCCCTTAGCTGCCAGGAGCTCTGTGGGCCAGGACCCACCCCAGGTCCCAAAGCCACTCATGGACCCAGCTGCTGGGCATTGGCTCCTGTCTGTTCCACTTGCCATTAGCCCGGTGGGCTCGCTGTCCTCCTGCTTGGGTCATGCTTCCCACCCAGCTCAACACTGACCAAACTAGGAAATAGGGAAAAGTGAGTAGGTGGTCCTCAGTTTCTGTTGACTAACAGGGTAAAGTTGGGGACTGGAGTAGTCCCATGTCCTAGCCTCACTGCAGGAGACTTTCAGTGGTGGGAGAAACCTGAGACAGCAGGCTGTGAACACATCTCTTCAAGCCCAGAGCCTTGGGGACCCTCATTCCATGTGACTACTAGTGGCCATTTAGTCCTCACCATGCACACCCGGGTCCCTGGGGCCTCTGAGGAGGAGTGTCCTCTGTGGAAGGTGCTGCTCACCCTGGCACACTCTGGCCCTCAGTGGTGGGAGCTGCCAAGGCGCAGGCCTGTGGTCACTGTGGCCCACATGTGCTCTGCTGGCCAGCCCTGTCCAGAGCAGTGGAGCAAGAACTAAACACACTGGACCACAGGTCCTATCTGAGTCACCACCCTGTGCTGGCACAAAGGAATAAAATAGTAAAGATGAAGAGGCATAAAAGAGCTTAGGAGATCTTGGGCCATCCTGTGAACCACTTTTGATCCAAAAAGCCCTGGACTGTACGTTCTTTGTTACTGTAATTGCTTCCAGGATTTTCAGGGCAAACATGACAGGATTTCTCAATTCAACTTTGGGGTGTTTGTTTTTTGGGATAAAGCACACAGAAGAAGTTGCATTGATCTTTTAATTCCTCCTGCAAAGAAAAAATATTTGCTCTTCTCGTATTCAGTGTGTCTGATCCTCAGCATGGATTGCAGGGGTGGCAGGGTCCTTTCAGGCTGAATGCTGGAGACTAGGGATGTCTGGACCTGGGTTGGCCACTCCTGAATTTCCCCATTACTGCCCCTCAGCAAGGGGCCAAGGACCCCCTGCCAAACCCCAGCATACTTTTCTCATGGGGCAACTCTCCTGAGCCTCCTGGCACTGGGGTACTAAGATGTCTCTGCACACAGCTGTATGCTGTGCCCCTCAGTGTACTGGACTTGGGTCTTTGCCTCCCCTTGGGGGCTTCTCTGCCATGATTACACAGGACCAGTGGACAAATGTCACAGTCATGCAGGACCCCATTCAGGCCCAGGACCTGGGACCATTGCATATTCCTGAGGGCCCCTGAGCTGCTCATGCTGGGGAAGAGAGAGATGCAGAAGCGTGGTCACCAGGCTGGCCTGAAATTGCATGGAAGGTGGGGAAGGGAGGTCCTGCAGGGTCAGAGCCCAGACTCAGGAGTGACCACCAGCTGGGCCTGGTCCCACCATTCCCCCACCCTGGACTAGGCCAGACTGCTTCTCCTGACAGGTACCCTGGAAGCACAGCTGTTGCATGGACTATTATCCTTCATGTCACCAACTGTCATTCAGTAGGATTCCTAGTGCCTCTGAAATACCATGTGTAGCCCTGGTCCTGGTGGGCACCCGGGGAAAGCACTTCACCTGTGTCTCGGAGCCTTTGCTCTGCTGAGGAAGTTTCCCAGCTGACCAGGTGACTGCCCACGCCTGGCTACTCTGAGGTGTGCTTTGCATGCACCCATCTGAGGACGCGGGTCCTTGTTCCACAGCACTCTTGACCCCTGGGAAAGCAGGGAGGCAGTGGACAGTGGTCACTGGCAGCTTGGGACTGACCAGTGTCAGGTTCCTGGAGAAGCAGAGGCACTGTTTTTCTGGCCTTAGCCCCTGCCTGGGTCACCTGCTGCTGCCTTCTACAGGAGCTGGGAGGCAGGTTTGGGTGGAGGCGCATCTTGGAGAGCCTCCTTGCTTGGTCCTCAGGGTTTTCAGTGATACCTTGGGGGCTTCCTAGCTGCCGTGGACTGGGCCTTGCCAGGTGGCTGCCAAACAGGCAGCCTGTCACTCACCATTGAGAGGCCAGAAGCCACAGCATGACACAGTAGGTACAGTGTGGGGCTGTGTCCTTACTGGGCAGAAGGGGCGAGGTCTCTCTGAGGGCCCCTCCCCCATGACCTCAGGCCCAACCAATGCCATGACCTTGGGTTGGACCTGCAATAGGCTGATCTGGGGAGATAAGCATTGGTACCATAGCATCTGGTTCCTCAGATGCTCCCAGCCCAATACAGCCAGCCCCTTGGCTTTGGGCCAGTCCACCTGATGACCTAGCCTGGGTCTGGCAGTCTTTCACTGAGCCTTTGCCAGAAGTTGACTCGACATATCCAGTTGCTTTGTGTACACCCTTCTGTCACCATTAGGCTCGGATACAAAGGCCTGAGGCCTCTGAAGAACGGTCCCATGTCACTGTGTGTCTGGGGCTGGTGCCTTGGAGGATGCCACCAGCTCAGGTCATGGGCACCCGTGTGGTCAAGCCTCCCCCATCCTGCTCAGGGTATGCACCTTGAGCCAGGAGTTCCCCGAACAGGAGCCATGGAGAGCTCCCCATGGAGTCAGCCTTGGGCCTTGTAGCTCCAGGGTGGTGAGCTGCTGGAGGCTGGGTGGCATGGCCACAGCTCTGCTCTCCACACATGGCACTCTGCAGAGTGGAGCTGCCTCTGAAAGTCACTGGGGCATGCTGAGCCACCCCGGGAGGGAGGTATGAACCTGGCACACACGGTCGGAGCTGAGTGGTGAGATCCTTTCAGTAATCTCTAAATACGTGCAGCTCACCTTCTGCTCAGAACCATGTCCTGCATCCCCATCAGGGCCCCCTGCCCCTCGCGTGTGGAGCACAGGGCAGTCCTCCCCCTCTCCCAGGGGCCAGCTGAGATCTGCAGGAGGCTCACCTCCCTCACCACTTAAGAGGCTGGCCTCCTGGCCTCAGAGGAGGTTGTCCCGCCAGCGTCCCCACACACATCCTGCCTTCCTGTCGTGCACATTTGTATTCAGAGTTGCTGCAGGAGCCCCATTCCCAGGGCCGTGTTTTATGTCTCCAAATAATCCCATTGTAATAAAACCTAATTCCTGCCGGTACATGAAAACCAGCCTGTGAACCTGTCATGGCGTCAAATGATGTGACATCTCCTCTCACATTATCACTCTTGATCAGAATCTCACTCTGAATACCAATCTGTGATTCTGTCTGCACTCCCCGCCACATTAACATCTTTTATAATCATTATCTGATGACACTCTGTCACTTTGGAGACAGTCGCTAGGAACAGCAATGACGTCCGAAATGAAGCCCAGCAATTTTTAAAGCAGTTTCTCCTTGTTGGGAGCAGTGGGCATAATTCTGAGTAGAAATTGAGCTGTATGTGTTTAGAAATCAATTGAAAAGATCCCAGCACTCAGCTCTGAATGTATGCGCTGAATCTCTCCATTCTATCTCAGGCGGCTCAGTCCGCTCCGTTTATTTTAGATGGAGCCCGTTTATTTTAGATGGAGCCCGCGTCAGGAAACGGGCCTTGTTCGCCTGGAAGCTATCCTGATTGGCCTCCAGCAGGGCCTGCGGGAAGCCTGACCCTGCCCTGCCTTCCCCAGCGGGCTTCTCTATGCTCCTGGGGCTGGTCTGTGAGGTGGCACCTTGGCCCCCCACCCCCAGGTGCAGCGCGCAGGCAGCGTGGAGCTGGCACTGGGGTGGAAAGGGGCCTGGGTCTTGGGCCCAGGAGCCCAGGCCTTCAGGCCAGTGCCGATGCTCCACATCATGCTCAACGGGCAGATTGCTTCGTCCTTCTTCAGGCCCCAGAGCACACAGCTCCCCCAGCCATCCTGAGCGCGGTCTCCTGCTGTGAGCCGTTTTCTCTGGAGCTCCCCGTGATCCGCACGTGCCTGTTTTTAATCTTCAGCGCACCCCACCTCAGGCCCACCCACCAGGAAGGAGGTTCAGGCACCATAACAGGGCCATAGCCAGCCTGAGGCTAGTGCTGAGCCCGGGGCAGCCAACTCCCCCAAGTGCCTGGGGAGACCCTCCCAGCACCCCGTCCTGAAGCAGGGCACCACCATTTTGTAGGACGTGGAAGTTAATACCTACTTCAAGGGACTTCTTTTCCTATTTGTTGTAGCTTTTTCTTAGGAGGAAGGAAGAGGAGGAGAGAATAAGGGAGCCCGAGAGGAAGGGAAGGAGGAAGTGGCTTGGCTAATACCTTAAAGACTACAGTTTCCTGTAGCAATTCCACTAGTTCCAAAATAGAGCTTAACTGGAGTTGTAACTGAAGCTTGGTTCTTCCAAATGGTGACCTGTCATGAAATATCTTTGGCTTTTTATGCATTGGTTTTGGCAGTCATGGTGCTAATGGAACATAAGCAACATTCGCCTCCGCTGTGCTCAGAATGGGGAGCATGTGCCTGTGTCGCCATCACTGGGCCCTGGAGGCCTCATGGACCTGGCTGTCCTCCAGGTTCCCAGTGAGAAGATTAGCACCATGGAATCTGCATTCAGGCCCACCCCACCCAGCCACCCTCATGCCCAGCTGCCTACCTTCTCTTCCACCCACCCATCTCCCTACTCATCTGCCCATCCACTCACCGTCCATCCACATACTCTCACCCATGAAGCCTGTGTCAGGAAACGGGCCTCTTTCACCTGGAAGCTATCCTGTTGGTCACCAGCATTGCCTGTGGCCCCTCCATCTATTTACCAAATGCCACCCAGTGATACACTCACTTGCCTACTCACTTTCCCACCCACCATTCATCGTTCATTTGGACACTATCCTGCTGCTCTCAACTGGGCACTATGATATTTTGGCCTTTGCTCTCAGGGACTCAGTCTGGTGGTGAGGGCCAAGGGTATTGCGCAGGCCCTGAGGAGATGGCACAGTGGAGATGCTGAGAACCACACAACTCCCCAGAGGTGGTATTGGCCTTGGCCCTGAGGAGACCTTCTCTCCTGGAAGCCCCGACTCTCTCCCCAGGGAAGGGAACCATCCAGTTGGGTCAAGATGGAGCCATCTGCCCCATCCCTGCTGCTCTGAGCTTCAGCCCCACCTGGCTGGAGCAGACACAGAGTCTACAAATTGACAGAGTCCTGAAAGCAACTTTTGCCCTTTCAAGTCCATAAATGTCATGTGTGAAGTGTTTGGCAGTGACGCTAACGTTCCTGAAAACAAAGGGCAAGTGTCCTGCCAGCAGAGGGTTTCCAGCCTGGGTTTTACTGGAAAGGTAGTAAGAAGCCCGCGGCAGGGCTGGCTGATCAGTCTTGACCGTGTCCAGGAGTAGGTCTGCATCCCTGTCAACGCCCTGCGTCTTCCGAGGAGTGGCAGCCCACCAGTGAGGGTGCTCCACACTGGGCCTGGGGATGCAGCACCTCTCCCAGCAGGTGGCCAGCCTAGTGTCCCCTGGGGCCTGTGCTCTCTGGCAGGCACCCAGTGGACCTGCATGTACAGCGAGGGCCCACTGAGCCCAGGATTGTGTCGGAGACACAGAGGAGATCTGGGGGCCTGGGTTTGAGGCTGAAGCAGCGCCACTCCTCCCCTGCACAGACGGGGAAGACCTGGGAACTCCCAGGAATGGACAGTCCATGTGCAGCCTGCCCCCTTCCTTCTGCTCGGCATCCTGGCCACCCGCTCCTGCCCACACTGGTGGGTGGCACCCAGCTGCACTGTGAGTCAGCCCTTCCACATACACTCCCTTCACTGGGACCCACGTCCTGGGTGGATAGCCTCATGGCATGTAGAGACCGGAGGCCACTCCCTCTGGACACAGGCCAGGGCTGCTCAGAATACAGTGCTCTTGACTTCTTTAGAGAATGCTGGTGCTCAGCATCCACGCAGCTCCTGAACCAGGCCTTCCACTCTGCTTTTGCAGTTATGGAACTGTGCACTTGGGCTGCCCAGGGCCCTCTGTGGACCTGGACATTGCCTTCCATGGCTCCTCTCCTGAGGCACTGTGTTTGGGGCCCATGGGCCCATCTCTCATGGGGAAGGGCCTGAGGCATTGGATGAAGAGGAGTAAGGCTTTCTCTACTTCTCCCCTAGAAGCTACCAGTCCCAAAGCCTCAAGACACGATGACAGCTGGAGGTGCCCAGGAAAGGAGCCAGCGTACACCAGGATGGCTCGGCAGGGAGTGTCCAGAGGGCCTGGAGAGGTTGTTGGATGTTCTGACTTCTCCAGGCGTCCGCACATCCTCGTGTGACTTGTGGCATGGTGCCTCACGTGTCCATGGGGTAGAATAGCAAGAAGGATCGATGAGCCCCTCCTCCCCAGAGCAGAGGCCTGCAGTCAAGTTGAAGCCTGTTGCTTACAGTTGCTGGGTAGGATTGAGGAATGGGCGTAGGTGACGTTAGGAAAAATCCGTAAGACTCATTCCTGCAGACACAGGAGCCCAGGCCCAAGGCTTCTTTGGACCAGGCGGATAGAGCATAGCTGGCTGTTATCTTTAATGTCGCCCCCACCAGCAGCACCTCTTAATCTCCACCTAAGGCAGCTGACACCTGTGTCTTTCTGCTATCACTGAGAGATAACTAAATCGGATTACTTAGGAATGGATTCAGACGCAGTGAGGACGGGCAGTGAGATGTTTCTTCTGATACGTGGGCGGTGACTCATTGGCCCATTCTGGATCTGGCCAGGAGGACTTTTCCGCCTGGGAAGCAGGAGGTGTCCTCATTTGTGGGGTGTGCAGCTGGGGTGGGGGATCTTCCTACGGTTCTTGTTTCCACTGCTGTCCACAGCTGCAGGAGGGCTTCTGGCCACAGGCTGAGTGCTGGGGTAAGGCCACTGGCCCTGGAGCACCGTGGCCTTCGGGAGGGCACATGGTCATTCATTCACTCACTCACTCACTCACTCATTCGTTTAGAGGATACCACCAACCCCCAGTCACCTGTGAAAGGGGCCCTGCCTGACTGTGTCCAGGCTGCACTCCTGCTGGTTGGGAGGAGAAGGAGCAGGTCATCCCTGAGCTGAGAGACAGGACAAGCCAGTTGAAAGCAATGAGTGTCTGTGAGAGGAAACCCTGCTGAGGTGAAGCCAGGGCCGCAGCTGGTTGGACAGGAAGGGGCCCAGCTGCTAAGGGAGCAGTGCCCAGTGCCTGGACTCTAGCATGCCACCATGCCTGTGGGCGGGCTAGGCCTCTGGAGCAGATGACCCACCCTGTGAATCCAGCTGGTGTCCCACTGGCTGTCCACTTGCTTTTACTGTAGCCAGGAACTGCCAGCAGCAAACAATGGCGGGGGGGGGGAAGCAGCCCCCTCGGAGTATTTTGTGCTAAGCTCACCTGTGCTGCCAGTCTCCTGTCCAGCCTTACTGAGTGTTGCACCAGCTGTAGGGACCCAGGAACTGCTGACCTCCAGCATGTGTACCCTCAGTACCACCTCCCAGGGTCGATTGAGGCCCCAGGTCATATGCTGTCCTCAGAGAGGCCTTGGGACACAGGTGCCACCTGCGTCCTTGCAGGGTACGCTTCCTTCCGTCTGTCTTCAAGCATCGTGAGTGTTCTGTGCTGCCAGTGGAGCAGTAGGGCCCTGCTGAACATCCGTGCTTCTCCGTAACTGCAGGGATGCCTTGAGCTGCCGGCATAGACTGCCTGACCAGCTCCAAACCTGCTGGCTTGAGCTGGGGCCTTGAGTGACAATGCCACCCAGAGCCAGGGGTGGGCTGCACCTGGGGTCTGGTCCGTGATGACGAGGACTTGGCTCTTGGCCTAAGGACCAGAGGCTGGGCTGATTCGGCCTGGCCTGGAGAGGAGAGCAGGTGTCTGAGGGCTGGCGTGAGCCGGGTCCGCCCTCTGCTCTGCCACTCCTGGGAGGGCTTGGGAAGCCACTTCCTCCTGGGGGCTGTGCTGGGGGAGAGGACCTGAAGGACCTTGATCCCAGGGGAGCCCTCCAGCAGGCAGGTGACCAGGGTCAGAGCCAGACAGGAAATAGTGAGGCAGTAAGCATCTTAACAGAAACAGACCAGTACCAACCCTGGGACCCTCCTCACCCTTGAGAAGTGGGAGCCCCTCTGGAGGCTCCACCCTGAGGATAAACTCCCACCATGTGACTGTCATCTGCTGGACACCCGCTGAGGAAAGGGAGCTCCCAACCCAGGGGACCTTTGTAGAACAATCTGAAAGAGATTTCAAACAAACAGAAGAAGAGAACAGTTGGTTAAAACACTGAGTTCTAAAAAGGAAGGTTTGAGACATTGGTGATCCTGGCTGGAAGACAGACGAAGCTCAGTAGCTCCAGGCCCTGCGTGGGGAGCTCATCCCAGGTGAGCATCAGGCCCTGGGCCTTGGGCCTGGAGGTACCCACAGACCTGGATCTGGCTGCGGGGGCCCTCTCTCCAGGGCCTCCCTGAGGCTCCTCTGCCTGCCGTGCTCCCCAGCCAGCCTGGTGCTACAGGGAACTGACCCCTGACCCAGCCTCACCACCTGCTGCTCTTTTCCTGGCTAACTGCAGCTTCCTGTGCAACTCTTGGTGCAGGTTCTTGGGGGAGCCAGCAAGGGAATGAGGCAGAGGACTGAAGGTCACACTTGTCACTGATCAGCCCAGGGTCAGGGGCCACTGCCTAGGGGGTGTGGGGTCATGAGGCACTAGGAACCCCTCTCTCAGGGGGCTGCAGGCAGGGCTCATGTTGGTAACCATGTCCAGTGACCTGTCGGCCTGGTGGGGAACATGCCCTTGTGACTGGAAACTTGGAAGGTTCTGGGGCCTAGGGCGGTCTGTCCCTGGCCCAGGCCTCATTAGTGTGGCACATATATCTGCTCAGTGGTGTGGCCCACAGCCTATCTTTATTCCTCAAGTGGTTTTCCAAAAGTTTTGAAAGTAGCGACTCAGTGAGACATTTAGCAAATGCCACACAACATCTGCCCCTGCACCCAACCACACTACTCCCTCAGCAGCAGAAGCACCCACCTGCGCAGAGCGTCCACCACACACGAGGGCCAGGCTGGCTCGGCAGGGTGTGGGCAGCCCCTGGTGTGTAGGGAAGGAGGCACAGCGGAGCCGGCCAGCCCTGCCTCAGGAGCTCAGAGAGGCCAGTGTCCACTCCACATTGGAGAATGTAGGAGGAAGAGTCCAGAAGGGGCAGTGCTGGAGCAGAGGAGGCCCAGGAGGCTTTGGCTCTTGGGCTTTCCAATTTGCTTTTTGAGAACTGAATGACGTCCTGGCAGGGTTTCCTGATGCTGTGCTTACTGACAGTGGACCCCGGGTGATGGGCCTCTCCACGTTAAAGGGTGCTGGGACTCTTCTCCCCATCCCTGACCCTTGTGTGTGTGAATCCCCTCTGCAACTCAGATGAACCCCGGATGCACCCCCTCTGCAGAGTACGCAGCAGGACTCGCCGTCAGCCTTTCTGGGAGTGAAAGAAATGCATTTCTCTATGTCTGTCCTTGGAGTAACTGAGAAAAAGGTGGCACCCGAGACCAGCCGCTGCCCCAGCACTGACACTGCCCAGACAGCAGGATGTGGATGCTTCCAGAGCCGCAGAGTAGCGCTGGGCACTGGGAAGTCTAGGCAAGCCTCCTGGTGCTGAGAGGAGGAGCCCCACGAGCCGCTGGGAGCCTGCCCCTCCTCGCCTGCCAGGGTTCGACCTCAGGACCTCACCCTGGTGCGCGCCTGGCCCCGGATGCCACCTGTGCGCCCCAGTCTCCGTGTGTGGAGCCTTGGGGTTCCACTGAGAGCATTCGGTGGGCGCTCCAGCTGTCTGCTGCTTCAGGCTGGTTGGCAGGCTTGCAGGGCCCTGCCCCTCGGCCCCTCTGCACAGCCCCTGGCTTGTGCCCCTGGTTTGCTCGTCTGCAGACCCACTCCCCAACTCGATGAGCTCACAGCCAGCCTGTGCTGGCCACAGGCCACCCAGCCTTCCACCTGCTCCTGTGCACTTCCCCGAGCCCACGTTGTCTCTGGGTCACTGCATGTGTGCCCCTCCTCCATGACCACACGCTCCCCTGCACACACCGGGCTCCCAGGTGTGACCCAACCTTGGGCCCAGGTTGCAGGAGACCAGCCCCCGCCCCTGTAACAAGGAGGTATGCTCCTCTCCGTGCCATCGAGGGCCCGGGTGGCAGCAGTGGCCACGGGCACCAGCAGTTGCACGGCTGGCCTGGCCCTTCTTCCCACGGATTGCTCCGAGAGGATGTGGAGGACATGACGCTGGAGAGCGGCTGCTGGTCTGTGGGAGGTCGGTTCCCTTCCTGTGGCCTCCGTGGGGCTTGTGAGCAGCGCAGGGAGCAGCCGAGAGGAAAGGGCCGTGCCCGCCCCAGGCTCTCACCTGGCTGGGGAGCAGGCCTTATCCGCAGTAGATTTCTGAGCACTCTGAGGCAATGTGACCCCAGGGCCCTTGCGCTGTGGTCAGTGGGGGCTCCTGCACACTCTCCACAGTCTCGTGGACTCTGACTCAGAAGCTGCCCTTCCAGACCTCAGCCACTCTGCACCTCTCACCCCACAGTGGAAACCGCCCGAACGCATGGAGCCCGGCATTCGGGAGGGCAGCCCCCCCAGGACATGTAAGTACAGGAGGCGTCGCTCTCCTGCTGCGTCTCTGGAAGTGTCACCAGGCCTTGTTGGGACAGGCTCCCTCGTGGCCCCCCACCTCAGTGGAATGTGGGCCTCTGAGGTCCACAAGAAGCAGAGCTGGCCGCCCGCTGGGCCTCTTCCTTGGAGCTCGGGGAGATTCTGGGAGGTGGTTCCCCTGAAGGTCTTCCAAGCTCTGTGGTCCCAGGTGTCCTTTCTCACCTCGGAGGCCCCCTTCTGCCCTGTGGTTAAGGACCCCCTCACAGGCCTGTTGAGTGGTCATTGTGGACTTCAGGCACTTGTAGAGGTGGAGAGCAGTGTCACCTCTTAGCTGGCTCTTCCTCAGGCCCTGCCCTGGAAAGGGCACGGTGCCTCACAGCGTGCCCATCGGTGCAGTCACCACTGCCTGTGACTTTGTTCTTGTTCCTTGATTGCAGGCTTTGTGGCCCAGGCCAGCAGCGACCCCCTGGGACCTCAGCTTCCTGGCAGTACCACGGTAGTGACAGTGGTGCCCACCATAGGGGTGGCACATGGATGTGGAGGAGTGTGTGCCAGCTGTGGGGCTGGGTATCTGACTGCCCCATGTTAGGGTTCCTCTGGGCGACAGCAGGGTGTCCCTAGCCTGCTCCTCACTTGACAAGAAGCTGCTGTTGTGTCAAGTGCTCGCTCTCATTCTGAGGTCACTGGTCTCTGGTCCCGCAGTCGGGTGAGCTGACCAGAAGTTTCTCCCAGGAGGCTGAACGGGAGGGTGCTTGCAGCTCCAGGTGTGGCTGTCACCCTCGCGACCACTCAGGTCTGTCACGCAGGAGGTCTGCAGGCAGGTTTGCGTGGATGTGAGTGGGTGTGCGCAGGTGAGGCGGGTGGGCGGAGGTGCCATGGGAATGGAGGGTAGCGCCTCCATCTGTGTCTTAGGGGCAAACAGGCCCTCATGCAGACCTGATGCTCCGCTGGCCCATCGCTGCTCTTGGCTCCCATTCAGGCTCTCCAAGTGACCCTCTGAACTCTCTCTGGACGTCCTTTCTGGCTCCATCTCTCTGGACATCCTTTCTGGGTTCGTCTCTCTGGGTGTCCTCAACTGCAGCCTTCAGTCGTCATGTGCAGAAGTGCCCCCTCTGAACTCATGACCCTGAGCCTGGGACCACCTAGCAGTGTGCTGCTCTGGTCCTGGAGCTAGCAGGACAGAGGGCACCTGCCTACAGAGCAGCTTGCAGTGGGGAAGTGGACAGCGGGCACAGGCAGCAGAAGGCCTGTGCTGCCCGAGTCACCAAGAGGGCACGGGGCTTTGGAGGCTCCCTGTGCACCCCCTCCTGCTTCTGAGAGTTCTTGAACTCTTTAACTCCAGACTTTATAGCTTGCGGTTCGGAACGTTCTGTCTTTTGTTAGGGCTTCCACCTCTGCTATCACCCAGCTTTTCAGCCCCGAGGCTGCGGTTCCCACATGTCCTCATGAATCCACATGCCTCTTGACACCTGCCCTTGAGTCTGCTTGATGCTGCCCGGCGCCCCGTGGGCCATTTTCTGTCTGGTGCCTCCTGGCCCGTCCTTCTTGACTGTGGTGCCATTTCTGTTCATCAGAGTAGCTGACACGCTCTCCTGTGTGCTGGGCATCCTGGGCGGTGCTCTTGCCACTCCTGGTTCTGCTATGCTCTGCACGTGAGTTTCTTCTAGTGTGCATTCCATCTGGCTTATAAGCGATGACTTGATCCCAGTCTTGCGCCTAAAGGAAGGCAAACTCCCAGGGCAGTAACAGAGCACCTGGGTGCTCGACCTAGAGGCTCACCTGAGCCGGCTGGCTGGGAATAGATTCTCTGAGCTCACATTTCAGACCTGAGGGAACCAGAAGAATTGTTCCCACGAAAGCCAGCAGAAAGCTTTCCGAGCCTGAGGCAGGAGAGGGACTACCTGTGAGTGTTTTTGTTTGTTTGTGACTATTCTTGTGGTGCTGGGCCTGTTAGCTAAGTGCCCTGCCATGAGCTGCACCCCAGCCCTATCTGAGTTCCTAACAAGGGCAGAGGGCAGGGGCTGGTCTGAACACTAAGGAGCCAAGCAGCGCAGAACCTTGGCTGGGGTCCGTTCCTCCTGCAACAGGAGCCATCAGCACCTTTGAGAAAGCAGAGTGATGTGCTAGAACTTTCCGTTTCAAGGAGACGGCATCCCTGCCTGTGCGGGTGTGGGTCATTGGGGGTGGGCAGAGTGGGAGGGGCCCCGGCAGTGCTGCAGGGTGGGGTGGGCTGGGGTCGTGTGAGTGTGGGAAGGCAGTGTGACCAGGCGCAGTGTGGAGGTGGCGCTGGCAGGGGCCGTGGGCGCTGGATGTGGGTGGCGCCTCTGTGCCACTTCCCCTAACCATGCAGGGATGAGTCGCTGAGTTAGCTTGACATGCCGCAGACTTGGCCATGGCAGGACACAGGCCAGAGACAACCCTAGGACGTGCAGGGCTGGAGGTCCGGGAGCTGGGTGCTGGGCAGAGATGTGGGGGTGGGGACGCGGGGTTGTCAGCCCTGACCCCAAAGGACATCCCCAGATGTGCGGAGGAGAGGAGAGGGCCAGGTTGCCTTGACACCCAGAGGACCACAGGACAGGGCTGCCGAGGAGGCTGGGAGGTGGCCAGAGTGATGGAAGATGGGCCAGGGAGGAGTGGCAGCAGGACCAGGGGTTCAGGTCAGCCAGGACTGCAGGAAGGGTGGGTTGGGCGGGTCCGTGGGGGTGGTAGGAGCCCAGGTGCACGGGTCCTCAAGCCCCTGTGTCCTGCATAGTGCCCTCTGTGCTGCCTGCTGGCAGTGTGACCACAGCTGCCTGGGTTCAGCCTGGAGAACCCAGAGTGGGGGCGGCTGCTGTGAGACGTGCCCAGGTCCGGGTGCCAGGGCCGCGGGCCTGGCGCTTTGTAGATAAGCGCGAAGCCTCTTCCCTGCAGCCCCGCTGCCCTCCCGCGTGACGCCTGGGACGGCATGGTCACCGCTTCCCTGGCCTGGGGTCCACAAAGCAGGCAGCATGCTCAGGATGAAAGAGACTCTAATCGCCGTGCGAGGATTCACAGCACTGTGTTGATCAAAGCCCCCGCCCTGCCCAGACGTGGAAGTTCAAAGCCAGCCCTGGGCGCTGCGTGCCCAGCTCGATTTGAGTTCCAAAGGTGTTTTTCTCTTAGAATTCTTCTTCTGGCAAAAATACAGAATTAATTACAAGGACAGTGCGTGTCCCTGTGCCATCAGGGGTTCCTTGGAAGACTGCTGTGTCGAGGGGTCACCTCCTATTTTCACCCCCTGAGCGCTACCAGCCCAGGAGCTGGCTGCAACCGCCTGTCATTGCGTTGCTATCTTTAGCCCTGGTTTGGCCCAAAACTTGACAAGATTTTCAAACTAATAACTGGATTGTCAAAGAAATCAACTGTCAGAGCTGCACTCTGGGCTTCTGGGAGGGACTGGGAGGGACAGGAGGGAGGGTGATGGGAAGTGACCTCAGGGCTGCTGGCCTTGGTGGACCCTGGCCCAGTCTAAGGTGAAGGGCACCATAGCTCCTCCTGTAAGACACAAGGGCATGTGGTGCTTGGGGACATCACACTGCACCCATCCTGGGCGCCGAGCTCGCTCTGCTGGTTTCTGAGTCCTGGGGACGGGGCCTGGAGCTGGCGGGCTCTGGCTCCCCGAGTGGCCTGCCCAGTGGTGGCTGCCTAGGGGCGCAGGGCGAGGAGTGAATCAGAGTAGTTAACCCTGCCACCTGCCTGCATGCTGGGAGTAGCCTCCTCACTGTGCTCAGGGAAGAAAGGACTCAGAGGAGGGAGCCCGTTGGCTCAGGGCTCATTCACCCCTGCGTGTTGGCAATTTGTAAACTTTGACTGGAGTGGCCTTTGAGCAGACCTCCCTGTGTTCTCCACTGTGCGTGAGGAGCGGCGTGTCAAGCTGGGCCACTGCCTGGCCCTTGCCTGCCCGCCGCCTGCGGGCCTTCCCTGCACCCAGTGGGCAGGGGGTGGCAGGCTGCGCGGCAGCGTCACTAAGAGCGGGCACCACTTAGCGTGAAGTGTCCTAGTAGCCACGTAGAAATGCGAAAACAAACGAAACGCAGGTGTAACTGACTTTAACAGAACACTGGATTTGACCCAGCGCATCAGAATACCGCCTGAACCTGGAGTCCATTAAGATTCCTGAGGGAAAGCTCTGCCTTTCATTAATACTAAATGTTAGCGTTGGACCCACATCAGTGGATACCTCTCCCCCTGCTGGAGATGCTCAGCAGCCCCCGTGGCCACAGCCACAGACCTGGAGGCCAAGTGCACAGCGGCCAGCGGTCAGGCGCCGGATTCTTCTTCTAGTACTAGATGCTGTCTCTTCTTGTCAGTTTCTCCCGCAGGCAGTCTCCTGACTGCTGTGCCATGTGCTGGACACAGGTGGCCTCTGCACGAGGGGCCACTCAGTGAGTAGCCAACCCACATCTCTGTATGCGCTGCTCTCGAGAAGGCCTGGCACAGAAGATGGGGCTGTGCCAGAGAGCCAGCCTGTCTGCACAGCAGAGACCCACACTCAGGGCCCTGTGATGAGCTGGACAACCCCCAGGCTGCAGCAGGGGCCAGGCGGAGCAGGCCTGCTGCTCGTACACTCTTGCATCATGTCTAATGAACAAACAGTGCACGTGTACTTTTTAAAGATGAGAAAACATGGGCTAGGAGAAGAAAATCCCACGTTTCCTCGGCCACGGCTCTTGGTTTTTCGTGCAGATTCACGCCTGTGGGTTTGCATGTCCACAAGAAAGGCAGCACACTGTCGAGTCTGCGCACGTGCCTGTCCGCAGGCAGACGGTACCGGGGAGCAGAGCCAGGACTGCTTTCTGTGCCCGAGGCCTGCGGAGGCCTGGCTGGCTGTGGTGCTGGCTCTGTGACCCATGGCTGGCTGTCCAGGTGGCTCTGTACTGTGCCTGTACCTTGCCCTCAGAGGGTCTTGCAGCAGCCAGAACTGTTGGGGTGGCACCTGTCTCTGTTTCAGCCCTCCCACGTGGGGTCCATCTGTGAGGTGCACTGCTGGGCCTGCCTATGGCCCCGCCTGGGGACTGGCACTGGCTCTGGATCTCCACCCTTTGGTCCCTTTCCCGTTGCCTTTCCCACGAGTCCTGCCTGGAGTCCCAGCGGGTCTCGGTCACAGTCCTAGAGCACAAGTGTCTCAGAACACCTTGTCTTCAGGGGGAAGATGCGTCCTCTTGGCCCCGGGCCACATGGTCACAGCTTTTGCAGGAAGGGACCTTTTCACTTTGGTGTACATAGAGGCACGTTGCCTAGAGCCCATCGGCCTGGGCGGCAGTGCCCTCTCCAGCTGGCCCAGGTTCGTCAATCCACATGGCAGGGTTGTGGGGGTTGCCACAGGTTCTAGGGGAGGCCTTGCACAGGAGGGCACAGGGCAGAGCAGAGCGTGGTGGGGCACTCCTGGGGCCGCTCCCTGCCCTCATGGCTGACGGGTTATCTATGGCGATGAGGATGGGCCTTTTGTCTTACGTGCTCAGCAATCGATGCCCCAGTCAGTTCTTCAGGAATATTTTAAAGTCAGTGCAGCTCGTTGTGCATCTGAGGTTGGAATTTGAAGGTCAAATCCAAAGGGGTTCAAGGACATCCTCCTCTAGGTCTCTTGGCGTGTCCTCCCGGGATTGACAGA